>NC_138179.1:5406132-5635647 GCF_964165515.1 Mesoplodon bidens
CAAGTTTTTGTATCCTTCCAGAAATTTTCTGTGCATATACAAGTAGGAATAAGAATATGCTATATTAGGAATTCCCTGGCAGTCCAGTGGTTAGGACTCAGCACTTTCACTGCTGAGGGCCTGAGTTCAATCCCTGGTCGGGGAACTAAGATCACACAAGCCGCATGGTGTGGCCAAAAGAAAAAGAACGTGCTATATTAACTGTTATGCTTTTACATTTTTTCATTTAACAATATTATCTTGGAGGGAATTCCCTGGTGGCGCAGCGGTAAAGAATCCATCTGCCAATGCAGGGGACACAGGTTCAAGCCCTGGTCCAGGAGGATCCCACATGCCATGGAGCAACTAGGCCCATGTGCCACAACTACTGAGCCTGTGCTCTAGAGCCTGCGAGCCACAACTACTGAAGCCCGCGCGCCTACAGCCCGTGTTCTGCAACAAGAGAAGCCACAGCAATGAGAAGCCCACGCACTGCAACAAAGAACAGCCCCTGCTCCCCACAACTAGAGAAAGCCCACGTGCAGCAATGAAGACCCAACACAGCCATAAATAAATAAATAAATAAATAAATAAATAAATAATTTAAAGTATATGTTGGAGAATTTTCCATATAAGAACATACGAGTCACCTCAATTCTTTTTAACAGCTGCATAGTATTCCAATGTACAGATTTACCATATTTACTTAATAAGTCATTGGGATATTTGTCAAAAATACAGATTCTCAGACTACACAGCAGACTGAATCATAACCTGCAAGCACAAAGCCCAGGAATGTATACTTTTTACAAGTTCCCCAGCTGATGCCAATGAGGCTGGCCTGTACCCAGGCATCTGGGAACCACTGGGATATCTCATTGTGAGCTCTCCCTTATTGCTGGGTCTGATGAGCAGTCCAGCACGCTGCACTATGGTAAATGTAATATCCTCCTTGCTTTAAAAATAAATTTGTATAATGTTTTACAGCCTTCTAATCATTCTTCCCATAAATAGTGAGAGAGCTGGGTACGGAGAGAGAAGATATTTGTCATTTCTTGTGAATGCTAAGGAAGAAAGAAATAATGTTTTTTATACCCAACTAACCCTTACAAGGGAATCCAGGTCCAAGTGATATCAAAATGTGTATTGTTTTATAAATTTATCCTAGAGGTTGAAAACTGGAGGCCCATAGATTGATTCGGCAACCCAGAGGCAGGTTTTATTTGGTCCACATAGTGTTTAAAAAAAGAATTTAAAGTAATGGACAATACTTAACACTTTGGGGATTTCACAATAAAAACTGGGATTTCCAGCCTCTTGGAAATTTGGAAGATTTGGCCTCCATGGCTTCCTTTTCTGCCCAGCTGCAACAGATGCTCCTTAGACAGAGCCTGTACCCACTGACCCCACTTAGTCCTGCAAGCATCTGACTCTGTGACCTCAATAAGCCGAGGCCATCACAGCATTTCCATTGAGCACTTAGGAATACAACTTCCCCCCAGAAATTTCCCTTCCCTTGATGGAAAATATTTTTAAAGTACATGAAAGCATTCCTGTCACAAAATAAAAAGCTACAGGGTCTGCCTTCTTCCTCTTGATATTGTCCTTTCCCACCTCCCCCTGGCATCATGGGGATTTCTAAAAAGGGAACTTTTTCAGGTGCTGGGCTCCTGGTCTCAAACCCTATCATTAACACAATGCACCATTATGGACCAGCCATTTAAACTTTCTGGGTATCAGCCCCCTAATCTGGAATATTAAAGGTTTGAATAATTTGTTCTTTAAAGAACCTAGCTCTAAACTTCCACAGAACAGATGTAAATGCAGATGACTAGAAAATGCTGCATTTTTGCTGAGGAACTGCAGGGCTAATATGGCCTCTCTACAAAGCTGTTATCTGCAAACATCAAGTGAGATAGCCCTTTATTTCTGAGTTTTGATTTTAAACACTGATATAGTAGAGACAAATATGCAAATATGCGAGTCCAGAAAAATTCTGGAAGGAAACAAAGCAAAATGTTCACTGTGTTATGTCTGGGCTTCGGAATTCTCATGCTGATTGTTTTTTTTCTTTATACTTCTCCAAGCTTCCAAGGTTTTTCCCACTAAGCAAACAATCTTATAACAAGGTTTCAACATCAATACTTAAAAAAAAAAATTAAGCAGCCTCCTTAGTAAGATGGGAAAGCTTTTTTATGACTTATGATTGTGCTTATTCTGGCATTCCTGTGAAAATCAGCTGGAATCATATAAACGCTCAAAATCTGTTTCTGATTCTGTCCAATGGGAACTGTAAAAATACCTGCTGTTCCCTGTCATGGAGTTAGTTGTAAAGCTCTAGTGAGCTAGTGCCTGGGAAGGCCCTGGAAAAAGCAGAAGTCCTACACAAAGAGAAGAAATGTTCACTTGTCATTGATTCATTATATTGTGTTGCTGTTCCATATTAAAATTTGGACTCAGATTCTTTTAAACCACAACTACGAAAGTCATCCTAACAAAGTGATGCCAAATATATTAATTGGTGAAAAACTTGGTTGTGGGGTATGTTAAAGTGCTTAAGCAAATCATACAAACTATAAAGCATGGTGGAACACATAAACAGTACTTGTTAATGACTAAATAAGTAGAAAGGTTCACATATTTCACAGGGTTTAGTAAAACTGCTTAAAAAACTATTTACAGTTAAAAGCATGTTTCTGGGAATTTCCTGGTGGTCCAATGGTTAGGCCTCTGTGCTTCCACGGCTGAGGGCCCAGGTTCCATCCCTGGTTGGGGAACTAAGATACTGCAAGTTGTGCAACCAAAAAAGTGAAATAAACAAAACCATGATTCAACGTTAGTATACAAATGTATTTCACTGGTATAATTTACTGAAGGTTCTTTTAATATCTTACCAAATTAGTTTCCAGATACCTCAATTCATTTTAAGAACATATTTATTTCCTAGGTAGTGACGTCATTGTACTTACTGATTTGGATCTGATCCATAATCCACCAGGACATCAACTAATTTTGTAAGACCTAATAATGCTGCAGTGAAAAGCGACGTCTGGCCCAGAGAGTTAACTGTGTCGACATACACTCCTGCAAAAGCAAACACCAGAATCAACACAAACCCACACAAAAAATTAAGTTTTGTTCTTACAGTATTCTCAATGTATTTACTAATGCAATTTCTTTTGTAAAAACAAGAAAAATGAAAACCTTCAGTACTCCAAATAATACAAAAGATCACAAATCAAAAAGCAAACCACCGTCTTTACCTTTACCGTAAAGTATACTATATACAGAAAAACGTTGACGTCTCACCACACGCTGCTACTCATAAAAGGAGAAGCAGATTAGAACTGCTCTCCCTTTTACACCAACAACTTAGTTTATATCTTACGCCGTATGAGAAACAACCCACAAAAAAAGCTCAATGTTATACTCCAACCATTTGCTGACAGCAAACAAACCACAACACTACAACCTCACTACATGCACTACACAGTAAAAATAAAAAAAACAAAAAACCCCTCAAGTTTTCCTTATAACTACTTGAAAAAACTAAACTCACTACTGACTAAACCACAAAAACCACCACTACAAACCCTACAAAACACCTTAAAACAACATTTAACAACAATCACACTACTGAAAAAACAAAAAAAAAAGGCTCCCCCACTCAGTTATGGTAAATAAACTGTACACATAAGCTACCAACCCTCCCAAAGCATCAACCAAAAAATTACAAGACCTAATTCATAACACATTAAGAAAACCGAAACCACTCAGACTGCATTCATCTCCCTCTTACTCTTCAAGATGAAGAGAAGAACGATCATCAACGGCTAAAGGCAGCTGCAAACACAGCACCAAAAGCCAACTTCACGCTCAGGAGAGAACACTGCATCTCCTCCTCGTGGGTTCGGGTGCTCTACACGTTCAGAGAAACTTCTCTAGTAACGAACTATAGAAATGATCCCTGAAAGTATAGTCTTAGCAATACCACCTCTGTTTTTCCGGGGTGTAGGAAATGCACACATATTTTACTGATGGTTACTTTTTCTTACACCACTATTCTTTTTTGAAACGTACACTGGAATATGTTGTCTAAAGAATCTTTCCACTACCGAAGCCCGACAAAGCATTTTGAACCCTTCTGCGTTTCAGAAGACATTTCAAGTTGCAATTTAATTAACATACGGTTTTTAAACAGCCAATCACACGCCAGTTATTTCCAACCCCGCCCCGTTTCGCGCGCCAGTTCCGCAGCATCAGGATTACGTAAAACGCTGACGACTACAACATGCGCCGCAGCTTGAGGACTCGCCTCCTTTTAGACAGGCGTTGGAAGTGAGATGTCTCACGAGAAAAACTTACAAGACAAAGTGGATGCTGAAAGCAAAGACCCGAAGCCAAAAACCTATGACGTTTGCAAAGCGCACCATTTATGCTGTGATCAAAATAGCAAACATATAAATATTGTTTGGGATTTTTTTCCAAACCAAGAAATATTTATGTAGATAAAAATTGTCTTTAAATAAGCAGGATAATACATCATTACCCTGCTTAAAGCTTTAGTAGCTTCCCAACTCTTGGGCTAAAGATAGAACTTCTCTAAATAGTTTACAGGGACTTCCCTGGGGTCCAGTGGTTAAGACTCTGCTTCCACCACAGGCGGAGCCGGTTTCATCCCTGGTCAGAGAAATAGGATCCTGCATGCCACAAGGCAAGGCCCGAAAATAAATACTTTACAAGGTCCAGCACAGCCTGGCCCACACGCACCTCTCCAGCTTTATTTTGCACCAAATTCCCTCCCCCTCACTTCAGCCATAATGAACCATGTACTGTTTTCCACATACTCATCGTGTTCCTTTGCACAAGCTGTTCTCTCTGCCAGGAATGTTAGAAACGGTGGATATTTCACCTAACTTTGGAATATTCAATAAACCAATACAACATGGTGCCTGGCTTGAAATAGTGGGAAGAAAGTTAAACTTCCCATAAAGCTTGAAAAAAACTGAAAAATGATAAAACATTCAGTGCTTGAGGAGAGGTGGGAAAACAGACACTGCTAAATGCAGTTGGCAGTGTGAACTGTTACAATGCTTTTGGAAAGCAATGCGGCAGTATCTATTAAAAATCTGAACCAGAAATCCTGTTTTGAATATTAAAAACCCATTATGTAAAGATTCATTACAAAGTATTTTATCAAAGCATTGTTTCTGGTGATACAAAACTGCAAAAAAAGAAATAAATCTTAATATCCACCATTAGAGGCACAGCTGAATATATTATGGTACATACAGATAATAAAATATTAAGCAGTTAATTTAAATGAATTAGATCTGTATCAATTAGAATAGAGATAGACAAGATGTACTATTGAAAGCAAAAATCTAATAAGCAGGCAGGCAACTTCAGGGAGTTCAATCAATGAGTGGTATTAGCTAAAATGATGGATTGAAAGCATCTAACAGAGTTTAGCAAGTAACAACTACTCTATAAATATTAAAAATTAAAATCCCAACATTCTTGTAACCACTAATAGGATTTAAGCTTAAAAAATAATCCATTTTGTGCAAGTAATACAGGTGCTTTCAGGAATGCCAAATTCAGTGGCACCCCATGTCTTGCTATGTATAGTACTGTAATCACAAGTGGGGTCCGGCTGCTCGCCGCTCAAAAGCCAATAAAGAGGCAAGCTTGGTGGGCAGGAAAGTTTGCTTTATTTTGATGCAGGCAATGGGGTGGGTGTGGGGGGGTGGACTCCTGTCCAAAGGCTGACTCCCCCGCCCCAACCAGTGGACAAGAGCTTTTACAGAGGGAGAGGACTACATGCAGAGCCAGCACAGTCAGCTCTGACAGTCATCTTGAAATTGGTCATGCAATGGTCTGACCAGCGCCATCGTGATTGTTTTGGGTACAGTTAATCTTCAGTTCCAGGGTTGGTTTGTTTCCATTTCTTTGAGGCAAATTCTCAGAATTGTGGCAGCTTATGTCATGACTAGAGCCTGGTCATCATGTAGTTAACTTCTTCCACCTGGTTGGGGTTTCAGTATCTATAAGACAGCTCACGGGATGTGGCTCAGAATATTACCTATAACCCTCGAGAAGGAACTAAAGGTCCTTCACTTTGATTACTGACTAAACTATTATAGTTTTGTCCTGTTTGACTGCTTTTCTTTGCTTCTGTATTTTATCACTTCTCTCATTAAACTTATTCTTTGGCTAAAGTTTTTCCACAGACAAAAGGCAGGCTGAGGACATCGGGGGCAAGGTCTATAGGGTCCTGCTCCGTTTCAGTAGAAGCTCTTTAACCTGGGATTTATGGCATCCTATAGTCTGGTTCCAAGCTGCCTTTGTCTTTACTTCCTAAAACATCTCGTACATAACCTATCCTTCAGACACAACACACACACACCCATACACACACACACACTAAACTACTTGCCATTTATAGGCTCCTTTGTTCTTTTGCTCCTGTATAAATTCCCTCTGCTCCATATTTGTTGAATAAACAACCAAATAAATAATTATAAAGATAAACTTACAGTATCAAATTATCATCTATTTTCTTTAAGCATTAAAAACAAAACAAAACAACAACAACAAAAAACAGCACAGGGCTTCCCTGGTGGCGCAGTGGTTGAGAGTCCGCCTGCCGATGCAGGGGACACGGGTTCATGCCCCAGTCCGGGAAGATCCCACATGCCGTGGAGCAGCTAGGCCCGTGAGCCATGGCCGCTGAGTCTGCATGTCCGGAGCCTGTGCTCCGCAATGGGAGAGGTCACAACAGTGAGAGGCCCGCGCACCGCAAAAACAAACAAACAAACAAAAACAAACAAAACAGCACAAAGCCTCTGAATATCTGCCAATATTGCACAGGTTGATTTCTCATGATTTCGTTGTCTTTTCATGTTTCTTGAAATAAATATGTGAGTTTCAAAAAAAAAATGAGAAAAGCGAGTTGCAGAATGTGTTTAGTATGATACCACTTTCATAAAGGCAGGTTAGCAACTTTAGAATATATGTATGTCTTTGATTCCACTGGTTAAAATAACCTATTTCTTTATTTACTTTTTATTTGTGGCTGTGTTGGGCCTTCGTTGCTGCATGCAGGCTTTCTCTAGTTGTGGCGAGCGTGCGCTACTCTTTGTTGAGATGTGTGGGCTTCTCATTGCGGTGGCTTCTCTTGTTGCAGAGCACGGGCTCTAGGTGTGCGGGCTTCAGTAGGTGTGGCACATGGGCTCAGTAGTTGTGGTTCGCGGGCTCTAGAGCGCAGGCTCCGTAGTTGTGGCACACGGGCTTAGTTGCTCCGCAGCGTGTGGGATCTTCCCGGACCAGGGCTCAAACCCGTGTCCCCTGCATTGGCAGGTGGATTCTTAACCACTGCGCCACCAGGGAAGCCCCTGTTTATCCTTCCTTCTTTTTCTGGCCGTGCTGCACGGCTTGCAGGATGTTAGTTCCCCAACCAGGGATCAAAACCTGGTCCTCGGCAGTGAAAGCATGGAGTCCTAAGCACTGGACAACCAGAGAATTCCCTGAATATGCGCTGTTTAATAAGGGCAGTTTTCAAAGGCATTACCACCTCCAACACGAAATTAAGCCTGCTTTTACTTAAAGGGAACTATATCACATAATATTCAGTAGAATTAAGAGATTCTGTTGATTTTTCTAGCCCACTGTTCAATGACAAGTGTGATATATTAAGAGACCCAGCATAAGACCAGAATAGATTCCTAAAGTAGATGTCAGGAAAAATATCTGATTTATTAGCCTGGAAACATTTAAAAGGGAGTCTCAAAAATCAAAAGAAAAATGTTTAGATGAAGAAAATGAAAAACAAATCAGCGTACTAGACTAACAAGGTGAATTTTAAATTGCATTTAGCTAAACTAGCATCATAAAAGAAAAAATCATAGCACTGAGGGGGAAAAGAACAAACCATCTTAAAACAATTAAAGATATATCAGAATTATGTTTAAAGCTACTTTAAATCCATTTCCCTTGTAAACCTTCCTCTCCTATAGCTCCCTACAAGATCTGTTTGTCAACCAACGGAGTATCAAGGACCAGACATGTATCCATTTCCCTGCAGAACATTCCAGGCCTGATTTACCCAGGAAACGTGGTAACAGCACAGAAACCCTTCCTTCAACAAGGCGGATGGAGGATACGAACCCCTTTAACACACACTGAAGGGGGAAAACAAAGACTCAACTGCCATAGACCTACAAAATCACCTTTAAGAATAACACGAAGAAGGCTTCCCTGCAGGTGCAGTGGTTAAGAATCCGCCTGCCAATGCAGGGGACACAGGTCCAAGCCCTGGCCCGGGACAATCCCACATGCCAGAGAGCAGCTAAGCCTGTGGGTCACAACTACTGAGCCTGCACTCTAGAGCCCCTGAGGCAAAACTACTGAGCCCACGTGCTGCAACTACTGAAACCCCGCGCATGCGCACGTAGAGCCCGAGCTCCGCAACAAGAGAAGCCACTGCAAGGAGAAGCCCGTGCACCACAGTGAAGGGTAGGCCCCACTTGCCCCAACTAGAGAAACCCTGCGAACAGCAAAGAAGACCCAATGCAGCCAAAGATAAATTTAGAAAAAAAAAAAGTTATGAATAAAGTAACAAAAACTGTAGTTTTGTGGTGTTCTGCTGCTTTGGGGGAGCCGGAGGGATTCCCAAAACGTGGTAATTCTGTACACTTTTACTTAAATTTTTTTAAACTTTAGAGTGCTATCACCTTTATTTTTAAACATCAGCACGTCTGTTTAGAGTTTTCACTTTTTGTCTTTTTTGCCCCGCTGCACAGCTTTTAGGAGCTTAGTTCCCTAACCAGGAACTGAACCAGAGCCCTGGCCAGTGAAAACACCTAACCACCAGGGAATTCCCATAGACTATATTTGTGAAAAAATAACTTGCCACCTGGATATGAAAGGTTATGCACACCCACCCCTACAAACAAAAAACATCACTTCAAGGTGGGCTGCCCTTTTCTTCAAGAAAAAAAAAAAAAGCAACAATTTATACATTACTTTAATATGTTCCAGATCATGTACTGACCCCCTAACTTGAATCACACCGTTTCTTCTTGGAAATTATCAAAAACTTTTAAAAAGCAAATACAATTAAAAAAATACCCTTTATCAAAAAATGATTGGAGAAAAGGGATATGAGATAAACACAAGAAACAAGGAGCAAAAACACCTCCGTAGATTTCAATTAAGGCATAAGGGTCCTCAGGATGGAAAGCAACTCCCTTCTACAAATCAGAAACACAACGAAGATCCTCTCAACAACCGGAGGACCGAAAAACAGCAAGGAGAGCAGGAGAACTTAAACACTGACTGAAAATCCACACGGTAAGCCACCTCAAACCCTAGCTACCTATGGCCTACCGCGAGACACAAAAGTGAAACAAACAAGAAAGAGAAAAACGAAGAAAGCCACCCCCCCTGTTCTTTAAGAAGACACAAGTACAAAGGAAACCACTCAGACGGCGCCCTCTCCCTCTTTCTCTCCCTCAGGAAGAGAAGAACGATCATCAACGGCTGATGGCAGCTGCAAAGACAACGCCAAGAGCCGGCTTCACGCTCAGGAGAGAACACTGCGTCTCCTCCTCGTGGTTTCGGGTGCGCTACACGTCCAGAGAAACTTCTCTAGTAACGAACTATAGAAATGATCCCTGAAAGTATAGTCTTGACCCTGGCTCGCAGGTCACTGCTGGGTCTGTGGTAGCCGCACACTTTACACTGAGGGCAAGATCGTTTCCCCGTTTCTAATTCTACTGGAAAAAACAGAAAGAGCTCTTCCAATACAGTCTTTCAAATGCTATCACTTACCAACTCATTTTAACATTTTAACTGGAAATGTAATTGAACAAGTTTTAACACAGCCACACCTAATTAACATAATACTGAGTGACAGCCAATGACAACCTGCGTCTTTAAAGCCCAGGAGGCATTCCCTCCACAGATCTGGTAAAACCACCCCGCCCCGGAAAAGCTATAAAGGAAAGGGCGGGCCGTTGCCTTTGCTAGTGAAACCTAGCTGATTCCGTTGAGCAATATACATCTTAGCGGTTTCATTCAAGGCTGTCCTACAAGTTTGACTTTCAGACTCTGGTAAGAGGTCACCGTGACTGAGGCAGGGACAGGGGGACTGGGTGGCTGAGAACCAGCGCCGGAAGGCAGAACCTTTTGTTTTTTTACCGCAGGACTGTACTACCTGTTCACACTTTCTGAGTTTTTAAAAGACACCTGGTTGCTGCATCTGACATCATTTCTTCCCTCCACAAATACCTGAGTGCCAGCTTCGACAATACTAGCTACCATTTATCGTCAGCTTGACAGGCACCGGTCATCGTTCTAAGTGCTTTAACTATGAGATCAATACAAGTATATGCCAGTTTTATGGACAGGGGAACTCGGGCACAGAAAGGCTAGGTAACTTGCCTGAGGCCTGTTAAAACAGCAGAGCTGGTAGGTGGCCCCTTAACCGTCATCCCAGTTTTCCACGTTGTAAAATAAAGACTACTCTGGGCACCGGGCAAACAGAGGCCCCTACTCACAAGAAGCTTACATTCTAGTGAGGGCGAGAGCTGACGACAAACACCCAGGAGGGTCGGCGGAGGAGGCACGCAGAGGATTTGAAGTGTCGAAACAGAGAGGGACTGGTGGCTACTTTAGATCTGGGTGCTCAGGGAAGGCCTCTCTCAAGGGAGGTTGCATTTAAGCAGAGAAAACAACGAACGGAAGGCCAAGACCCAAGGAAAGGAACAAGGCTGTGTGTTTCAGCAACTGAAGACAGCTAGAGAACACAGGGTGGGAGGGGTGGGGAGGCGCAGGCAGGCAGGCAGGTATCTGCGGCTTTTCTAGGCAAGGCCAAGGCCTGGGGAGCCTGGATTTTACGTGCGAAGGGAAGCCACTGGGAGGTCTGAAGCCGTGGCGACCCCTTCTGAGGCCACGGCCACGGTGTCTGTAGGAGACAGCGCGGTGGCTCGCATTTGGGCTCAGCAAGGAAGAAGGAGAAACGTGGGCTGTTCCGGAGGTTGAGTTGACAGGACGGGACTCACTGGTGGACTTGCTGCAGGAGGTGGGGTGGGGTGTCAGGGAAGGAGGTTTCCAAGGCTGACCTGTTGGTTTGTGCCTGGAACAACTCAGTGGATGGTGCTGCTACGGGGAAGACTGGGAAGAGACAGGGATTTCTCTTCTAAAGGAGGGGCTGCCTCACAACGCGGAAGGGAGTGTTCACCTACCTACTTGCTTTAACTGATTTAACCTTTACAGCCACCCCACGTGTTGATGCTATTGGTACCTCAGCTACCTGCTTTATAGAGGGACTGACTGGGGTCAAGGAACTTCCCACGAACCCACAGCTGATAAATAACAGACCAAGGAGTCAATTCCAGAGCATATACCGCTTCTCTCACAGCTCCTGACCTTTAAAGAGGACCAAGGACTAATTTAGGCTCACAGTGAAAGCTTGGCCAGTGCGGATCCAGAAGGAAAAAATCATGGAGGAACTACATGGTGCATGGCTACAGTGGAAGAAAGAGAAATGAACTGCCATCTGGGGATGTGCTTCCAAGACCAGGAGCTTCAATAGCAGGGAAGTGCAGCGGGCACACCCTCAGGAGGTGCCTTTTCCTCACCTGCTGCCTAGGGTGATTAGTTAATTCCTTCTTTATTCTCAACTCTCCTACCCCTCCTCACCAGCCTCCCTCAGCAATGATCTTTGCTCATACCTGGCAAAGAACTAGAAGCCCATCAGTTGAAAAGCCCCCGGTGTGGTCACATTCCTTGGAGGAACGCACCTACCTCTGAACTCCCCATCTTCTCTGGCTGACTCAAAGGCTTCCTGCCTGGGGGGAGCTGCCCCTCCCATCACTCAATTTCTCCTGTTCCACTCAGTCTTTCCAACTGCATTCACACTTGCTCTCCCATCCTAATTAAACCCTAAATGCATCCCCCCATCTTCCCCGCTTCCCCCAGCTGAATGCACACCCGCCCCTATGCACTGCATCACAGCCTGAGCTCTCCTGGGAGCTCTTTCCACCAACTGGCAAAAGCCTTCACATCCCTCCAGTGATCAATCCACCCCTACCTAGCCAGTTTCTGTTTCTGTTTCCCACACGGGACCAGTGGATACTTTTCCATCTGCATCTTAAGTTCTCACCTGCTCTCCACACACTTCACTGTGTCCCGCTGGGCTTCCATCAAGCACCCTCACGCGGTTTGCCGCCTACCTCTCTGGCTGCTCCTTCTTGGTCTGCTGTGGGAGTTCTAACTCCTTCGCCAGGCATCCGCTAGAAGTCAGAAATCTCTCCTAAACGTGCCCTAAACTGAACTCTACCATCACTGCCCACCCCGTTGCACCACCTGATTCAGTTCCTCCTCCATTTCCCCCGTTAACACACGGAACCACCGTCCACCCATCTGTTCAAGTCCCAAGGCCCGGCAATTATCCTTGACAGCTCTTCTCGCCCATACCGTCAGTGAACCTGATGAAATAAAATGTTATATTTCAAGGCAGGACTAGAAAAAATTAAACATAAAATTCTGTGTGTGTGTGTGTGTGTGTGTGTGTGTGTTTGGGCCTCCTCCCTCCTTCCCCAAGTGCAGTGTGCATCTGCATTACACATTAATCAGAGCACCTCAAAGTTGGGAGTGCCCGCTCAACCGTAAAGATCCATTTTTTTTCTTTCTTCTGACGCTAGCAATGGGACTTCTTAAAAGAATAGAGTTCTTTCTCAACTCCATAGGGGCTCATGGCGCCTTGGTGCTTACTCCGTACAAGCTCACCTGGACTACCTGTTCCTTGGTGAACTTTATGTAAAATATCAGTATGTCATTTTGAGGTACTACAATTCTTTGTCTGGAAAATGTATATGACTGTGTCTTCGACTTCTAACAGCTTCTCGTGAAAATCTGCTTCTCGTGTTATAATCCTCAGATTGGCTCAAATAAAACTCCCTTTTTTTCCTTCTTGATAGTTAACTGAATTTTCGTCAACAAATCAACTCCCCCAAGTCCTGTCAACTTTACCACTTAAATATCTTTCAGATCTGGTGTTTCTCTATCATCGCTACCATCTTCTCCCAGGCAGATGAATGCAGTAGGTGCCTAACTGGTCCTCACACTTGCCACCTCACCCCTCCCCATAAGTATCATCAACACACAGCTTTTAGAGGGACCTTAAAGTGCACAGCTGACGTAGTCACTCTCCTTCAATAGCTGCCCACTACCCTTAGCTCTCTGTCCACTGTGCTTTGGCCAAACTCCGCCTTCTTTCATTCCTCCTCTGTGCTAAAGTCCTATAAACCCTAGTCCTACATACGTCGTATTTCCTTAGCGTGGACTGAGATACAGAGGAAGAAATCACCATAGAGGCCAAGAAGGGATGTCTGCCTAGCTGTGTTGGGAGAGAGTGACTCGACTGACAGAAAGGAGAGTAGAAAAAGGGGAGGTAATTTTGTTTCAGTACCCTGGGGCTGCACCTGATGTGTGAAAAAGCTCATGACCTGTAAACCCAATCAGAAAACAAAAACGCAGAACTGCATCTGACAGATTCTTCCTCATTTCATTGAAAAAAATCACAGCTTACACAACAGTTAGGTCAGGATAAAGACCACATCTACTACACAGGTTAAAAAGCGTTGTGCCCCTGGAACACGTGAAAAACAAATACAGAAGACGGCTCCCTAGCGGACAACAGTCATCTACAATCTGAGACAGTGACGTAAGAAGAAACCACTCAGACGGCGTTCCCTGCCTCCACTTACTCCTCCAGAGGAAAAGAACAGCCATCAAAGGCAAAAGGCGGTTACAGAAGCAACACCAAGAGCTGGCTTCACACTCAGAGGAGAACCGGCCTCCTCGTGGACTTCGAGGACTCTACACAGGAACCTCGGAACCTCGTCCAGTAACAACCTATAGAAATAACTCCTAAAACCATAATAATGGCTTTAACCCCACAACTCTGCTGGGTCTGTGGCAGCCACATACTTTTTACGGATGGCGACATTTTCCCACAATCCTCTCGTTTCAGAAATATCATATTAAATGATTTTCTTTTCTTTCTCGCTTGCTTTCTTTTCTTCCTTTCTTCCTCTCTCTCTCTCTCTCTCTCCTTCCTCCCTCCCTCCCTTTCTTTTTTTTTTTGGTCGCACTGTGCAGCTTACAGAGTCTTAGTTCCCTGACCAGGTACTGAACCCGGGCCCTTGTCAGTGAAAGCGCTGAGTCCTAACCACTGGACCGTCAGGGAACTCCCAGGAATATCATACAAATGATTTTCAAACTCTTGTTACTGAGTCAAACTTGGGTCTACTTGCCCACACACAGTAAAGCCAATTTACTGACACTTGGCTGTGGTGAAACAGTGCAGCAGTTTACTGCAGGGCGCCAAGCAAGGAGTTCGGGCCTTTTAAGCACTGGCTACCTGGACTCCTTGCTTGGTTCCCCGCAATAAACGCTGCACTTTCCTTCACCACAAGCTGGTGTCAGTAGATTGGCTTTACTGCAGGCGGGCTAACGGACCCAAGTTTGGTTCGGTAACAGTTGTGGACTCGAGACCTTGGCGTTGCCGGCAAGAAGGCCCCATAGGGTCCTGCTCAGTTACACAACTTTTAAAAATTCTGAACACTCTTAAGAGGTTTTGTTTGTTTGTTTTGTTTTTTCCTTTAAGGAACTAAGACCTAGGGATTTCCCTCGAGGTCCAGTGGTTAAGAACCCACGCTTCCATTGCGGGGGCGTGGGTTTGACACTTGGTCCGGGAACTAAGATCCCGCATGCTGCACGGCTTGGCCAAAAAAAAAAAAAAAAGGAAAAGGGATACTAAGACTTACAGTTCTTAATTGAGCTATTACAGACAGACAGACAGACAGACAGACAATCAGAACCTACTGCCTTTCTGCCGGGACTAATTTAAGACAAAGGTGTGCTCAGGTGCCTCAGATTAGTTTTCTAATCTTAAATACTACAGGCTGTGCCTGTGGGTGAGATTATTTTATTTTAATAAGATTATTTATTATATTTAAATAATAACAGCAAAATTTAAATAATAATAAAAGATCTTCTTTTAACCTTCTAAATTTCGATTTGAGCCTTTTGAGACCTTCTGCTGGTTACTCACGTGAGTGTGGACGTGAGGGCTGCATACTGGGTTCACCTGTGTAAGTATTTCTCTCAAAATAATGTACCAGGCCAATCTTAAGTGGGGAACGAAGAGGTGTATTTTGAAGCACTTCTCTTCATTAAAAAAAAAAACTATAGGGCTTCCCTGGTGGCGCAGTGGTTAAGAATCAGGCGAGCCCGGCTTCAAGCCCTGGCCTGGAAGGATCCCACATGCCGGACAGCAACTAAGCCCGTGTGCCACAACTACTGAAGCCTGCGTGCCTAGAGCCCGTGCTCCGCAACAAGAGAAGCCACCGCGGTGAGAAGCCCGCGCACCACAATGAAGAGTAGCCCCCGCTCGCCGCAACCAGGGGAAGCCCTTGCTCAGCAACGAAGACCCAACGCAGCCAAAGTTAAATTTAAAAAAAATTTTTTTTGAATAAAGTAACAAAAACTGTAGTTTTGTGGTATTCTGGTGTTTTGGGGGAGTCAGAGGGATTCCCAAAATGTGGTAATTCTGTACATTTTTACTGAATTTTTTTAAAACTTGAGACTGTTATCACCTTTATTGTTAATCAGCAGGTCTGTTTAGAGTTTATTTTCATTTTTTGTCTTTTCTGGCCCCGCTGCGCAGCTTTCAGGATCTTAGTTCCTTCACCTGGGACTGAACCAGAGCCCTGGGGGTGAAAACACCTAACCATCAGGGAATTGCCGTAGACTGTATTTGTGAAAAAATCACTTGCCACCTGAATATGAAAGGTTATGCACCCTAACCCCTACCAACAAAAACCATCATTTCACGGTGGGCTACCCTTTTCTTTGGGGAAAAAAAAAGCTATCATTTCTACAGTACTTTAACAGGTTCCAGGCCATGTACTAACCCCCTAACTTGGATCACGCCGTTTAATCTTGGAAATAACCCTAAAACATGGAGGAAACGGAAACTTATAAATGTGTCCCTTTGAGTCTAGAATATTCATCACCAAAAACTTAAAAAACAAATAGTGAAAAAAATACCCTTAATCAACAAATGATCGGAGAAAAGGGATATGAGATAAACACAAGGGACTTGAGTGACAAGGAGCAAAAAACACCTTCGTAGATTTCAATTAAGGAATAAGGAACTCCCTCCTAAAGTAAAAAATACAATAGGTGAACAAGAAACAGCAACCAGAGAACCGAGAAACAGCAAGAAGAGCAGGAAAACTTGAACACTGACTGAAAATCCACACGGTAAGCCACCTCAAACCCTAGCTACCTACAGACCATCGCGAGACACAAAAGTGAAACTAACAAGAAAGAGAAAAACGAAGAAAGCCACCCCCCCTGTTCTTTAAGAAGACACAAGTACAAAGGAAACCACTCAGACGGCGCCCTCTCCCTCTTTCTCTCCCTCAGGAAGAGAAGAACGATCATCAACGGCTGATGGCAGCTGCAAAGACAACGCCAAGAGCCGGCTTCACGCTCAGGAGAGAACACTGCGTCTCCTCCTCGTGGTTTCGGGTGCGCTACACGTCCAGAGAAACTTCTCTAGTAACGAACTATAGAAATGAAATGATCCCTGAAAGTATAGTCTTGACCCTGGCTCGCAAGTCACTGCTGGGTCTGTGGTAGCCGCACACTTTACACTGAGGGCAAGATCGTTTCCCCGTTTCTAATTCTACTGGAAAAAACAGAAAGAGCTCTTCCAATACAGTCTTTCAAATGCTATCACTTACCAACTCATTTTAACATTTTAACTGGAAATGTAATTGAACAAGTTTTAACACAGCCACACCTAATTAACATAATACTGAGTGACAGCCAATGACAACCTGCGTCTTTAAAGCCCAGGAGGCATTCCCTCCACAGATCTGGTAAAACCACCCCGCCCCGGAAAAGCTATAAAGGAAAGGGCGGGCCGTTGCCTTTGCTAGTGAAACCTAGCTGATTCCGTTGAGCAATATACATCTTAGCGGTTTCATTCAAGGCTGTCCTACAAGTTTGACTTTCAAACTCTGGTAAGAGGTCACCGTGACTGAGGCAGGGACAGGGGGACTGGGTGGCTGAGAACCAGCGCTGGAAGGCAGAACCTTTTGGTTTTTTACCGCAGGACTGTACTACCTGTTCACACTTTCTGAGTTTTTAAAAGACACCTGGTTGCTGCATCTGACATCATTTCTTCCCTCCACAAATACCTGAGTGCCAGCTTCGACAATACTAGCTACCATTTATCGTCAGCTTGACAGGCACCGGTCATCGTTCTAAGTGCTTTAACTATGAGATCAATACAAGTATATGCCAGTTTTATGGACAGGGGAACTCGGGCACAGAAAGGCTAGGTAACTTGCCTGAGGCCTGTTAAAACAGCAGAGCTGGTAGGTGGCCCCTTAACCGTCATCCCAGTTTTCCACGTTGTAAAATAAAGACTACTCTGGGCACCGGGCAAACAGAGGCCCCTACTCACAAGAAGCTTACATTCTAGTGAGGGCGAGAGCTGACGACAAACACCCAGGAGGGTCGGCGGAGGAGGCACGCAGAGGATTTGAAGTGTCGAAACAGAGAGGGACTGGTGGCTACTTTAGATCTGGGTGCTCAGGGAAGGCCTCTCTCAAGGGAGGTTGCATTTAAGCAGAGAAAACAACGAACGGAAGGCCAAGACCCAAGGAAAGGAACAAGGCTGTGTGTTTCAGCAACTGAAGACAGCTAGAGAACACAGGGTGGGAGGGGTGGGGAGGCGCAGGCAGGCAGGCAGGTATCTGCGGCTTTTCTAGGCAAGGCCAAGGCCTGGGGAGCCTGGATTTTACGTGCGAAGGGAAGCCACTGGGAGGTCTGAAGCCGTGGCGACCCCTTCTGAGGCCACGGCCACGGTGTCTGTAGGAGACAGCGCGGTGGCTCGCATTTGGGCTCAGCAAGGAAGAAGGAGAAACGTGGGCTGTTCCGGAGGTTGAGTTGACAGGACGGGACTCACTGGTGGACTTGCTGCAGGAGGTGGGGTGGGGTGTCAGGGAAGGAGGTTTCCAAGGCTGACCTGTTGGTTTGTGCCTGGAACAACTCAGTGGATGGTGCTGCTACGGGGAAGACTGGGAAGAGACAGGGATTTCTCTTCTAAAGGAGGGGCTGCCTCACAACGCGGAAGGGAGTGTTCACCTACCTACTTGCTTTAACGGTATTTCTAAAGCTTGAACTTTGAGACCACACGGTAAGAAAAAAGAAACATAAAAAGAAAACCACAAGAGCTAACTTCGTAAGAAACGACCTACAGAGCTAAATGGCTATAAGCGTTAAAAAAAAAAAAAGCACTCTGATTGTTCTTTAGCGAAACACAATTACAAACAAAACCGGTCAATGAGCTTTCTCTTCTTAAGAACAAGAAGAACGGTCATCAACATGTAGTAGTAACTGTAAAAACAACACCAAGGGCCACCAAGGGCCGCCTTCACGCTCCGAATAAAACGCTACATCTCCATGGTTTCGGGTGCTCTAACACCCCGTTCAAATTTTATCTAACAAGAAACCACAAAAACTAGTTTTGTACCTACAGCCAAATCTGGACAGCGATGTGCCTGCTGGCTACGTGGCAGCCGCCCACCTTTTACTGATGGCGACAGTTTTGTCAAGTCCCTCGCCCCCAGAGAAACATTTTTTATCTTATATCCCACAACTACTCCGTGAAAGGGCAAAGTTCAAAACACCATTTTCGCCGTAAACCTTCTAGAAACACTTCAAAGCAGCAACAGGCCTCATTCACATACGGCTTCCTTGCAGGCAATCACACGCTGCGCGCTTGACTCCTAACCCCAGGCTGCTATTACCCCGCCCCCCGGGTCCAGGACGGGTCGGGTCGCCCCTCTGTAGGCTAAGCAAACGCGCTTCCCGCCACCGATCCCTCTGGACTGCCTCTTGCCTGCTGGAGAAATCCGCCGACTTGGAGAGACCAGGTTTCCTCTGCCTTGAAGAAGAGAGGTGTGGGAAGACGGACAAAAGAGAGGGACACAGAACTCGTGTAAATCCGCGTAAGAACGAGGTTCCCGTGGTGGTTTAGGAGTGCCTTCCCCATGACAGGCATGTTAACCCATTGTCTCACTGCATCCTCTAAACAAGTGAAAAGGGTGTGATTATTTCCCCATTCTCATACATGCTGGCTAGAGCATCCGTCACACAGGTCCTCAAGTGAACCACAGGTAGGTACTAGGTACATCTGGCACTGGATCAAGTCTGGGTTCTTTCTGGAAAGCCAAGGTGTTTCCATCAGGAGTTCTAGTCTCCAACTGAATTCATTTCTCTAAGAAAGCACTAAAGGGAATTCCCTGGTGGTCCAGTGGTTAGGACTTCCCGCTTTCAAGGCGGCGGACTGGGGTTCGATCCCTGGTCGGGGAACTAAGATCCCACATACCCACGCAGTGGCAAAAAAAAAAAAGCACTAAATACACCATCCCTCAAAGTTCAGCCTTGAATGACTGATCTTCCTGGCTTCCAAATCTCAGAGGAAGCCGACCCATTTACTTGTGGCAAAAGTTGGTCCCAGGGACTTCCCTGGTGGCGCAGTGGTTAAGAATCCGCCTGCCAATGCAGGGGACATGGGTTCAAGCCCTGGCCCAGGAAGATCCCACGTGCCGCGGAGCAACTAAGCCCGTGTGCCACAACTACTGAGCCTGCACACTAGAGCCCACGAGCCACAACTGCTGAGCCCTCATGCCACAACTACTGAAGTCTGCACGCCTAGAGCCTGTGCTATGCAACAAGAGAAGCAACCACAATGAGAAGCGTGCACACCACAACAATGAGTAGCCCCCACTCGCCACAACTAGAGAAACCCTGCGCGCAGCAAAGCAACGAAGACCCAACGCAGCCAAAAATAAATAAAAATAAAATTTAAAAATTTATTAAAAAAAAAAGAAGTTGGTCCCAGCTTCTCCTCAAAGAACACACCTGATATACGATGGTGGGTGACTGTTCTCATCACTTAACTTCCTGGTGTAAAGATGCCTCTGCCCCCCGGTCTTCCAGCATATGCCAGAGAGCACAGTACTGCATGGACATACACGTGGTCTCCTGAATCAACCACATTTTTATTGCATCATAGTGACATGACTAACGTGACTCTCAGGTTCCTCTCATCTAACCACTTCTAATAGAATCTCCTTAGAGACAGCCAAATGCTCTGAATTAAATCCCTTCAGAGAAACGGACAGTGTTGGGGCAATCCGGCCAGTTCTGGGACACATCTCCTTGGGGTGAGAGCAGGTTCCTTATGTCTTAAAGAGTTATAAAGTGCCTTCCAGTCACTTTCACCCAAGGGCCCCTTGTCTTTGGTCGGGGCCCTTCCGTGTCTAAGACTTTTCCACTCTCTGTTTCTCCACCCTTTCTGTGGATCCCTCACCATCCATGCCATCCCTTGGCCTCCTCCTATGAGCAGATTCTCAGCTCTCATCACCTTCTCCAGATGCCTTCCCTCACCTTCCCAGCTAACAGTGCCCACTATGTGCTTTGTGTCCCTAATCATCTTTGTAAGTGCCTCTACATAGCTCACTGTGTTATCAGTGCATTTATTTCCCCTTACTCAACTGTGAGGTCTTTAAAAGCAGGAACCAGGTCATATTTATCTTTGCATCTGCAGCCCCTTGCCCGCCACAGTAGATGCCCAACAAATGCAGACTAACTGAATGCGTGATGAGTCGATGTATGTATTGCTCTTTCCCTCAACCTGGTTACGGACATAACTGTTGGGAACCACCTGGTTTTCCCCTCCTTTTTTCTCTACTCCTGCCCCAACAAGCGCAGCCTGTCTGTAAAAGAGCGAGATTCCTGCCAGCAGGGTTTTCAGCCCTCTTCACTTGATCATCCTTGGTTTCAGAACATGGACGTGCAGACAGATCTCTTCTGGGTTGCTGGCTCATATAGCCAGCTTCTGTTTGATATTCCACTTAGCTGAATCACAGGTGTCTAACTCAGCTGGTCCAGACTGACTTCCAGTAACTTCTTTCCCAAAGCTATTCCTCTTTCTGGCAACAACACCACAGTCAACCCAGTTGCTCAAACCAAAAACAAGTCATCCTGCTCTTTTCTCCCTCTCCTCACATACCTCATAACCTTCCGCAGCCAGAGCAACCATTTAGAAATAGAACTCTACTCTCAGGTATCTGGCACAAGAGCTCCTAAAACCCTTGGAATTTCCTTAGTGTTAGGAGTGACAAGTGTCTTTGGAATGCTGATGAGGTGACTCTTGGCTGAGGGGTTCTGAGATGGCTTCAAGATGGGCTGGTCACCAGAAAGACCAAGACCAATTCATGATTAGAGGGCTGGGGCTTTCAGCTCTGCCACAGCCCTCCACTTCAAACCTTGTCCCACCTCCAGCAGGAGAGAGGAGCTGAAGATTGAGATCAATCACCAACGGCCAGATCAATCATGCCTAAATAATGAAACCTCCATAAAAACCCTAACTGATTAGGTTTGGAGAACTTCCAGGTAGGTAAACCGACTGAAGCGCTGGAAGGGTGGTGTACCCAAAGAGGGCACGGAAGCTCCAAGCACTCACACACACACCACGCCTTGCCCTAAATCTCTTTCATCTGGCTGTTCCTGAATTGTGTTCTTTGTAAGAAACCATATCAATAATTACATAAAATGTTAATGGACTAAACCCTCCAGTTAAAAGGCAGAGAGTATCAGAATGGATTTTAAAGCACAAATCCCAACTCTGTGCTCTCTACAGAAGACATATTTTATAGACTTATTTTATTTATTTATTTATTTTTTAGGCTGCATTGGGTCTTCGTTGGTGTGTGGGGGGGCTTTCTGTAGTTGCAGCGAGCTGAGCCTACTCTTCGTTGCAGTGCATGGGCTTTTCACCGCGGTGGCTTCTCTTGTTGCGGAGCACAGGCTCTAGGCCTGCAGGCTTCAGTAGTTGTGGCATGTGAGCTTCTGTAGTTGTGGCTTGCGGGCTCTAGAGCGCAGGCTCAGCAGCTGTGGTGTACGGGCTTAGCCGCTCCGCAGCATGTGGGATCTTCCCAGACCAGGGCTCGAACCCGTGTCCCCTGCACCGGCAGGCGGACTCCCAACCACTGTGCCACCAGGGAAGCCCCAGAAGACATATTTTAACTCTAAAGATATTCCGTAAGTAGGAAGCATAAGGAGTCTGAAGTGGCTGTATATCAGAAAAAGCAGACTTCAAGACAACAAGTATTACCAGAGATAAGAAGGGACATCTCATAATGATAATAGGGTCAATTCACCAGGAAGCTGTAACAATCCTAAATACGGAGGCACCTATTACCAAAATCCTTCCAACAGCCCACGAGGCCTGGTGTGGCTTCAGATTACCTTGCCAGCTTCACCCCCATACCACTCTCTCCCACCACTTTGCCTTTTCCTCCAACTCAGGTGATCCACACACTTTTCTTTGCTCTCCTCAGGGCCTTTGCACCCCTTTAATCCTCCCTTGCCTCCAACTTTTACCTTTTACTTCTTTCACCTCAACTTTTCTTCTTTAGGGGCCAAGCCTAAATATCACTTTCTCTAAGAATTTTCCCTTGATTACCTCCCAGATGAGGCTGAGATGTACCTTGTGTGCTTCCTTTGCCTCCTGCCCTTCTCAGGACTTCAGTTACCGACTCATGTCTGTTTCTTCTGCTGGATTATACTCTCTGGAAGGCAGGGCTGTCCATCTTTCCTTGGCTGCTCTAACCCCAAGGCTCAATTAATATACGTGTAATAAAAAAATGAATAAAGTCTGGTCTGAGGTTCTGGAATTCATCCTTTGGGTTTTAGAACTCATATAATCTGTAGTATCTGGTCTTCTGAATGGGATGAACTAAGTAGGATACAGTCAGGAAACAACTTTTCTTCTACTACCCTCAAGTACACTCTGTCAGTTAGTTTATTGGCAATTGTAAATAGTGCTGCTATGAACACTGGGGTGCATGTATCTTTTTGAATTAGACTTTTCTCCAGATATATGCCTAAGAGTGGTATGTGGTAGTTCTATTTTTAGTTTTGTTTTGTTTTTTGCAGTACGCGGGCCTCTCACTGTTGTGGCCTCTCCCGTTGCGGAGCACAGGCTCCGGACGCGCAGGCTCAGCGGCCATGGCTCACGGGCCCGGCCACTCTGCGGCATGTGGGATCTTCCCAGACCGGGCCACGAACCCGTGTCCCCTGCATCGGCAGGCGGACTCTCAACCACTGTGCCACCAGGGAAGCCCTATTTTTAGTTTTTTAAGAAACCTCCATACTGTTCTCCATAATGGTTGTACCAATTTACATTCTCACCAACAGTGTAGAAGGGTTCCCTTTTCTCCACAGCCTCTCCAGCATTTATTGTTTGTGGACTTTTTGATGACAGCCATTCTGACCAGTGTGAGATGATACCTCAATGTAGTTCTGGTTTGCATTTCTGCTGACTTCTTGCTACATCTCCAGCCTCTCTGTTGGGATTCTTCCTTTCTTCATAGGTGAGGTCCATTTAGATGGCTCAGCTACCCTGCACAGAGTCTACCTACCCCACAACTGGTGAAAGTATGGCTACTCCAGAAGCTGATCTCTTATGCTCATCCAGCCATCAAGAACTGCTCCAGGTAGGAGGCAGATGGCAGTCCTCCTGACCCCTAACTTCCAGGTGACATGCCAGGTTCTATTCATGCTACCTTGGGGGCAGCTGGGGTGGGCTGGCATGTTTCTGTTGTTCAGCAGGCTGGGCGATAGGCTCCCAACTCTCCTGCTTGTAGGCATCACACATCACAATTCTCTCCATGAGGTTCACCTGAATGTCCTCTTGCTAGGCTTGAGGCTGGGAGAGAGGGAAAAGCCACGGCATTCTATTCCTGTGAATGCCTTTGAAACCATCTTTCCACTGCCACTCCCACCGCTACCCCATCAGCTTCTCTTAGATAGGCCTGACGTGGGTGACGGAGTTGAAGGTCCAAGGTCATTCTGGCCGTCTCCTGAGAAGCCTTGCTTAGACTGTGGGGGCATCTATCACCCCTTGTTCTTCACTCGGAGGATTTAGCTCAAATTTCCAGGCACAGATGAAGTCCTGCTTCATGTCCAGTTATACCTGTCAACCTCATCCCCTGCTCTAGTTTAATGTCAAAAATTTGAAGATGCATTAAGTCAGAGAAAGACAAGTATTGTATGATATCACTTGTACGTGGAAGCTAAAAATAAAACAAACTAGTGAATCTGACAAAGAAGACTCACAGATATGGAGAACAAACTAGTCCTTACCAGTGGGGAGAAGGAAGTGGGGAGGAGCAGGATAGGGGTAGGGGATTAAGAGGTACAAACTACAATGTGTAAAATAAGTAAGCTACAAGGGTATATTGTACAATGCAGGGAATATAGCCAATAGCTTATAATAACTATAAGTGGAGTATAACTTTTAAAAATTGTGAATCACTATCTTGTACACCTGAAACTTATTGTATATTAACTGTACCTCAAAAAAAAAAGAGTTTTAAAAAAAATAATTTGAAGATGAAGAACATTCAGGAGATGTCTAGGAGATAAAAAAATGTCCTAGAACTCTGCTTCTGATACTGGAGGATGTGGATAGACAGACACTAGAAGTCATAGCATACCTATCTTGAACATCAATTTTTATTTTAAAACATGAATGTGTTACGAGGTAAAGTGCAAAATCTTTGAGGGGATAGAAAACAGAACCTTTCAAATAAATTGAGGTCACCATCAGCCACTTCATCTATAGATTCTAGGGGTGGTACATGGAAACCCTTGAGATCTTTTTTTTTTTTGGCCCACACTGCACAGCATGTGGGATCTTATTTTCCTGACTAGGGATAGAACCTGTGCCCCCTGCATTGGAAGCGTGGAGTCTTAACCACTGGACCGCCAGGGAAGACCCCAGAAGCACTTGAAAAGTTTTTGAGAGAAGTATTTTTGGGGCAGTTGGGTCCTACAAAAACTGGTGTTACGGGACTTCCCTGGTGGTCCAGTGGGTAAGACTCCACGCTCCCAATGCAGGGGGCCCGGGTTGAATCCCTCGTCAGGGAACTAGATCCTGCATGCATGCCACAACTAAGAGGCCGCATGCTGCAACTAAGACCCGGCGCAGGCAAAATAAATAAATAAATAAACATTAAAAACAAAACAAAACTGGTGTTACCTTTCTGGAAATCCTCAGGAATACTGTTGAGGCAAATAGAGAAACACTGTAGAAAAATTAGGTCGCCCTGACTGTTCCACAAACCAGCTGAGAGAAGCCTTATAAGCCTTCCCTTTAATACTAAGAAGGAAGAGGGGTAATCTAACAGGTCTTCAGGTTATTCTAAGAAAAGCAGGTCTGGATCTCTAGATCAGGGGCAAATACCAGCAGAGGTTTTGTTTGTGTATGCTTTTTTGTGTTTGTTTGTTTGTTTGTTCTTTTTTTTTTTGCGGTACACGGGCCTCACACTGTTGTGGCCTCTCCCGTTGCGGAGCACAGGCTCGGGACGCGCAGGCTCAGTGGCCATTGTTCACAGGCCCAGCCACTCCGCGGCATGTGGGATCTTCCCGGACCGGGGCACGAACCCGTGTCCCCTGCATCGGCAGGCGGACTCCCAACCACTGCGCCACCAGGGAAGCCCCTGTTTGTTCTTTTGAAGATTGCCTGAGCTATGTTTCTTATTTCTGTCTGCTCTACAGGCTGAGGTGCCTGTAGCCTACAGCAAAAAAACAGAAACAAAAACAAAACACCCTGAAAACAAAAGTACCAAGTGCCTCTAAGGAGCAAAAGGAAGAAGAGAGCTGTGAAAACTGGCCTTCTCTCCACCACAGGCCTCAGAAGACTTAGTGGGCGGAGTCGATTTGAAGGAGAAAAGGGAATCAGGCAGAATCCAAGGTGGGTGGCTGGGGCCTGAGGAGAAACCCTTAGGAGCCTAACGGTTGGAAGGCTTTATGGTTCCTTAGCACATAACAAAACAAAAGAGCCTCCCGCAATTTAAGACCTCTACTGAACACTCTGACTGCACTGGTAGAGAACATCTCATCTCTAAATTTAACTTCCAATTTCCCCAAGAACTCACAGTTTTATGATGTATCTGGTTTTCCTTCTGCTGTTATTCAGTAATGTAAATCAAGTCACATCTGCCATTTCAATACGGTGCCTACCTTTCTTAAGAATCTTCTTCACTTTCACATAGTTCCCCTGTTTGACATACTCATGAAGCTGTGCTTCCAAGGAGTCATTTCTTAACGAACCAAGTTGAACAGGACAGGGGACTGGAAGATGAACGGCCCGAGACATCCTGTTTCAAAAGAAAGCAACATGCTCTAACTGAATCAGAAATGCAAGGAGAAAACGTCGATTCTTTCACATTTCTTTCACTTCTTGTTCATTTTCATTGATAATAAACAGCATTAGGGGACAATTACTGAAATTCTACAAGATTAGGGACTTCCCTAGCGGCCCAGTGGTTAAGACTCTGCGCTTCCACTGCCAGGGGCCCGGGTTTGATCCCTGGTCAGGGAACTAAGATCCCACACGCCACGTGGCATGGCCCAAAAATGTAAAAATAAATTCTACAAGATTAAAGTTTATTCTCAATGTTACTGTTGAAAATGAAGAACTCAACATATTTATCATCAATTCCTTGAAGTGAAAAAGTGACGACTACCAAAAAGTAAAATCAGAAATACATGTATTTGTTGCGTCATTAAGACAATCAGAAGAGTATTAACTTTGTGGGATTTTTTTGTTTTTTTGCGGCTTGCGGGATCTTAGTTCCCCGACCAGGGATTGAACCAGGGATTGAACCCATACCCTCGGGAGTGAAGGCACGGAGTCCTAACCATTGGACCTCCAGGGAATTCCCGGAGGGTATTCACTTTGAAAGGCTAGTGCACAAATGCAGTCGTGTATGTAGGAAAGTAGACAGTATGTGTGTTGGGTTCCCAGTTCAGGCTCTGAGGTTCTCGTCCTGCCTCTGTCTCCTCCCGAACTGTGTGACCTTGGAGAAATTATATAACTGATGGGCCTCAATTTCCTCATCTATAAATGGGGGTAATAGTAACCAGAGAGCTGCTGAGACGTTCAATAAAATCTTAGAACTCTGTAAAGTGCTTAGAACTCTGCCTGGCACCAAGGAGCTCTCAGTAGTTGTTAGCTGCTACTGTGCACACAAGAACCATGCAAAGAAATTTAAACGTTCCACAGGTGTAGCATCCACACCTGACCGGTGATTGTGGTATACCTACCATGTGTCTCACAGGTGACAGGTACTGTGTAAGTCACCTAAAATAGGATCACTGTCATCACAATGCTTGGTCTAGCAGGGCAGACAAGTGGCACCAGGCTGGTATTCCACAGACAGTGGATAAGAGAAGGAAGCCCCATTTGCATGAATCAACAAGCATGCACATCAGGTGCATAACTGAGTGTACAACGGAGAGACACAGAGGGTGGGATATGAGGTGAAGTGAAACAAACACCAGAAAGGTTGACACATTCTGTGGGTCTTCTCCAGCCAAGAGGCTTTTAGGTTACTGAGAAGTAACCCCCTCTTAATTAATCTACTGATAAAATGTGGAAATGCTAATAACTTGAGTGTTTTATTTTCTTTGTACTTGTTACTAGCCATGTCAATGCCTATAGCATCCTAGTAATCACAACATTGTTAAGCAAAGAACAGTGACTCAGAAAATATTGTTTGGTTAAAATATGAGCTGAAGCTTTTATAACTTTCCTTCCCCACCCCACCCCACCCCACCCCCCTTTCTGCCTCCCTACTATTTCCAGGCATTAAAAAAGAGTAGCGGGCTTCCCTGGTGGCGCAGTGGTTGAGAATCTGCCTGCTAATGCAGGGGACATGGGTTCGAGCCCTGGTCTGGGAAGATTCCACATGCCGCGGAGCAACTAGACCCGTGAGCCACAACTACTGAGCCTGCGCATCTGGGGCCTGTGCTCCTCAACAAGAGAGGCCGAGACAGTGAGAGGCCCGCGCACCGCGATGAAGAGTGGCCCCTGCTTGCCACAAATAGAGAAAGCCCTCGCACAGAAACAAAGACCCAACACAGCCAAAAATAAATAAATAAATAAATTTAAAGTTAAAAAAAAAAAGTTAATGTAAATCCATCTTAAAAAAAAAAGAGTAGCATATTTCTATTTGATTTACATAGATAAAGTCTTTAAAGAGACGATTAAGTTAAAATGAGGCTGTTAGAATGAGGCCATAATGCAATACAACTGGTGTCCTTATAAGAAGAAGGAGACACCAGGGGCACTTGCACAGAGGAACAACCCTGTGAATAGGCAGCAAGAGAGTGGCCATCTGCAAACCAAGGAGAGAAGCTTCAGAAGAACCCGACCCTATCAGCACCTTGATCTTGGACTTCTAGCCTCCAGAACCTTCAGAAAATAAATTTCTGTAGTTTAATCCATCCAGTCTGTAGTATTCTGTTATGGCAGTCCTAGCAAACTAATACACTAATAATAGCTAGATATGGCATATGAATATGCATATAGTTTTATTTTAGTTTAGTAAAGGCATGGGTCATTTTAATAATTATAAAGAAAAAAATTTAATATTTTAAATAAATATTAAAAAAATAAAAAGTGCTTATCACCAATTGAAATAATCTACTAAAAAAGAAAAAGTGGAAAATATTCTTGAAAGGGGAGTCTACAGTTACTATCTCCACTTCATTCATCCATTCAGCTGGAATGGTCTGCTAGTGTGTTATTCTCCCCCATACCCCTGACAGTGGGCTGCTGGCTAAAGCCCCCAATATCTTCTTCTTTTTTAAAAAATATTTTATTTATTTGGCTGCGTCGGGTCTTAGTTGTGGTGTGAGGGTTATTCGTTGTACCGTGCGGGTTTAGTTGCCCCGCAGCATGTGGGATCTTAGTTCCCCAAACAGGGATCAAACCCACGTCCCCTGCATTAGAAGGAGGACTCTTAACCACTGGACGACCAGGGAAGTCCCCCAATATCTTCTTACACCTGGACAAATCCAATGTGCATTTTCAGGCTCTGTCACACTGGAATGTTCGCCTGTATGTAACACTGCCTTTATTCCTTCTTTACTTTATTGTGGTAAAAATATACATAGCATTGGGCTTCCCTGGTGGCGCAGTGGTTGAGAGTCCGCCTGCCGATGCAGGGAACACGGGTTCGTGCCCCGATCCGGGAGGATCCCACATGCCGCAGAGCGGCTGGGCCCGTGAGCCATGGCCGCTGAGCCTGCGCGTCCGGAGCCTGTGCTCCGCAACGGGAGAGGCCACAACAGTGAGAGGCCCGCGTACCGGAAAAAAAAAAAAAAAAAAAAATATATATATATATATATATATATAGCATTTACCACTTAAAACAAATTTAAAGTGTTCAGTGGCATGAATATATTCACACTGTCATACTACAATCACTACCATCCATCTCCAGAATTTTTTTCATCTTTCCAAACTGGAACTCCATACCCCATTAGATACTAACTCTGCATTTTCTCCTTCTCCCAGGCCCTGGCAACCACCAATTTACTTTCTGTGTCTATGAATTTGACTACACTTGGCGCTTCATGTAAGTGGAAACACTTATTTGTCCTCTTGTGACCCACGTATTTCACTATGTCCTCAAGATTCATCCATGTTGTAGCATATTTCAGAATATCCTTCCTTTTTTAAGGCTGAAAAATTTCCCACTATGTATATACACCCCATTTTGTTTATCCATTAATCCATTGATGGACACGGGTTGATTCCACCTTTGGCTATTGTGAATAATGCTGCTATGAATATGAGTGCTCCAATGTCTCTTTAAATCCCCGTTTTCAATTATTTAGGGTATATATCCAGAAGTAGGATTGTTGGATTAATTTTCTGAGGAATGGCCATACTGTTGAGAAATGGAATACTGCCTGCCATATCAGTAAACAAAGGATGTCACAGTCGTCAGTGATTGCAGCCGCCGCCGACGGTGAGCTAGTGAGCCCTGAGGGAACTCAGGAAAGAAGAGAATACCTGCCATCTAGCAGCCATCAGACTGCAGTCACTCCCTAGGGTGAGCCCTGAGGAAACTCAGGATATGAAAACACAGGATACTGGCCCCAGATAGCTGAGGTGCATATCAGAGGAATGATTTCGGTGAGCCCAGACTCTTGCATCTTCCCATACACAGAAAAGCGCGAAATTCCTTACTTTGCGATATCTGGTTTTCTTTAATTAACAACAATCTTCTGACGTTCAGACTATCTACCCTCTGTTGCAAAACTCCTATATATCCTGGTTGGCCCCCTCACTTCCTCGGAGCAGTTCTCTCAGGGTTACTTGAAATGCTGCCTCCCACGCTTGAAGTCCTAAAAATTCCCGCCGAATAAAAACAAACTCTCAACTTTCGGGTAGGTTGTGAATAATTTTTTAGTCGACACTGTTTGCTGTAGGGGCTGGACCATTTACATTATCACCAGCAGTGAAAAAGTGTCCCAACTTTTCCAGATCTTCACCAATACTTGCTTAGTAATAGTCATTTTAATGTTTTTCAACCTTTTAAAATATTTTATTTAATTGCATTTACACCAATACCTGATGACTACACTTTGACATAAAATGTTCAAAATAATACAGGTAAATTTAAAACCGCAGGCCCGCTTCAGTTTCATACGTTTCCTACTTTTTTTTGTAAAGCTGGAGCACATGCACATTCCTGAGAATTAGGCCTTCGACTGTGCTAATCACTTACATGCTAACAACCACTCCCTGAATGTTTTCAGTCTTACTCCCTTCTTTTACTTCTCCAGTCATCCTTCTTTTTAAAAACGCCGTCTGCAGAGTACTAGGATTTACAACAGTTCTAAACATTACCAAAACACTTTTTTTAAAAAAACCAGCCAGCTCCGCCAAATCTGTCAGGTAACTCACTCTAAATTCCTCCTACAAACACATTTCACTGTCGTAAATTTGGTCGTTTTCCCCTCGATGAAACAGCAGCATTCTGCAAGATTGATAAACAGTGAAACTAACAAACATTATCGCACAACTTCGAGTCAAAACCGAAATAATTCCTTCGTTCTGTTAAGACATACAACTCTCAACTCCCGCTTACAAAATTCCTATTGTAATTAAGATCCCAGAAAACTCCAAATATTATTTAAAGGCCTTCCTCTGAAAACAACAAAACCACAAAAACTACCCCAAAACCTCATGCTAACAAAGCAAGAACATTAAACACTGTTAACACTCCATACCGAAAGTATTTAACTAAACAGAAACTCTCTGAAAACTCTATTTTTAAACTCAGTTCATCAGGGGAAAGCGCGAACGCAGTCCCCCACTACCACAAATTATGCAGTCGAGTTTCCCACATTTGGGGAAATCGCAGGGGTCAGCACATCCGGAGTGCAATGGATAAGCCTCGCCCTGGGAAAACCACCTTCGTGATCATGGTATCTCCCCTGCCAGGTAAGTATGAGTTGCTTGTGCTGCCTGGCACCTCACCCTCAGCTACGAAACACTTGACACTTATGATCACTCTCTTCAGGCACGTTCTAGACCCTCACTTACGAATAAAAACTTCTCTAAACTATAAAAACCTGACAAAAACATTTCGTATATCGGAACAGTTGCAAAATAATAACAAATGTACGTACAACGTGAACAAGGACCAGCAGACACTGCGTTCATTTACATACTCCAAGCCCTTTTAATGACGTCATTCTTCTGCGCGGGACAACCCTATCCTCGGTTTTGTTGATGTGGTAAGGCTAACTAAAGAAATACCCTCCGCTCTGTTTGCATCCTGGTCCCCGCATCCTGTGAATGTTACTTCCTTTCGTGTCACAACAGATTCTACAGAAGTGATTATTAAAGCTTTGAAATTAGATGGAGCAACAGCATAGCGAATTACCCAGAGACCACCCATGTAATCAGAAACCCTTCACAGTAAACACCGATGTCAACACACAAAGTAGTACGTAATGGGCTTTCAAGAACAGAACAGAAAAAAGCCGCAGACTTGCCACAGAAAAATAAGGTAACACCTCCTAAAACTCCAACATGTAAGATAAAAGAACTCCGACTGTTTTAAGCCTCTGACGCTGACAGAAACTCACTGCAAACGCAACACAACGAACACTCTCACCAGAGAAGGTTGAAACGTAAACAAAAAAAACACCGTAAGGGCCTCCCTGGTGGCGCAGTGGTTGAGAGTCCGCCTGCCGATGCAGGGGATACCGGTTCGTGCCCCGGTCCGGGAGGATCCCACATGCCGCGGAGCGGCTGGGCCCCTGAGCCATGGCCGCTCACCTTGCGCTTCGCAGCGGGAGAGACCACAACAGTGAGAGGCCCGCATACCGGAAAAAATAAAATAAAATAAAAACCCGGAAATCAACTACCCTACCCAGAAGGTCTAAAAACCAAAAACATTAAAGTTCTTGTAATCGCATACCTAATCTAATAATCTAAAAAACACCCACAACAACAAAAAAAACTACTACCAGCACAACGAAAAACGAGATTGCATCTTTCTTTCAACATTGTATATCAGGGGAGAGCGCGAACGCAGTCCCCCACTACCACAAATTATGCAGTCGAGTTTCCCACATTTGGGGAAATCGCAGGGGTCAGCACATCCGGAGTGCAATGGATAAGCCTCGCCCTGGGAAAACCACCTTCGTGATCATGGTGTCTCCCCTGCCAGGTAAGTATGAGTTGCTCGTGCTGCCTGGCACCTCACCCTCGAACTCAGCACACAAACCACTTATGGTCAATTATATTCCAAGTTTTTTAGGCCTTTGGTTGGAAACTGCAGGATTATTCATATGACACTGACCAAGATACATCCTTTGAACGTTCAGCGGAAATTCTGCCCAGCGAAGAATGAAATCGAACCAGCAGGCGGCGCGCCCCTCATCTACATATCCCCGCCTCTTGTCACTCGACGTCACTGCTTTTGGAGAAACGGTCAGTTCGCTCTAGCTATGCCTCGTGCCGACCCCAAAGACGATCATCGACAAGTGTAGCTGAAAAGACTGTTCAATTCCTTGTCTTGGCAGGCATACGCAAAAATTACGGCGTAGATTTGTTACGCGTCCTAGTACTGCGCCGCAGGGGCGGGCAGGGCAGTTGCGGGCGGCGGGGGCGCGCGGGCCTCAGAGGAAGAGGGCTGCACTGTCGGTTCTGCGAGCCTGACTCGCTGCTCCACTATGGGACTGGGTCATAACCCTCAATTCTCTCTCAACCTCCAGTTCCCAAAAGTGTAAAGTGGGAATACTACTGCCTGCCTACTTCACAAGATTCCTGTGGGAGCTGAACAGGAGAACGCGGGTCAAACGCAGCCTCGAGCCCCTCAACCGACCCAGGCCATTCCGCTCCTGGACAGGTGTCCAAATCCGACTTCAGCAAGATTCAAGCCTCTGCATGCTCGGCGCCAAGGAGAGCAGCACCTGGCCTGGATGTGGTAACAAAGCGAGCGCTGCTCTGTTCTGTTTGGACAGCGAAAATATGTGACACACAGTTTTCCTTTCTGCCCTTGCTGGCGAGGCGCTCTGGGCAAAACAACTCTGCAGCAACTAGGGTGTCAAGGACTTGGTGGTGTGCGGGAGGCAAAACTTTACCTCTCCTCTGTTAGGGTCTCCGGCCTAGCCTGAAAATTACGCTGGCATAGACGGTCTACCAGGATAAAAGCATACACAGTTATTTAACAAAAGTGTACAGGAGCCCTCATAAGGAAATGAAGGCCCAAAGAAGTGGAAACCTACATGTTTTTATATTAAGTTGAACAAAGAGTGACAATTGTGGAAAAGTAACTAACATATATGGGAAGGCTAAAGGAAGGTAATTATTTTAACAAGACCTGTTTGTACAGAAATCTCGGCTTTGTCCCCCTTGTCTGGCAATGTTTCTTTCCCCTGGGTTAGGGAGAACATCTTTCAGTTGGGAGTTTTACCTCCTGCTTTTAGGAAGACAAAGGGAGGTCAGACCACTCTTCTTACATACTTGCTGTTTTTCAGTGCTTTTAGCTCAAAATAATCCTTACGCCAAAGTGACACATTTTGGGGTGGCATATTTTTGCAACCCTTTGGTAGTTATTTCCCTCTTAGTCCATATGATTTTTAAGTGCTTTGTTTTGCATTTTTGGATGGTATTTTTAATTATTACAATAGCGATGAAATTTTCCTTGCAGGTAATTAGGAAAAGACAGAAAAGTGTTTTTTAATATTAAAATTAACCACATTCCCACTACGAAATTACCAGTTAACACTTTGATATTATATATGGTAACTCCAATTCTCTATGCATATATATTTTTAATACAATTATACTTCACACGATGTTTTGTAACATTTTACATTCATTTTGTTATATGTTGTCATAGGTAATTTATATCAATGTTCTATCGCTTCTAGTTTATTGTCACATATATATATAAAACAATGAACAGCCTTGTAGATATATCTTTGTGAATAATTAATGATGATTTCTTAGGGTAATTTCTAGTAGTTTTCTCTGTTATTTTAATATTTTAGTCATCTTAAGAAATGCCTTAAATTATTTGAGGGAGGAGAGGTGACATATGATATTTTTAAACTCTAAAAATGACTTTTCCCTGCTTCCTTTCATCTTTCAAAGTCCAGATCTCTTTCTAATTTCAGGGTTCATAGATAATTATAAAAAGAACTTCAAGTTTGTTAAGAAGGAGAGGAAAGCCTAAATTGCAGTAACACTGCATGCAAAAAAGGCAGCATATGAAATAGAATATATACTACGATTAAAACTGTTTCTAAAAGGGCGAAACTTAAGACACTTAAAGGAAATACATCAAAATGCAAAGTAACATAATCATATCAGTGTCAATACAGAAGAATGGACTAATGTATTTTCCCCTACATATTCTGTAACATGACTATAATATTACTTATAATGAAAAAAAATTTTAACCCTAATTATATACATCTACTGCCCGAAATATGTTCATACACTTTGACCCAGAAATGTCATTTAATTTAACTACAGAAAGTAATTCTAGAGAGACTATGCCCTATGCATAGGGTGTTCATTATAGAATTACAAAAAAATCAAAATCACCCAAAAACCCTAGAATCAAAGCAATAGGGAAATGGAGTATTAAGCAAACAATAGTAATATAAGAACGATTAACAACGTGAAAGACATTTTTATTATTTAAGGTTAGGAGGGAAAAAGGGTTTGAAATGGTATGTATACCATGACTGCAATTTTGTAAAAATGTATATCCTTAAGGAAAATTACTGGAAGGACATGCACTGAAATGATATCAATATTACTGGTTGTGAGATACAGGTTACAGACTTTCAATGATATTGTTAGACTGTTTTTTTTTTTTTTCATAAAGAGAAGACCAAGTCCTGGTGGAAACATTACAAGAAATAGCTGGCACAGTATTTAGTTTTGAACACAGGCTTTAGCATCAGATAGACTTAGATTCAAATTGTGATTTTTACCATATTTTACATATCTGTGCTTGATTTTGTCCTCTAGGAACAATGATAATTATTAGTAATAATTATGGTGAATATATATCTATATATGTGTATATATATATATATATATATATATACATACATACACGTACATACATACATATATTTATATACAGAATAAAACAACTCAGTGACCAACTAACTCAAAGGCCCCAAATAAGCCGAGGTGGAGAGGCACAGACCCTGCCTCAGCACAGTAGGTATTTGGAGAGTTCCCACCTACCTGGGGAGTGGTGGCACCAGCACACTTACCAACCTCTCTCAGATCATGGCTGCCCCTGCCAACTAAGATTTCTGTCCCAACAGACATGCCCCTCAGTCTGTGAGTCTCACCTCATCTCTGAATTTTCACCCATCTCTTAGCTTCGTCAGAGTCAAGGAAAGGTTGATGTTCAGAAATATCATGAGCGTGGCAGTAATTTTTAAAAGCTGACTTTTGTTATATAAGTTCACAGAGCAGGTTCAACTGTCAAGATGTCCATGGTGCCAAGACACTGAATCTAAATGTCTACTACCAGGAAAGCTTGAGCAACTCTACACTCTACACAGACACCCTTCATTTCAGGGAGCTGAACCCATTCACTTCTGATGCACCCTGGCCCCGGTTTTGCATTTCCATTCACAGGGCTCTGCAATATAAACCACAGTCACTCTACTTAGACATCTGCTAGATACTCTCATCCACAAAGTGTGATCCAGCCCATCTCCGTTATACGATATAATTTCATTATTGAACTACCTTTCTAATTTCATTCTAGGCAGTTGGTTTGCTGTTTCCATGGTATCCCTGCATGCCACAGCACTGAGTCCTCTAGGACTATCTGTGTCCCCCACAGATATGATTTCACAGATATTCTAAAGCTCTTTTTGCTATGCTGAGGGAACTATTTCTTTCTTTTTTAAATTTTTATTGGCATACAGTTGATTCACAATGTTGTGTTAGTTTCAGGTGTATAGCAAAGTGAATCAGATATACATATACATATATCCACTCTTTTTTAGATTCTTTTTCCTTATAGGCCATTAGTGAGTATTGAGTAGAGTTCCCTGTGCTATACAATAGGTCCGTATGGGAACTATATTTCTGATAACCACATTGCCTACTCCAGTATTTTCAACATTCACAAATTATCCTTGAGTTTCTGTGAGTGCTACTAATGATGGAAAAAACAAAAACAAAAACAAAAACAAAAACCTGTTCTCAAGTTGTTACTCGTGTAAGTAGTAACTTACAGCCACTTAAACTTAAGGTGCCAGCAACTAGCCTAGGCACTGGAGATACTAAGAGTAATAATGCAGAGAGAGATTCTGCCTGTAATAAATAAGGTCACAACCTGTAGGGGAAACAGACCTGCCAGAATTATAGGAAAAGAGTAATGACACTAATAAAAGGGTTAAGGACCTCATTATGACTCTGAAGGATCCTACACACTTTTGCCTTTGTGGACCCTTCCTCCGTGAAATAGACAACATTTTCTTCCACCTAAAAATTCATCTTTTTTTTCTTCTGATTTTAAAAGAAGTGCTTTATGCAGCACTGTGCCTACAGTACCTAGTAATGTTTAAGTCCTTTCTGGGTTCAGTGGTGGTTTGGGTGGATCCCAGGCAGCTTCGCAGAGAGAGAGCTGAATGTCGAAGTATGCATTTTCAATATTGATGAGGGGGACTTCCCTGGTGGCACAGTGGTTAAGAAACCGCCTGCCAGTGCAGGGGACACGGGTTCAAGCCCTGGTCCAGGAAGATCCCACACACCACTAGGCCCGTGTGCCACAACTACCGAGCCTGCACGCCACAACTACTGAAGCCCGCGTGCCTACAGCCGTGCTCTGCAACAAGAGAAGCCACCGCAATGAGAAGCCCGTGCACCGCAACAAAGATAGCCCCTGCTCACCGCAACCAGAGAAAGCCTGTACGCAGCAACGAAGATGCAACATAGCCAACAAATAAATAAATAAATAAAAACAGTGAATTGATTAAAAAAAAAAAAGATTGATGAGGGAAGACAGGGTATTCCAGGAAGAGGGAGCATGTTATAGAAGTAACACAGCCAGACCTCCTGGAGACTTTTTCAAAATAAGGGAGAAATGATGTCCAATAGGATATAATGTGAACAACATGTAATTTTAAGCTTTGGTAGCCATATATAAAAGGGTAAAAGAAACTACCTGAAAATAGTTTTAATAACCCGCTTTACTTATCCCAATATATCCAAAATGGTATCACTGCAAAATTTAGCCAGCCTAAAAAAAAAATATCATAACACTCCTTTTTTACATAACTAAAAATGTTCAAAACCCTTCAGGTAAACCTGCCCTTATGGCAGGTCAACTCAGATCCTAAATGTCAGACGGCTGAAGTTAAACACAATCCTACCAAGAAAAACCCTATACCAGGCAAAAGAATGTTTCATGGTGGCTTAGCATTTAAGATCTTTATTTCACTACGTCTCTGTATCATATTCACCACCACCCACTACGTCATGTGATAAACCCTTCAGTATTAGATAAAAGTGAGCTACTAGACCCTTAGAAAAGAGTCTTGAATGATATGTCTTTAAGATACAAAGAGAACACGGAAAAGCGCGAACGCAGTCCCCCACTACCACAAATTATGCAGTCGAGTTTCCCACGTTTGGGGAAATCACATGGGTCAGCACATCCGGAGTGCAGCTGAGGCAGGAGATAGATGGGCTCCCGGCTAGACATTTACAACTGGCCTCCTGTTCACACTTCCTGAAGAAGTGGGTGAGAAGATGGGCTCCAGGCCAGACATTCATTACCAGCCCCCCGTTTACACTTCCTGAAGCAAGAGACAAACGGGCTCTATGACTACGTATTTATGACCTGACTCCTGTCTGTATTTCTAGATCTGCACCTCAATATAAAAACCAGCAACAGAAATAGGGTAAATAACAGGACATTGGACATTTTTATGGCAGGGACGGAGTGGAACTAAACCCTATTAAAAGATCAAGAGGTCAGACATTTCCCGTCCTTGGGGCAAGGGAGACATTGCACATGTGCAGAAAGGCTCCTTGGGGGTCAAGAAGGAGGGGGCGCCACCCCATAATAGGTGATGTTAAGGCTGTCCCATAAACCTCTGGGCTGGAATCCATCTTGGAAAAAAGTTCCGCACGCGTGTTGGGTCGGCTCCTGGGGCAGGTCAGGTGTGGAAAAATAAACCAGATGATTGGTCAAAGGTAAGCAAAGACCCGGAAAACCCGCCCTATGTAAATGACCTAGCCGCCTCTTCACTGCACTCCTCCTCATTGGGGGGACGCCCACACCCTTGCTCTCCGGGTGTGCATCTCTGCCTTGCTTCTGTCTTAACAAACTGTTTCTCTGTGTGCTCCCCCACTTGTAGTTGTGCTATGTCTCTAACGATAAACTTGGTACCTGTTTTTACGGTTTTTGCCTCCGTGAGAAATGCATTTTTCACTGGGGGCAAGAGCCAGGGGGTGCAGTGGCTAAAATTCCTGGTTTTCATCCAGGCTACGCAGGTTCAGCGCCTGGGCAGGGGATCAAGATCTTGCTTCAGGCCACCACTCACTGCTGTCTCTCCAAGATCACAACGGATAAGCCTCGCCCTGGATAAACCACCTACGTGATCCTGGTATCTCCCCTGCCAGGTCAGGATGAACCGAGGTTGACCCCAGCACTACCCGCTGCTGCGCACACCACCATAAGGCCTGGGTCACTCCTGAGAGGACTCCAATTGGCCTTTATCTTAGCGATCCAAGTAAACAGATTTTCGAACTATCTTGGTACTGGTAATAGATAATCAAGCACGTCTTTCCAGGAAACGCGGTTCCAAATGCCCTGTGCCTTTCATGGACTTACTCCACCTCCCGCCTTAGGTCCCGCGCAGCCCGGCAGGTCCGAGCCGGCAGCTGCGCCTCCTGTGGGCTGCTTCGGGAGGCCGCTTCCTCCAGCAACCAGCCCGACCAGGATACTTTCCTGACACAAACCCACCCCTCTCCCAACGCTGGCGTAACGGAAGGTCTCCGGATCTCCTTGTGTGGAGTCCCCTGGAGCAAACGGACGCGACAGAGCCTTTCAGTCGCCAGCCGACGTCAGCCGGCGTCCTTGCCTGGATCGCAACGCTCCATACCAGCCCCGCACCGTTTCCTCCCGTTCCAAGAGCGGGAGGAGCAGGGCATGAAATTGAGAATAGCCTGGCTCCGTGCTAGCGCTTGGACTCCAATTCAGTGCTCACACTGCACGATGCGAGCTAAGCTTCTAGCCTCTCAATCTGCTCCCCAGTTTGTACAGAATGAGGAGGAACCATCCAGTCAGATCTCCCGCTCAGCTCAGCCCCCCGCCCCAGGCTTTGTCTCCTGCCCTGTTAACACACACCCACCCCACCTTCTGAGAATGGACAGTGTCCTCAGCGAAGAGACGGGGTCCATTCCTACCTTTCCCTCTGGAGTTTTTCTTTCTCCTGATCTCTGTGAGTTTCTCTTTTTCGCTAAGAGATATATGTGAAAAACCTGTTTCGTTGCTGTTCTATGCTCCCAGCATTTTATGTTTTGAACAAGGATTAAGTTTCTGTTAGCCTCCTGTCTACTTATTGCCAGAGAGGGCCGTCTGACCTCTCAGTTCACTAGACTCTTCACTCAAGATCCCATGTGACTCACTAGCCCCTCATCCACCTCATCCCCCCCCCCCGCCATGCTGCAGCACAGCACACTTGCTCCGTCTGGTCCTAGATCCAGTACTCATTTCCTCTACACCCATTCTCCCCAGCACTGCTGGAGGAAGCTGTGATCCTCCCACTCCAGATTCATGCAAACTGCACACATCTTCACTGCTACTTGGCTTTCCTTTTTTTTTTTTTTTTTTTGCGGTACGCGGGCCTCTCTCTGTTGTGGCCTCTCCTGCTGCGGAGCACAGGCTCCGGACGCGCAGGCTCAGCGGCCATGGCTCACGGGCCCAGCCGCTCTGCGGCATGTGGGATCTTCCCAGACCGGGACACGAACCCGTGTCCCCTACATCGGCAGGCGGACTCTCAACCACTGCGCCACCAGGGAAGCCCTTCCTTTTATACATATCTTTTAAATTCCCTCAACCCTGATGTTTCAAACCTCTACCTAAACCAGTGCTTCTCAGTGACCATGCCACCACTGTCAAGGGGTAGTTTTGAAAATCTGTGGGGACATTTTTGTTTCCTTGTGTTGCCATGCCAAGCATTTACATACTAAAATATTTTACTATAACATTTTATGTTTATTTCTCCTTTATATTACAGTTAGGACATTTATATCATTTGTGGGGGAAGTATATGTAGTTATATTTTCTAGGAACATCTTGAACATTCGTATTTTCTACGAACACACTATGAATAATAAAGGAAACATTACTACTCGCCAAAGGCCACCCTAGGTTTGACAGAATTGAGAACCACAACCCTAATCCAATCACACCCATATATCCTCTTTGTAGGAGAGAGAATAATTTAGCTTCTCTTTTATTTCTAAAGTACAAATGAATGCTCTTTCCCATCATCTACTGAATCAATGTCTGGGTATGAGACCTGGGTGTGTGCACTTTTAACATGCTTTCCAGGTAATTCTTACACTGAAGTTTGAGAGCCACTGGGCCCAGCCTCTCTGTTGTGTCAGAAAAAGAGACATCGCCTTTCTTCTTAAGCCTCTCGTTCCACATATGCTCCCAATCCCATCCTCTCTGATCTCAGTGCTTTCCATTGCCCTGGGTTTAGCACCTCTCCTTTCAAACATACACAGGTGTCCCTTTATCCAGAAAAGGACAGACCCCCTACAGTACTATTCTCTTGCTCTCCTTTCTTAGATCTTAGGAGTTAATTTATTGGTTTAACATCACATTCATGGAATAGCTCCTACACGTCAAGACACTATTCTGTGGCTTTACAGATATTATCTCATTCAATTCTCAACAATTCCTTTTTAGGTTGTGCAAACAAAAGAAGAGCAAAGAGTGTTTTGCTCAACATCGAATTCTTCAAAGGTTAACCTGCTGCAGTCACTGACCAAGAGTGCACTCTGTGCTTCAGACAGAAGAGATTAAGGTGATAAAAGGATGAAGCACTCTGTGCTCCAGTCTGAGGAAATTAAGACAATAAGAGGATGCTCTGTGCTTTGGACAAACAGGCTCTTAGATAGTTAGATGTATCTCAGGAAGAATTTTAATGAACCCAGCTTCTTGCATCTTCCCATACAGGGAAAAGAACTAAAATCATTAACTTGTGATATATGTTCTTTGTGACTAGCAGTAATCTTTTACCATGACACACACCTGACTGCATGTATTCTCCACCAAAAAAATCATATATAAACTAGCCTCTCCCTCACCTCTTCAGAGCAGTTTCTCAGAGCCACTGAGAGGCTAACTCCTGGGCTACAGTCCTCAGTAAGACCCTGAAGCAAACTTAACTCACAATGTTTACATTGTGCATTTTTCTTTCTATTGGCAGTTGTCACTATTACTATTATTCCCCATTTTAGAGATGAAGAAAATGAGGTACAAGACAGTTAGCTAATTTACCTAAAACCACCCAGTTAGACAGTAGCAGAACTAGTGAGAGTCCATGTTCTTAACCTCTACACTCAGTGGCTTATAGACTGATACACAGTTGATCATTGATCAACAAGGGTTTGAACTGCATGGATTCACTTATATGTGGATTTTTTCCATAAATAAGTACTACAGTATCCAAGGGTGCAGACACAGAGGAACTGCAGATACAGAGGGCCACCTATAAATTATACACGGATTTTTGACTGCGTGGAGGGTTGCTGCCCCTAACCCCCGCATTTTTCAAGGGTCAAAGCCTCATTATAGTCAGAGTCTACTAACCTGTGGAGAAAACATCAGGTTAGAAAGACTGGGAGAATTAATCTCCTGAGAGCAAAGCTGGAAAATCCTCCGAAACAAAGTTTCTTTGGCATCGGGGAACCTAAGAGAGCAAAGGATTAGGACCCTCTCAGTGTGATGTGGTCAATGAAATAATGGAAGGTGTTCTCAAGCCCTGGGACTATGGGGAGTTTCCGAGATGTACCGATTATTTAATTTGTAGACTGATTTCTTCTTCAGCTTCAAACTGAGCAACTTGGTCTTCTCCACTCCATTCACTAAAAATTACTAATGTGGCCAACATATTATACTTGTTTTCTTGCCATTTCCCCCTACTGCATCAAAAGCAGAAAATGACTGCATGTTTTCAAAGCTCACTAATGACTACTGACTATGAAAGTGCTCACCTCTGATCTTGCTCCAGCTTTTTTCAGGGGGGTTCCTTTTCCTCTCTTGTTCTCTAATTGAGGCCATTCTGCAAAGCCCAGTCCTTGACTGCTGTATTTTTCAGCTTGCATCCTCTTTCCTCAAAAATTGATCCCACGTTCCTGATGCCAAATATGATGAGATGCAACTATTTCACTAGGCCCGTTCTATAGCTTGCTTCCAAATCTTCATCTCATACCTTTATGTCTCAGCCCCAGCAGAAATTTATGAATAATACTCATATCCTGGGCTGCTGATCAACTGAATGGCCTGTCATCTCTCCAACATAAACAGCCAATAGTAGACTCCAGACAAATGTGAGTTACTGGTACCTAAATACTGCTGGGAGTGGGAATGGCAGAGCCTCTTCTGGACCAGACTTTCGGTAGACCATCACGAAAAGAAAGCCTCTGCTACCACAAACTATAACTGGAAGAGTCAGGGGGTGAGCTGCAAACTGGGAAACCAGTTCTGTGATCTCTTCACAGCCACAGCTGCATGATCGGGGCTTTTACTACGTAACCTCCTCAGTAATCAACCATGCCTTGCCTATACTTTCCCCTCCACCCCCGTTTACTCACTGCCCAAAATATCTGTTGTTGGATTTACTTCCCCTCCAAGTAGCACAACCCCTTTAATATAGTAGCACATTTGATTTTTAAAGTAGAGACATCATCCTAAAAGTAAAAGCTTTTAACTCATACAGCCTTTCATTTACATAATTATATCACAAGCTCCCAGATGACACATAGTTTCCCCCCAATCTCAAATTTAAAAGATAGAAAAACAAAAAAGCTAAACAAAAAAACATGTTTTGGGAAAGAAGTTCTGATTTTAAAAGTAACCATTCAGCCTCTGGGAAAACTGAAGAGTACAAAGGAAAAAAATCACCGCAAATTCTACATTCTATGGTGTTAAATCTGTCCGCCCTCCGCCCTCCGCCCTCCGCCCTCCGCCCTCCGCCCTCCGCCCTCCGCCCTCCGCCCTCCGCCCTCCGCCCTCCGCCCTCCGCCGCGAAGCACAGGCTCGGGACCCGCGGCCGTGGCTCACGAGCCTAGCCGCTCGGCGGCATATGGATTCTTCCCGGACCGGGACACGAAACCGTGTTCCCTACATCGGCAAGCGGACTCTCAACCACTAGGCCACCAGGGAAGCCCCACCAACTCCGACTTTCAACAACACAGATAAAGTACAAAAAGAAATCTCCCCAGGAACGAAAAAACTGATACAAATTTTTCCTCAGAACACTACGCCTAGCGTGTCAGCAACCCCCCAACCGGTTGAACAAAAACTGCGTGATACTTAAACTTTCTTTAACAAACAAAAGAATCAGGGGAGAGCGCGAACGCAGTCCCCCACTACCACAAATTATGCAGTCGAGTTTCCCACATTTGGGGAAATCGCAGGGGTCAGCACATCCGGAGTGCAATGGATAAGCCTCGCCCTGGGAAAACCACCTTCGTGATCATGGTGTCTCCCCTGCCAGGTAAGTATGAGCTACTGGCATTCGCTGGTGCCTCACCCTCAGATTCAAATCACTCTAAAGATAGGGTCACTTTGCTTGTTCATTTTACCACCCACCCCCCACTTCTGGAATAGTCTCCAAACTATAATTACCATGCAGCAATATTTTGTATATCCAGATATTGCCAAATCTTAGGAAATACAATGCCTAGTGTAAGCATTACCGGCAGTCACTGCTCTTATCTACATGTTCCACACCCCTTTTGCTGATCTCATTCACAGCGTCCTTTTCCTGGTATAGTAGTGGAATGAAACTTAAAGGCAAAGACGCTCTACGGATATAAAGGTAACAAATTGGTTCCTTCCTTCAAGGGCTTGGAGCTAATGACGTCGCTGTGATTCTGGCGCAGTTCAGCGAGCCAATATTCACGTAACAGAAAGAGCAAGTGTGAAAAGATGAAATTTGGCAAAAGTACATTAAAAAATTTAGTCCAGGAAATGCTAAAAATAGGCTGTCAGTTCAAAGCTTCAAGCAAAAGTACAAAATATGCTCTTTCAAATATGCGGCATATGATCACCCTCACTTGCAAGAGCAGTTGCACAAACACAATTCTAATTTTGAACCAAGTGGAAAACTCACAAAACGCTCCCTCCTACAGCAGGTATTTGGATAAGCCATAAGGGGTCTGTTCAACTGGAGTGTGATGACCCTCATCGCCGGAAATCACTTTTGTGATCAAGAGTGTCTCCTCTCCTAAGTAACATTAAGTTGTGTTTCGACTTATCCTTAAACCTTGTTGTGAATTCCCAAAGATGGTAAATTTTATGTTATGTGTATCTTGCCACTATTAAAAATTAAAAGTGGGCAAATGATATAATGAGACAGTTACAATGATAAAATACACTTGGCTAATAAAATTACTATATGAAAAGATTTTTAACCTCTCTTAGTCATAAAAGATAACCATTTAAAGTCAATTATACCTCAATTAAAAAAAAATCACCATTTAAAGACTGCTAAAAGCCAGTGCTAGGGTGGAGGCAGGAAAACCAGCCCTCATACACCGTTAGTAGGAATGTAAGTCGTGCAAACATTTGGCAATGAGAGTCAAAATGGGGAATTCCTTGACAGTCCAGTGGTTAGGACTTAACGCTTTCACTGCCATGGCCCAGGGTTCAATCCCTGGTCAGGGACCTAAGATCCTGCAAGCCGCGCGGCCTAGCCAAAAAAAAGATTCAAAATGAAAATGTGCATACTTTTTGACCTAGGAATTCTACTACCAGAAATGTATTGAGAGAGAGACAGAGAGAGAGCACACGCTTGAGAGTAACCACAAGGGCACAGATGGGCATCCTCGCAAAAGCGAGCTCCAGAGCACACGTACCTCATCACAGCAAAAAACTGGAAATAATTCAACTGTCTTTACAGGCTACTGATTAGAAAGATGGGCCTTAGGACTGAATAATATCCAGCCATTAAACTTAATTTTATTTTTATTTTTAAAATTTATTTATTTTTTGTGATACGTGGGCCTCTCACTGTTGTGGCCTCTCACTGCTGTGGCCTCTCCCGTTGCGGAGCACGGGCTCCAGACGCGCAGGCTCAGCGGCCATGGCTCACAGGCCCAGCCGCTCCGCGGCATGTGGGATCTTCCCAGACCGGGGCACGAACCCGCGTCCCCTGCATCGGCAGGCGGACTCTCAACCACTGCGCCACCAGGGAAGCCCCTAAACTTAATTTTAAAATAGTTTTTAATCATATGGAGAAGGTTTTTGACAAAATATTAAGTGAAAAACAAGATATATACATTTCTTCACAATTTGATCACAACTATCATAACTCAAATAAATGCATTATACGAAGTTGTAAGAAGATTAAAATAAACCAAAATGTTAACATTATTATCTCTGAGTGAAACTGAGTCCCCTTAAAACTGAGTTCCTCTGCTGAGTTTATGATTAACTTCTCAATCCAGAACTTTATTCCCTTTCTTGTCCTGCACCTGTTTCCCCTCAAGACTGTGGAGTAGCAAAGAAAAGGGAGGGATTGTAACTGAGCAGGACCCTATGGGGCCTTCCCAGGACAGAACCCCTGTCCCCATGTCCTCTGCCTGCCTTTTGTTTGTAGAAAAACTTTAGCCTCCTAGGCCTTCCAAGAGTTCCAAAGAGCGAATTTAATCAGAGAAGTGAGAAAATGCAGAAACAAAAGAAAACAGTCAAGCAAAACAAAATAATAATAATTAATAGCCACTAAACAAAGTCAAGGAAGTTTAGCTCCTCCTCAAGGGCTATAGATAATATTCTGAGCCATATCCTTGGGCTGTTTTGCAGATACTGAGACCCCCACCAGGTGAAAGAAGTTAACTGCATGCTGACCACAAGTACATTGACCCCAGACAGGCTGGAACCAGAATGCTGATGATGTTGACTCCCAATTACCTCAGCACCAACCAATCAGAAGAATGTCCATGAGCTGATCAAGCACCCCACAACCATCTCTCTCATCCTGTCTTTAAGCCATTGAGGAGTTTGGGTCTTTTGATCATTAGCTGCCCGTAGGCCTTGCTTGGCTTTGCAATAAATGCTGTATTTTCCTTCACCACAACCTAGTGCCAGTCGATTGGCTTTACTGTGCATGGTGAGTCGACCCAAGTTTGACATGAACTGAAGAAAAGATCTATGAACATGGAAGCATGCTAAATGTCCACTGACAGATGAATGGATAAAGAAGATCTGGTATATATCTACACACACACACACACACACACACACACACACACACAATGGCATATTATTCAGCCATAAAAAAGAATGAAATAATGCCATTTCCATGGATGGACCTAGGGATTATCATACTGAGTGAAGTAAGTCAGATAAAGACAAATATTATATGATATCACTTATATGTGGAATCTAAAAAAAATGATACAAATGAACTTATTTACAAAACAGAAATAGACTCACAGACATAGAAAACAAATTTATGGTTACCAAAGGGAAAAGGGCAGGGGGATAAATTAGGAATTTGGGATTAACAGATAAACACTACTATAAATAAAATAGATAAACAAGGACCTATTGTAGAGCACAGGGAAGTATATCAATACCTTGTAATAGTGTATAATGGAAAGAATCTGAAAAAAAAATATGTATAACTGAATCACTTTGCTATATACCTAAAACATTGTAAATCAATTATACGTCAATTTAAAAAATTTTAAATAACAAAAGAAAAGGTCTATAAATCAGTTTTATATTCTTTATATTTTTGGGATTTTATTTGTTTTCTACTTCCTACACGTATATATTTTCCACCTATTTAAGAGTACAAAACAAAAAAAAATAAGGAGAAAGGAGCAGGTCAATCACCTAATCATCCATTCTTTTAACAAATATATACTGAGCACCTCCTATAAGCCATACACTGGGCTAGGGGCTCTAGGAAAACGAGTAAAATCCACATGGTCCCTGTTCTACTGAATCTTTCATTCTAGTTGGGTAGACATATGCTAAATAAATGATCACACAAAGACATCTGGTGTTATGAGAGCCTTAAAGGGGAGATCTGACCTAGTTTCAAGGGGGCTTGTTGGAGGTAGAGGTTCAGAGTCAGAGAAGAGGTCAATGAATGCTGAGATTTGAAGGATAAATAGTAGTTAATTGGGTGAAGCAGAGAGGCACGCTGTGGCACACACATGGAATTAAGACCAGAGTGGCTGGAGTGTAAAGAGTAAAGGTGAGACGGGACTTCCCTGGTGGTCCAGTGGGTGAGATTCCATGCTCCCAATGCAGGGGGCCCAGGTTCGATTCCTGGTCGGGGAACTAGATCCTGCATGCATGCCGCAACTAAGAAGACTGTATGCTGCAACTAAGAAGACTGTATGCTGCAACTAAGACCCAGGGCAGCCAAAATAAATAAATAAATAAATAGATATTAAAAAAAAAAAAAAAGAGTAAAGGGGAGAGTGGGAAAGGATGCAACTAAAGAGGTAAACAGGAGCCAGAACATGCAAGACTTTTTGTAAGTCTTATTAAGAAATTTGGTCTTTATCCCAAGAGCAAAATAGGGAGTTACAGGAAATGAAATATACTCTAGAAAGGACCCTGTTTGCAGCATGGGAGAACAGACTAGAGGGAAGGGGAAGACAAGATGCAGAGAGACCTGCGAAAAGGCTCTTGCAGTACCTATAAGAGAAATGGTGGGGACTTCCCTGGAGGTCTAGTGGTTAAGACTTCACCGTCTAATGCAGGGGGTGTGGGTTTGATCCCTGATCCCTGGTCGGGGAACTAAGATCCCACATGCCTCACAGCCAAAAAACCAAAACATAAAACAGAAGCAATACTGTAACAAATTCAATAAAGAATTTGAAAATGGTCCACATTAAAAAAAAATCTTCAAAAAAAAAAAGAGAGAAATGGTGACAGCTTGGCCTAGAAAAAGAGACATGGACATGATCGAGATATTTTAGAGAGAAAATTGATAGGGTTTGCGGTTATAGTGAACATGGAGACTTAAAGGGAAGGAGGTGTGGAAGATTCCTAGGTTTCTGGTTTGTGCAGATGGAAGGATGGATATTCAGTTCACGGAGGCAGGGAATGCAGGAAGAGGACAAAAAGATTTGGGGATGGGCTGAAGATAATGAGTTAGGTTTAAGATAGGCTGAGTTGGAGATTTAGCACTGTGCTGTATGCAATTAGATATTTGCATCTGGGGGGTCAGAGAACAGGTTAGAGCTGGAAAAATAAATTTACAAATTATTAGCATATAGTCACTGAACTGTGAATGTGAATAAGAGCGCAGAGAGACAGAGAGAGAATGAAAGAACCAGAAAGGAGAGGAGACAACAGAACTGGATAGTCAGTGAAAGGTCAGCTATGGGGCCTTACAGTAACATTTCATGCCCTGGTTATGGAGGATAAAATTGTAAGGAGGTCAGAAAAGCCAGATGCCTAGGAATGAAATCAGAGATGTGGCATCACAGAAGTCAAGTGAGAACAATGTTTAAGAGTTTGGGGACAACAAATATTTTGAGCTCCCATTATGTACAAGGCCTTGTGAAATTGATATTGCTATTCCAAATACACATGTTTGAGGCCTTAAGCTTTTTCACAACCATCTCTAAAGCTAAACCTTGATTCAGAGTTTTTTTCTTAGTCCAAACAGCACTGATTTATCCTTCCTATTCTCAAATTCACTTGAACACACAAGGTCACCAGTGTTAAAAGTTCTATGTTCTTATGCTAAAAGAAAATAAACTTCTCAGCTATAACAGAAATATTCACATTATTCCTCTCCCACAGCTCTAGAAAATAGCCCACTCAGCATGAAAATGTGTCATTTGAATATTTAATTATAGATATTGACAGCGTATCAGTAGCTCATGCCTACCCTTAGTATTGTATCTAGATAACAACACAAGTCAGAAAGGCAACACAACTCAATAATAATCCTGACTGATTAAGGCTCCATGAGGGCATAGATTCTTTTGTTAGTCCTGTCACCCTGCACAAAACTAGTGGTTAAATATTTAATGTTGCTTAAGTGATCCAATCTTCAATGTGCTAGTTTTAAATTGAGACCTGGGTAAACTGTTCACAGGATTACTATAAGGATCAAGTCAAATAAAATAAAATACGTAAAAGCACTTTTCTTTGGCACTTTACAACCGTAGGCATTGTTTTTCTTTTAAAGGCTCATAGCATTAGCATTGGCACTCTGCTGAGCTAGGTGTTCAATAAGGCTTTATTCGACTGAATATACATATTATAATATTTTTAAGTGGAGAAATAACTTAAGATTTGTTATGTACCTTTTCTGTGCTAAATACTTCATATTTGTTCATTTAATCTTTCTTACAGCCCCTAATGGAAGAAATATTATTATCTTCCATTTGCAGGCGAGGAAACTGAGTAACTTGCTGAAAGTTTCACAGTTGGTTATTTCCCAAGATGTGATACAAACCCAAATTTGTATGACTCCAAAGCTCATGCTTGTTTCCCCATAACAGTACTTCTCAAAATCAAGTAACCCCAAATTGCAAAGGAAAATAATAACATACTCGCAGGAAAATCTGGGAGACTACTGAAGCATCCAGTTTAAACTGGATCTTTCTTCAAACTATTATGTTTATCTTAAAATTTATACTTGCATTTTACTCTACAATATATTAATGCTTGTTTAATAGAAAATGTTTTAAATGGCTCACCACTTAACTCATTCAATTCTTCCCTCTCTAAAGAAATATTTGAGAAAACCTGACAGTATAGGAAGGTGCACCTTCCGTAAAAATCCCACAGCGTTATTTCCTGGCGCCTGGCCTCATAAAACTGGATCCCAGTTTGAAAGCCTGACTATAGAGCAAACTGCATTAAAGATATCTTAAGAATGATGATGAAAACAATAATTATTATAACACCTCAAGGGTCAGGATAAGATATTAATGATGCGTAACAGTATAACTACAGATAGAGTCGACTAGTTTAACTCCCCACTGCTAATGAAACAAAATTCTAACATGACCGATTCCACTGCATTTCACTGAACGACCTGAAGAGCTATCCCTGAGTATGTTAACACCATCTCTTCTTCAGCCAGGACTCTGGTTACTTGATAAGTAAAGCATGAATTCTCCCAGTGGACAACATTTATGTAATGTTCCCTGTATGTCCAGATGTGTAACACACTAGAAGATAAGCAACGTACAGAGTGGCAAATAAACCACATTTTGACTAGTCCTACCAGACTTTTCCTGCCCTATCAAATGGGGGACACATACTTCTAGAATTCCACCCCCCACACACTCCAAGAGCTACCTCACAATTTGGAGGTAGCTCAGGGAAGAAAAAAGGGTTCTAGGTTTTAACTTTGGTTTCAAAAAAACTGCTCTGAGATTCCATGTCCTTATGTTCCTTGCGGCATGGCTGTGAGCACTGGAAATGTGTAGGATTTGCTAAAGCGGTCAGCACATTTCCTTCCTTAGAGCTTATGTACTTAAAGGGCTCTGATTTGCAATATTTAGGGAGTTCCTTTAAGCTAGGAAGAAAAGTCAAGGCTAAGAATCGTCGCCTAAAGGAACGGAAGGAGTTTCTCCCTTAAATTATACTCTCCTGGGCAAGGAAAGACTTCGCAAGCCACCTTCCAAACCGCCTCTCAATTCCCCCCGCCAAATTCTCTATTTTAGAAGTGGTCCCTTACCAACTCAGTACCAGAAATAGGAGCTCTTGCGTAGCCCACCTCCTCCCTCTCAAGGACCGGAGGAGCCCATGCCCAGCCCACTATGGGGACTATACTTGCTTACTTATCCAGCTACTTCTAGGCAGGCCGTTAAGAACCAACGGTCTCAAACCATCACGCTCCAGACTCGACTCGCGCGCGGCAAGACGTGGGTGGCTGCGGGGATTTGGCGCCGACCGCGCCCCGCGGCTCTGAGGGGCTGGCCCACAATCCCTCGCGAGAGCGAGGGCGGGAAAGGTGAGGGGGCCTAGCAAGGGGGACATCCGGCAAGAAGACCCGTAGACCCTGGAACCCTATTACGGGGATGGAGAGTATTCTTTATACGACTCTTCCGTACCCCAAACCGGTAACATGCCAGTGTCTGTGCGTATCTTAGCTCCCATTCAGGGAGATCATTCCTACTAACAACCCTGAGGCCTCCATCCAACAGGTCAGGGTGGAGGTGAGGAAATGTGGTAAGACCCACTGGGCCTGGCTTTGCATCCTGCGGTCTCCATCCATCTTTTTATTGTCAGGATGTACGTTTGATGTGCAAACTTTAAATGGGATTTGGAAGAATCACGATGGAAACGGGGAAACATATGTAAGAATGACCAGACTTCCGCACAGCCACAGAGCCGCAGAGCCCCAAAGCCCAAGGCCGCGTGCAGCCACGCCGCGGACCCCACCCTTCCGCCTTACGTCTGACGTCACGTGGCGCGGCGGGTGCGCGTGCGCGGGCTTGGCCGCTTCTGCGTCTGTGCAACTGCGAGCGTAGGTGTTCGGCTTTGAAATGCAGCGGGATTTAGTGAGTTTGCCCCTATCCCCAGCGGTGCGGGTGAAGCTGGTGTCTGCAGGTTTCCAGACTGCTGAGGAACTCCTAGAGGTGAAACCCTCCGAGCTCAGCAAAGGTAACGGACTCCCATTACAAGCTGAGGCACTCTGGCCGCTATCGGGGCCGCCTCCATCCCCGTTCTCGGCCAGATTCTGCCGCCGCCCACTGCCGCGTTTACACCGTGAAACAGCTCATTGACTCCACTTAAGTGTGGTTTCAATGGTTAGAACTGTGGTCTTGGAAACATTCACCAGTTGCTTTCTCTGCCAGTGGCTGCTGAAGCCTCTGAGGATTATCTCATTTATACTCAAAAGAACCCTTTTAACGTGGACTGTTATGTTCAGTATATAGATGAAGGAACTGATGCTTGGGAGGCTAAGTAACTTTTCATTATGAGTGGGCTAGGAAGTTGTGGAGGCAGGATTGAAATCCAGACAGGCGGTCTAATTTTCGCTGTTACAAAATCCAAGGGGCAGGGATTAAATTTAAGAAATGCACTGTTCGCGGTAGGATGAGATAAATTAAGAGTGACAAAGGGAGTAGAATCCCCCGAACCTGGAGAAAGCAGTAGAAAGAAGACATCGCTTCTCTTAATGTAATTCACCGAAAAAACCCAAAAACTCACATTCCAGAACACTGTAGATTATATGTTGGTGGGAACCACTTCCTTCTGAGGTACACAAAGATGAAGCTGTCTGCAGTCACCCTCACTGTGCACATAACACTACAGTATGCCCGGAACTGTGTTATTAAGATAGAACAGAATTTTAAGTCATTGCCCTTAACGATGGAAAATAAGGTTTCAACTCTCCACTCAAGAACAAATGTTGTAGACCCAACGTTAACTATTTGTCTTAAGTCTTATGCCAAAGACTGTATCCCCCAAAGTTTGATGGGCTCATTTTCTTTCAACAGGTTGGTTTTACAAAAAAGAAATGAGAGAATCTGAATGATAATAGTAGCTAACAATTATTAAGCATTTTGGATGGGCTTAGTGTTCTACCAAGGTTTTTATGTGTGTTGTTTCATTCCCATTTTGTAGAAGAAAAGTCTGAGGCATAAAGAAGTAACTTGCCCCTGCATAGTAACTACATAGTAAGTGGTGCAGTCAGGAATGACAAACCTAAGTAATCAGACGAGTTAAGGCTCTTAAATTGGATGTAATTTTCATTTCCTTAGCACCATTAATGTCTTTTGTTAGCACCAAATTTATAGTTCATATCCTTACCCGATCAAGCACTGATATATCAAACTCATAAGTGATATCCTCTCCATTATTTCTTCCATAAGCAGCTTGTTTTGTAATTTCCATTTTACTTCTTAGGCCATGTTGTCAGGAATGAAATTGTATAGTTGAGGAAGCATAAGTGTATTGTTTAAGCTATTGGTGCATCAAATAATTTTTCTTATTAAATAGTTGGCAGTGATCCATGAATTTTTCATTCCAATGTTTTCATGAATAATACATGCACATGCACTTCTTAAATCTGCGTCTTGTTTTAGGCAGTTAAAGAGGCCATTTTCATTCTTTTCTAAAAAATAATTTGTATACCTTATGAGAGCAAGTTTATTATGGCTTCATAAGACCAAAAGAGATAGTAAAAGACCAAAGAGGTAGTAAAAGGACCAAAAGGGGAAAAAAAAGGACATTTTCATTTCTACCTTCTGAGATAGATACTCTTGTAGGTACTCAAAAATGCTTTAGAGGTTTAAGTTTCTGAATTCTGTTTCTGAGGTAATAGATAAATCTTTTAAGTATGTGAAGACTAAGAAAACATAGATAAATGCCTTTGTTAACTTGAAATATTAAATAGTTAATCGAATGTTACATTTTTATGTTTCTCTACTCTTGGCATCATTCTTGTTATTTAAAAATTAAAATTAATGAAGACAACTCAATAACATATGACTTTTAAATTTCTAAAATCAGATGTTTTTGTTTCTGTTTCTTACTTTCAGAAGTTGGGATATCTAAAGAGGAAGCCTTAGAAACTCTGCAAATTATAAGAAGAGAATGTCTCACAAATAAAACAAGTTATTCTGGTACAGCTGAGTCAGGCAAGAAGTGCACAGCACTGGAACTTCTTGAGCAGGAGCATACCCAGAGTTCCATAATTACCTTCTGTTCCGCACTAGATAATATTCTTGGGGGTGGCATACCCTTAACCAAAACAACAGAAATTTGTGGTGCACCAGGTGTTGGAAAAACACAATTATGGTAAAATAAAATGTTCCCCTCTTACATTTATGTAACTAACAGAGTATTGTGTTGTGGGTATACAGTTAGGAGACCAAAAAAGGCATGTATGTGCTCTTAATTTTGTGTGCATCAAACAAATCAACATTTGCCTTACTTCAGCACCCCATCTTGATAAATTGATACAATTATTTTGATATTAAAAAGTGTTTCTTTTGCAACAGTATAGTGTGGTCAGTGGGGTCAACAAGCAGTCTTCTACTTTATTATAGAATTAATTCCTGAGAATATATTTGAAAGCCAAATGTTTGAAAGTAGATTTTTGTATAATAAAGGGTTCCATTCCCAGAAGCCTAAAAACCACTAAAGAGTCCTTAATTGTGGTTTTATAGGCACACGCTCCCCCTAATCCATTCATCAGTTGATTCACGTATGTTTGGAGCTGTGGAGAGTCAACCATCTCTCTTACTTTGCAGAGTATATTTATACCTATAAAATATTTAGTGGTATCTAATGGGTTGTGATCTGGAGTTTGAAAAACACTGCCTTAGATCATCATGATAATGACTTGGTCATTTCAGTTCTTTCTCTTGACAGTATGCAGTTGGCAGTAGATGTGCAGATACCAGAATGTTTTGGAGGAGTGGAAGGTGAAGCAGTTTTTATTGATACAGAGGGGAGTTTTATGGTTGATAGAGTGGTAGACCTTGCTAATGCCTGCATTCAACACCTGCAGCTTATAGCAGGAACACATATGGGAGAAGGTAAGTTAGCAAGTGCTCTTTTTTCTGTATAATAAAAGTAATTTTCATTTGTATCCATCTCAAGCAAGAGACCATTTGGAACGTGAAGCTTAATGACTTCACCGTGCACTAGTATTAAACTCTCATACTTCTCTTACAAATTGAGAAATGCCACACCTGGGCTGGCCTTTTCTTCCCCTTTTATGGCCCTCACTTTTTACTGCAGGAGCTCTGGGACAAAACCTGTATTTCAATGTATGACTTCAAATCATCATGCTCTGGCCTGCCAGGTGTTAGCTAATGTTACTGGACACCTTACTGTAAGTATTAAATGTTGTGTCAATGCGTTCAGTGTATATTGACTTTGATACTGGTTTTGCCAAAAACCAAGGGTGGCCTTGAAAAATCATGTCTGGAAATGTTTGGAAAATCAGGCTGATTGACGTTATGTGACTCTGAGTAGTACGTCGTAATTGACTTCACGACTATGTTAATTGTATTGTTAAAAGTGTTGGGAAGTTTTTCTGCACTTATTATGTGGAAATAAAGTGTTAGATTAAAAAAGTTTTTTTTAAGGTAATTTGTTTCAAGTTCTTGTCCTTCAGTTACTCATAAAATTAAATGGTTTCTGGTTTGACTGTTTTCTTTTGCTTTATTGTATTTTATTTTTGGATGTGCAGTCCTTATTCTTTTCTCTAGAAATGTTAAAAAATATAATGCTTTTCCTAAGATGTTTGTATTCCCTTTAAATGAATATAATCAGCTGAATATTTTTATTTTCATTGTAGTAATAGGTGTCCTTTTTAACCAATGACCAGTATATCTATTGAAAGTCCTGTAAGCTATCCATGTCACAGGTGTAATTTGTAATAGTGTCTTAAGATCTTGTAAATATTGTGGATGTAGCCCTGGAATATAGTTTTTAATGAGTGGTGTGTGATTAAGCTGTTTTTGGTTAAAAATGAACTGGTTAAATGTATATTTGTAATAGGCAATATTTTCTGAAATTTAATTTCTTGGTTTTTCTTTCAGCGTTAAAACTCAAGTACGTTTTTAAATGCAATGATTTTTAACTTGTTTCTCTCTGAAATATGTCCAGAACCAATCTGGTTATTTAAAAAAAAACAAATCTAAGGAGAGAATTTTATTTTATATCATTGTTTCTACTTAAATATCAAATTATACTATGGCATTTAAGGGAAAAATATGCTTCTTTTCAACATTTTTCCTTTTAACTTTTAATTTGGAGTCTTATGAAAAAAAAAGAAAGAAATTCCATTGTGTTACTTCTATTCAATGGAAGCCAATAACTAGAAATATGAAAAGATAGACGTTAAAACTCTAGTTGTGTATGTGTCTAAACAATTTCTAGATAGTCTAGTATGTAAGGAAACAGTGGAAAAGGTGAAAATAAGAGGTCAGGAATTATGAAATGATAGTTTGTGAAATGACAGGTAAAACTATTTTAAAATTGTTTTGTTGTTTATTTCAGAGCACCCAAAAGCTTTGCAGGATTTCACTCTTGAAAATATTCTTTCCCATATTTATTATTTTCGTTGTCGTGACTACACAGAGCTACTGGCACAAGCTTATCTGCTTCCAGACTTCCTTTCAGAACACTCAAAGGTATGGCTCCATCTTTATCAGGTTGAGGAGGCTCTCTTTTATTCCTAATTAGTTGATGGTTTTTATCATGAAAGGTGTTGGGTTTTGTCAGATGCTTTTTCTGAATCAATTGAGACGATTATGTGGCCTTTTTCACCCATCATTCTATTAATCTGGTATGTTTCATTGATTGATTTTCATATTAATCCACCTTTGCACTCCTAGGATAAATCCCGCTTGGTCATGATATAAAATCCTTTTAATATACTACAAGATTCAGTTTCCTAGCATTTTGTTGAGGATTTTTGCATCTGTAATTGGTCTGTGGTTTTCTTTGCTGGTGATGTCTTTGTCTGGCTTTGGTATCAGTGTAATATTGGCTTCATAAAATGAGTTAGGAAGTTCCCTTCTCTACTTTTCAGAACACTTTGAGAAGAATTGGTGTAAATTCTTTAAACATTTTATAGAATTCACTGGTGAAGCCGTCTGGCCCTGATTTTTTCTTTGTTGAAAGGCTTTTGATTACTGATCCAATCTCTTGTTATAAATCTATTCAGATTTTCGGTGTCTTCAGTCAGTTTTGGTAGTTTGTGTCTTTCAGTGAGTTTGTCCGTTTCATCTAGGTTATCTAATTTTTTGGCATACGAATGTTCATTATGTTCTCTTTGCTTTTTATTTCTATAAGATTGGTAGTAATGTCCCTACTTTCATTCCTGACGGGAGTGATTTGCACCTTCTCTCTTTTTCTTAGTCACCTTAGTTAAAGGCTTGTCAATTTTGTTGATCTTTTCAAAGAATCAACTTTTTTTCTTTTTCTTTTTTAAAAAAATCTCTCTCTTTTTTTAAAAACTAATTAATTAATTAATTTTATTTTTGGCTGCGTTGGGTCCTTCGTAGCCACGCACAGGCTTTCTCTAGTTGTGGCGAGCAGGGGCTACTCTTTGTTGCGGTGCGTGGGCTTCTCATCGCGCTGGCTCCTCTTGCTGCGGAGCATGGGCTCTAGGCGCATGGGCTTCAGTAGTTGTGGCATGCAGGCTCAGTAGTTGTGGCACCCGGGCTTAGTTGCTCCACGGCATATGGGATCTTCCCAGACTAGGGCTTGAACCTGTGTCCCCTGAACTGGCAGTCAGATTCTTAACCACTGCACCACCAGGGAAGTCCCTCAAAGAATCAACGTTTGATTTCAGAGATTTTTCCAGTTGTTTGTCTCTTGTCTATTTTGATTATTTTCACTTTAATTTTCATTACTTTCTTCTACTTTATTTGGGATTAATTTGCTCTTCTTTTTCTGGTTCTTTAAAGTAGAATTTTAGGATATTGGTTTGAGATCTTTATTTCCTTTTTAAAAAACATTTATTTATTTATTTGCTGCACCATGTGGCTTGTGGAATCTTAGTTCCCCAACCAGGGATTGAATCCAGGCCCTTGGCAATGAGAGTGTGCAGTCCTAACTGCTGGACTGCCAGGAAATTCCCTCTTTTTTTTTTAATATAGTTGTTTAGAGCTATACATTTTCCTCTGAGCACTGCTTTTACTGTATCCCATAAATTTTGGTATATTATTTTTTAATATTCATTTATCTTTAAGTACATTCCAATTTCCATTTTGAGTTCTTTGACTCTTTGTTTATTTAAGAGTATGTTGGGTTTCCCTGGTGGCGCAGTGGTTGAGAGTCCACCTGCCGATACAGGGGACACGGGTTTGTGCCCTGGTCCGGGAAGATCCCGCATGCCGCAGAGCGGCTGGGCCCATGAGCCATTGCTGCTGAGCCTGCATGTCTGGAGCCTGTGCTCCTCAACGGGAGAGGCCACAACAGTGAGAGGCCTGCGTACCGCAAAAAAAAAAAAAAAAGTGTGTTGTTTGATTTCCACATATTTGTGCATTTTTCAAATGTCCTTTTGTTGGTTTCTAATTTTATTCCATTCTGGTCAGAGAAGATAACTTTATATGATTCCATCTTTATAAATTTGAGACTTATTTTGTGACCTAACATCTGGTCTATGCAGGAGGACGTTCCATGTGCACTTGAGAAGAATGTGTAGGTTGCTGTTGAGTGGAGTGTTGTATGTATATATCTGCTAATTCTTGTTGATTTATAGTGTTGTTAAGTCTTTTCTTTCCTTGTTTATCTTTTGTCCAGTTATATCCATCATTGAATATGGGCTGTTTGAAATTGCCAATTATTACTGTAGAACTGTCTTGTTTCTTTCTTTGATTTTTAAAAAAATTTTATTTTTAAAAATTATTAATTAATTAATTTTTGGCTGCGTTGGGTCTCCTTTGCTGCACGCAGGCCTTCTCTAGTTGCAGCAAGCGGGGGCTACTCTTCTTTGAGGTGCGTGGGCTTCTCATTGCGGTGGCTTCTCGTGTTGAGGAGCACAGGCTCTAGGCACGCGGGCTTCAGTAGTTTTGGCTCGTGGGCTCTAGAGCACAGGCTCAGTAGATGTGGCGCACAAGCTTAGTTGCTCCAAGGCATGTGGGATCTTCCCCAACCAGAGCTCAAACCCATGTCCCCTGCATTGGCAGGTGGATTCTTAGCCACTGTGCCACCAGGGAAGTCCTCTTTCTTTAATTTTATCAGTTTTTGCTTTATATATTTTAGGGCTTTGTTGTTAGGTCTCTTTATATTTATAATTGTTATATCTTCTTTTTGTATTTTTTTTGGCTTTCGGGATCTTAGTTCCCTGACCAGGAATTGAACCCAGGCCACGGCAGTGAAAACACTGAGTCCTAACCACTGCACCGCCAGGGAATTCCCTATAATTGTTATATCTTCTTAATGGACTGACCCTTTTATTATTATAGTGTCCTTCTTTGTCTCTTGTAACAGTATTTGTCTTAAAGTCTCTTTTGTCTGGCCACTCCAGCTCTCTTTGGTTACTGTTTGCAGGGAATATCTTTTTCCATCCTTTCACACCTAACTTATATGTATCTTTGGACTTAAAGTGAGTTTCTTGTAGAAAGCCTACAGTTGGGTCATTTTTTAAATCCATTCTACCAATCTCTGCCTTTTAATTGGAGAGTTTAATTCTTTTACATTTAACATGCTTGCTCGTAGGGAGGTACTTATGCCATTTTGCTATTTTTTTTCTATATGTCTTATACCTTATTTCTCAATTTCTCCATTACTGCCTTCTTTTTTTTTATTAGATAGTTATTTTCTAGTATACCATTTTGATTCCCTTGTTTCTTTTACTATATATTTTTTAGTTATTAGTTGCCCTGGGGATTACAATTAACATCTTAATTCATAGCAGTATAGTTTGAACTAGTACCTATTTAGTTTCAACAATATACAAAAACCTTGCTGCTATATGGCTACTTTTAACACTCTTTATGTTGTTATTGTCACACATTATGTCTTTATACATTGTGTGCCGATTACCATAGATTTTTAGTTATTGTTTTATACAGTTATCTTTTAAAGCATATCAGAAAATAAGGTGTTACAAACTAAAGATACATTAATGCTGACTTTTTAGGTTTATTTATATAGTTACATTTACAGCTGTTTATTTCTGTGTGTGGATTTGAGTTACTGTACTGTCCACTGTCTTTTCATTTCACCTTGAAGGGCTCTTCGTAGCATTTCTTGTACAATAGGTCTACTAGTGATGAACTTTGTTTTTATTTATCTGGGAGTCTCTTAATTGCTGCTTCATTTTTGAGGAATACTTTTGCTAGATATACAATTCTTTGTTGTCAGTTTTTTCCTTTCAGCAATTTGAATATGTCATCCCACTGCCTTCTGGCCTTTGAGAACCACTAAATAAATATATCTATGATCTGAGTCTTCCTATCTCTCCATTGGTATGCTGGTAAATGTTTAATGACTGACTTTCCAGGAAAAGAATATATGCACATATATACATACATAAGTTTGTTATAAAGTTCCTTATATAAAGGATGTATAACACACAATTTGTAAGTAATAAAATGTATAGTATTCTTTATTGTAAATTCTGTATAACCAGTTGAGTCTTACAGAAAGCTTTTGTTGATTTGATTTTTTATTGAGGTTAAATTCACGTAATAAAATTCAGCATTTTAAAGTGAGCAATTCAGTGCAGTTCGTACATTCACAATGTTGTACAACCACTACCTGTATCTAGTTCCAAAATGTTTTTGTCACCTTAAGAGGAAACTTGTCCCCATTAAGGAGTTGCTCCCTATTCCTCCCTCCCTACAAAGCCCCTGGCAACCACCAATCTGTTTTTGTCTCTATGGATTTACCTACTCTGGATATTGCATATGAATGGAATCATGTGATATGTGACTTTTTTTGTCTGTCTTTTTCCACTTAGCGTAACATGTTCAGTGTTCATCCACTTTGTAGCATGTGTCAGAACTTCATTCCTTTCTATGGCTGAATAATATTTTGTTGATGGGCATTCAGACTGATTCCATCTCTTGATTTTTATGAATTGTGCTGCTATGAAATGTGTATACACATATTTGTTTTTGTACCAATTTTTTTTTTTTTTTTTTTTTTTTTTTGCGGTAGGCGGGCCTCTCACTGTTGTGGCCTCTCCCCTTGCAGAGCACAGGCTCCGGACGCGCAGGCTCAGCAGCCATGGCTCACGGGCCTAGCCGCTCTGCGGCATGTGGGATCTTCCCAGACCGGGGCACGAACCTGTGTCCCCTGCATTGGCAGGCGGACTCTCAACCACTGCGCCACCAGGGAAGCCCTTGTACCAATTTTTAATGCTTTTGGGTATATACCTAGGAGCAAAATTGCTGGATCATATCGTAATTCTATGTTTAACTTTTTGAGGCCTTGCAAAACTGTTTTTCACAGTTGCTGAACCGTTTTACATTCCCACCACCAATGTATGAGGTTTTCATCAATTTGAATTTTGCTAAACTTATTTATCCATATCTGACCTATGCCATTATTTGACAAAATTAAGCTACCAATAAGCACTTGATGGCTGTCCAATTCAGCAAAGAAATTGCTCCCATCACTGAGGAACAGGTACTGTTTTAACATAAACGCTGGTTGATATTTTTGCTTACATTAACACGCATGATGAAAGTGAAATAACAGCGGTGTATTTTTTTGCTGAATTGATTAGCTTCCTGTGTTTTTGTTGTTGTTGAGGAGTTTGATGAATTTTTACCATTTCGGTTTTTCCTTTTTTTCTTCCCAACCTCGTAATTTATCCCTCTCCTCCCACCTTTCCCCTTTGGTAACCATAAGTTTGTTTTCTAAGTCTGTGATTCTGTTTCTGTTTTGTAAATAAGTTTGTTTGCATCATTTTTTAGATTTCACATATAAGTGATACCATATGATATTTGTCTGGCTTATTTAGTATGGTAATCTTTAGGTCTATTCATGTTGCTGCAAATGGCATTATTTGATTCTTTTTATGGCTGAATAATATTCCATTGTATATATGTACCACATCTTCTTTATCCATTCATCTGTTGATGGATATTTAGGTTGCTTCCATGTCCTGGTTATTGTAAATACTGCTCCAATGAACATTTGGTGCATGTAAATATCTTTTCGAATTTTGGTTTTCTCCAGATTTATGCCCAGGAGTGCAATTGCTGGATCATATGGTAGCTCTATTTTTAGTTTTTTGAGGAACCTCCATATTGTTCTCCATAGTGCCTGTAACAATTTACATTCCCACCAACAGTGTAGGAGCGTTCCCTTTTCTCCACACCCTCTCCAGCATTTATTGTTTGTAGATTTTTTTTTTTTTTTTTTTTTTTTTTTGCGGTACGTGGGCCTCTCACTGTTGTGGCCTCTCCCATTGCGGAGCACAGGCTCCGGACGTGCAGGCTCAGCAGCCATGGCTCATGGGCCCAGCCGCTCCGCGGCATGTGGGATCTTCCCGGACCGGGGCATGAACCCCTGTCCCCTGCATCAGCAGGCAGACTCTCAACCACTGCGCCACCAGGGAAGCCCTGTTTGTAGATATTTCGATGATGGCCATTCTGACTGGTGTGAGGTGATAACTCACTGTAGTTTTGATTTGCATTTCTCTAATAATTAGCGATGTTGAGTATCTTTTCATGTGTTTGTTGGCCATCTGTATGTCTTCTTTGGAGAAATGTCTGTTTAGGTCTTCTGCCCATTTTTTGATTGGGTTGTTTGTTTTTTTGATACTGAGCTGCGTGAGCTGCTTGTAAATTTTGGAGATTAATCCTTTGTCAGTTGCTTCATTTGCAAATATTTTCTCCCATTCTGAGGGTTGTCTTTTTGTCTTGTTTATGGTTTACTTTGCTGTGGAAAAGCTTTTAAGTTTCATTAGGTCCCATTTGTTTATTTTTTTATTTTCGTTACTCTAGGAAGTGGGTCAAAAAAGATCTTGCTGCGATTTATGTCAAAGAGTGTTCTGCCTATGTTTTCCTCTAAGAATTTGATAGTGTCTGGCCTTACATTTAGGTCTTTAATCCATTTTGAGTTTATTTTTGTGTATGGTGTTCATTCTTTTTCATGTAGCTGTCCAGTTTTCCCAGCACCACTTACTGAAGAGACTGTCTTTTCTCCATTGTACATTCTTGCCTCCTTTGTCAAAGATTAGGTGACCATATGTGTGTGGATTTATCTCTGGGCTTTCTATCCTGTTTCATATTGATCTGTTTCTGTTTTTGTGCCAGTACCATACTGTTTTGATTACTGTAGCTTTATAGTAGAGCCTGAAGTTAGGGAGCCTGATTCCTCCAGCTCCATTTTTCTTTCTCAAGATTGCTTTGGGTATTTGGGGTCTTTTGTGTTTCCATATAAATTAAAATTTTTTTGTTCTAGATCTGTGAAAAATGCCATTAGTAATTTGATAGGGATTGCATTGAATCTGTAGATTACCTTAGTTAGTGTAGTCATTTTGACAATATTGATTCTCGCAATTTAAGCACATGGTATATCTTTCCATCTGTTTGTGTCATCTTTGATTTCTTTCATTAGTGTCTTACAGTTTTTAGAGTACAGGTTTTTTGCCTCCTTAGGTAGGTTTATTCTTAGGTATTTTATTCTTTTCAATGCAGTGGTAAATGGGATTGTTTCCTTAATTTCTCTTTCTGATCTTTTGTTGTTAGTGTATAGAAATGCAACAGATTTCTGTGTATTAATTTTGTATCCTGCAACTTTACCAAATTCATTGATGAGCTCTAGTTACCATTTATTTCTAGTTATAAATTATTTTCTGGGGAATTCCCTGGTGGTCCAGTAGTTAGGCCTCTGTGCTCTCACTGCCAAGGGCCTGAGTTCGATCCCTGGTCAGGGAACTAAAACCCCACAAGCCATGCGGTGTGGCCATAAATAAATAAATAAATTTCGGTATTTTCCTCAAAATATGGACCATAAGGTTGACTATTACAGAATATTCTTGCATTTTGTTTACATCAGGATTTTTCCCTAAGAGGTAAAAGAGACCAGATATCTAGATGACTGGTTGTGACAGGAAGTACGTTCTTAAGTGCTTCTCACAATTTTTATGTTCTTATATTCTTTCTTTATGGGGTCTTTATTGAGCCTTATTTTGTGAAAATGGAAAATATGGTTATTTTGCTAACATTACAGTATTTTGATACATCCTCAGTTTTTTCATTTTTCAACACTGAACAATTTATCTGTGATATGGGAAAGACCTCATATCTCTAATAAACCACTCTTAGTGTCAGTGAATAGTAAGAAAACAAGGAATATCAAATGGAGTCATCCCATGGTCCATTTACCCAGAATTTCTTCTTTGTTAGTTGCACAAAGGAAAGAACTGCTGGCAGAAGGGAATTACACTACACAAAATGTTTCTGAAACATAAAGAGTTTAAAACTCTCTTGGATTCCTAATTTTTATTTTAAAAAATTCACGTTGGAGGGAATTCCTTTCCAGTGGTTAGGACTCTGCACTTCCACTGCAGTGGGCATGAGTTTGATCCCTGGTCGAGGGGAGCTAAGTTTCCTACAAGCCACAGGGCACGACCAAAATAAAAATTCAAGCTGGTAACTTTTTTTTTAAAGATTTTTTTTCTTGATGTGGACCATTTTTATTTTATTTTATTTATTTATTTAAATGGTTCTTTTCTCATTTTTTAAAAGATTTTTCTTATTTATGGCTGCGTTGAGTCTTCATTGCTGCATGTGGGCTTTCTCTAGTTGCAGCGAGTGGGGGCTACTCTTCGTTGCGGTGTGTGGGCTTCTTGTTGTGGTGGCTTCTCTTGTTGGGGAGCACAGGCTGTAGATGCGCAGGCTTCAGTAGTTGTGGCAGGTGGACTCAGTAGTTGTGGCTCTGGGTCTCTAGAGCACAGGCTCAGTAGTTGTGGCACAGGGGCTTAGTTACTCCGTGGCATGTGGGATCTTCCCAGACCAGCGCTTGAACCCGTGTCCCCTGCATTGGCAGGCAGATTTTTAAGCACTGCACCACCAGGGAAGTCCCTGATATGTATCACTTTTAAAGTCTTTATTGAATTTGTTTCAACATTGCTTCTGTTTTATATTTTGGTTTTTTGGCCACGAGGCATGTGGGATCTTAGCTTCCCAACCAGGGATCGAACCTGCACCCCCTGCATTGGAAGGTGAAGTCTTAACTACTGGACTGCAAGAGAAGTCCCATGTTGGTGACTTTTTTTTTTTTTTTTTTTGCGGTACGCGGGCCTCTCACTGTGGTGGCCTCTCCCGTTGTGGAGCACAGGCTCCGGACGCGCAGGCTCAGCGGCCATGGCTCACGGACCCAGCCGCTCCGCGGCATGTGGGATCTTCCCAGACCGGGGCACGAACCTGCGTCCCCTGCATCGGCAGGCGGACTCTCAACCACTGCGCCACCAGGGAAGCTCCCATGTTGGTGACTTTTTAATTTCAGCTTTTATGAGTTGAATGACAGTGCTTGGTTTTTGGTTTTTGGTTGTTTGTTTGACAATGCTTGTTTTATTCTACCCACTCAAACTCTACTTCATCGACTTTCTATCATTCGGTATAATCTGCCTTTTGAGAGACCAAGGAAACTTACCAGAGCATATTCAGGAGCTTGCTCCCTAAACTTGGAGAAAAGCCATGAGTGTGACAGTTACCACTTAACAGAACGTCCAGACCTTTGTAATTCAGCCACTTTCAATAAAATCTGTACTGTAGAGAGGAAGACAGCCTCTTTCTATTTTTCCATTATAGGTTAGGCTGTATAGCTCCTCTGGTTTGAGCAGAGAGGTCCTTGGATGCCCTAGGTATTTGGGACTCCTTGCAAATACCCTAGGACCAAAACTTGCAATTATATAGTGTTTTCCTGTGGAGTATTTTTCTTCTTTTGATTTGAGTTAATGATCATTCCTAGTTATTGGATTCATTTTCCAAAAGTAGAAGCATATTTCCTCAATTTTGTGTGTAGTTCATAATGCAATGGATACAGATAGAACACTTAAAAAAATTTTATTGAAGTATTGGTGATGTATAATGTCTTGTTAATTTCTGCGGTACAGCAAAGTGATGCTTCCCTCCTTCACCCCCCTCCCCCTTGGCAACCACAAGTCTGTTCTCTATAGACACAACACATTTGTAAGGTCAATCTGATTATGACATTTTTCCCCATCGCTTTATTAAAAGTGTAGATAACCAGCAAAACAAATCAAGTCCTGATCTGTAGCTGATTTGCTTGCTGATTTCCATGTAGAAAATACTCCTATCGGGCTTCCCTGGTGGCGCAGTGGTTGAGAGTCCGCCTGCCAATGCAGGGGACACGGGTTCGTGCCCCGGTCTGGGAAGATCCCACATGCCATGGAGCAGCTGGGCCCGTGAGCCATGGCCTCTGGGCCCACGCGTCCGGAGCCTGTGCTCCGTAACGGGAGAGGCCACAACAGTGAGAGGCCCGTGTACCACAAAAAAAAAAAAAAAAAAAAACCCGAAAATACTCCTATCATGGCTGATTTCATGTATGATGTCATTGGACATGGAGTGGAGAAGAAACAATGCACATCATTATGTAATGTTTCCACTATAAAGGTAAAATAGATGTAAATAACCTTAAAAGCACAGATAATAGTAAAATGTAGTAGGAATGAGTTTTCAGTATTTATTATCCATATTTTAATATATATAGTTTAATTTTACTAATGACTGTATTTAATAATGGATTTGTAAAATTTCTAAAACTTTAGCACTTGGCTCAGGAGCTTGTAGGATTTGGCCTCAGCACACCACTGATTCTTTCTGATGTAATTTCCTACCGTTCCCCCTCACTACTTTTTTTCTGACCCTTTAAACATGCCAAACTTGTTGGTGTCTTAGGGCTTTTTTGCCCTTCCTCATCCTGGTACGTGGGTTGTCTTTCCCTCCTAGAGGTTCTTATCCAGGGCTCAGTTCTGTTGAGTCCTCACGGATGCCTGCCTTACATCTAGTCTAAGTTAGCTTCCCTCTACCCCGTCACCTACTTATTCTTTGTCACTTCACCCAGTGTTAGTTTCCTTTTTGCTCCTATCATCATCAGAAATTATCTTATTCAGAGCTTCTGAGTTGGTGCACCCGTTGCGGTGCTAGGAGAATGGCTCTCGGAGAGAACATGGGAGCTCCGTGTCCCTTCCCCATACCTTCTCTATGCATCTCTTCCATCTGGCTGTTCCTGAGTTATATCCTTCTTTTTTTTTTTTTTAATTGAAGTGTAGTTGATTTACAATGTTGTGTTTCTGGTATACAGCAAAGTGATTTGGTTATACATATATACATGTATTCTTTTTCATTTTTTTTCCATTGTACTAATTTATCACAGGCTATTGAATATAGTTCCCTGTTCTATACAATAGGACCTTGTTGTTTATCTGTTTTATATATAGTAGTTTGTACCTGCTAATCCCAAACTCCTAATTTATCCCTCTCCCATCCCCTTTCCTCTTTAGTAACCATAAGTTTGTTTTCTATGTCTGTGAGTCTGTTTCTGTTTTGTAAATAAGTTCACTTGTGTCATATTTTAGATTCCACAGGTAAGTGATATCATATGTATTTGTGTTTCTCTTTCTGACTTACTTCACTTAGTACGATAATCTCTAAGTCCATCCATGTTGCTGCACACAGCGTTATTTCATTCGTCTTTATGGCTGCGTAGTATTCCATTGTGTATATATACCACAGTTTCTTTATCCCTTCATCTGTTGATGGACATTTAGGTTGCTTCCGTGTCTTGGCTACTGTGAATAGTGCTGCTATGAACGTTGGGGTGCATGTATCTTTTGAATTATAGTTTTCTCCAGATATATGCCCAGGAGTGGGATAGCTGGATCCTATGGCACTGAGTTATATCCTTTTATAATAAACTTGTAATTCATTGAGTAAAAAAAAAAGAAATTATCTTATTCATATATTTGTTTGCACATTAATTGTCCCTTACTTCACTAGAACATAAGCTCCAAGAGAACAGGGATCTTATTTCTTGTTCCCCAATGCCTGGAACAGTGACTAACATATAGTAGATGTCAATAAATATTTGTTGAATGAAGGAATGAATAAAAGATATAAAAATGTCTTACTAAGACAGTGCTTCACAAAAGCTTGTTCTTTAGCTTAGTCCTTATTAGGTAGAAAAAATATATATAATCTTATAGTATTTTGTTTGTTTACATTTAGATTAGTTTCCAGATTCTGTTTGTTTTTGGATCTTAGGTTATATATTACACTAACTTCACCATAGGAGCCATTATTTAGATCAGATTAGTAATGAAACTGTCATGAAAATGTTTATCATCTGTAAGTGAACTTTCTTGATTAGAATTCAAGACAAACCTGCCTCTTCCTGAACTCTATATTATGACAGATTCTGTAATGGTTAGTTGCCCTATAGTATGTTTTAAATTAAGAAGAAAAAGTATATCAAAAATTAAGCTTTTGAAAAAGGTTTTATAATTTAATATTTGAGCTTTTTTTTTTCAATATAGAAAGAACCCTGAAGGTAAAATTGACATTTAGTTGAGAAATTGGATTTGCTAAGATTTCAAAAGTGCTTTTCATCAGTACACCTTTGTAAAGACTGGGTGTAGTGGCAAATTGCAAGAAAATTATAATTGCTCCTTTTTCTTTTGTTGAATTACTTTTTTAAGATGATAAATTATCAAACCAGAGTACATTTTAACTTTTGGTGACTAGTGCAGAAAGCATTTAACAGATTTATACCTGACCAAAATGAAGCCTTTGGAGAGTTGGAAATAGAACCCTGGATTTTAAGGTTTTTTGGTTTTTTTTTCTGTGGTGGACTCTGCTTTTTGGTTGCCATTTATTATTTTATTTTAAATACCAAACCTAATATCATTATCTCTTCTTTATTTAGGTTCGATTAGTGATAGTGGATGGTATTGCTTTTCCTTTTCGTCATGACCTAGATGACCTATCCCTTCGTACTCGATTACTAAATGGCCTAGCGCAGCAGATGATCAGCCTTGCAAATAACCACAGATTAGCTGTAAGTATTACTACTAAAGGGAGTTTTATTATAAAGTCAAGATTATATAAAATGTTAAAGTCTAGGGAATTCCCTGGCAGTCTAGTGGTTAGGATTTCATGCTTCCACTGTCAGGGGCACAGATTTGATCCCTGGTCAGGGAACTAAGATCCCGCATGCCACACAGCACGACCAAACATAAATAAATAAATAAAAGTAAAAAAATAAAATGTTACAGTCTAGAAATAGCAAATATAGAATTTGCTTGACTAAAAGCAAATAATATAGATATACAGTTCTGAATGTAGTTTTGTTTTGGTTTGGTTTCTATAAAAAATATTAAATCCAGTCATAAGTGTTGTATATCAGTTTTCCTGGCAAATAAAAAGCATAATCAAGATGCCATATTATAAAAATGGATTTTGATAAAGAAATGCCATCTTTGATAATTGCATTGTTTTCTTTGTAACATATTTGATGTTTTTCAGGTAAGCTCTTCCAACATCCCCATTTTTCTTTTACTCTTGAGTCTTTGATTATTACATAGTGTATAATCACAGACAAAGATGGATAGAAAAATTACATAGTGTAAACAACCTAGATGTTTAGAGGTGGAGCTAACGCTTCTAGATTTGTAGTGTGAGGAGAGACGTAAAGATAAGTTCAGAAGTAAAGAGATAAAAGGAGTGAGGTAGGGGATTCCCTGGTGGTCCAGTGGTTAGGACTCTGTGCTTCCACTGCAGTGGGTGTGAATTCAATCCCTGGTTGGGGAACTGAGAGCCTGCGTGCTGTGTGTTGTGGCCAAAAAAAACCCAAAACAAAAACAAACAAAAAAAGGAGTGAGGTAAAAACTTTTTTTTATTGCCTGTTTTCACTTCTCTCTTTGAAACCTCATCCTACCACTGACACAAATATACACACTTGTCTGGGAGGGAGATGGGAGAAGATCAAACTGCTTACCTTGATTTTCTTGTCTTCACCGCCAATTAGAGTCCTTTGCACAAGGTTGTAATACATCATATGTAAGTAACTCCTCAATAAAATCATTTCAAAACATACATTTTTTCTTTTGGGTTTTTAGATTTTTTTTGCCATATGCTGAAAACATAGTGTCCTGTCTTTGAATTATTTCTTGGCATTAATTTGTAATTTAGCATTCTGTTAATATCAGTGAAGAGTCCCCAGTAGGGGGCACTCAAGGCTAATGGGTTGCATAGTTCCTTAGGTTTTTGTTTTTTAACAGAAATAGTTTCATCTTTTCTGATTAAAAAAGTAATCTAGGGAGTTCCCTGGTGGTCTAGTGGTTAAGATTCCAGGCTTTCACTGCCATGGCCTGGGTTCAATCCCTGATTGGGGAACTGATATCCTGCAAGCTGTGCTGCATGGCTCAGCCAAAAAAAAAAAGTAATCTAAATAACAACATGGAATACTATGCAGTGTTTAAGAAGAGTAATGTAAATATACATGCACTAACATGGAAGAAGTTATATCCAGATATATGAGTAAGTGAAAAAATTCAACTTACATAATAATATATTTAGTGTGATCCCAATTTCTTTTTTTTTTTTGCGGTACACGGGCCTCTCACTGTTGTGACCTCTCCCGTTGCGGAGCACAGGCTCCGGACGCACAGGCTCAGTGGCCATGGCTTACGGGCCTAGCCACTCCGTGGCATGTGGGATCTTCCCGGACCGGGGCACGAACCCATGTCCCCTGCATCGGAAGGTGGACTCTCAACCACTGCGCCACCAGGGAAGCCCTGTGATCCCAATTTTTGAAGAAGACAGAAGTTATATATGTGCATTTATATTTATACATATGAAGAAAAAGATCTGAAAGGACCAAAACATTTACAGTAGCTACTTCTAGAGGTAGGACTTTGTGGGTTGAGTGCATACTTTCTCTTCTTAGTTTATAAATTCTTCTTTGCTTGATTTTTAATTTCCCAGTTAGCATCTGTAGAAGCATATATGACCTTTGCTAATAAGTACATTTTACAATTTTAAGTTATATTTGCTTGCTGTAAAAAAAGTTTTAAGCAATCGAAAGTGTAGAAAGTAAGCAATTATATTATCTATTACCCAGAGATGATTATTGTTGTTTGTTGTATATATTTTTCCAAACTTATTCTGTACAAACATAAACATATTTTTTAAGTGAAATCATATTAAAATCAATCAAGCAAAGCAGTTTTTTGTTTTTCACTTAATATACTATGAACCTCTTCCCATACATACTACTTTATAAATGTACCTTACCTTAACATCTATATAGTATTCTACTGTATGGTTGTGGCATAGTTTTTTAACCACCTCTCTCTCTATTGATTGTCTTTAAAGTTGGCTCCAGTGTTTCACCATGTAAAACACTGGAGTCAACAACTTTATATATGCTTCTTTGTCTGTGTGTCCAGTTATTTCTGAAAGTTTTAAGCCAGTGAGATATCTCTATTTTTAAACCTTTTGTAATATATTATCAAATTGCCCTCAGAAAGCGTATTCCAAAGTATATTCTCTACAACAATGAATGGGAATCTTTTTTTTTTTTTAGTTCAGTGGGGAAAAGATAAAATTTTATTTATTTTGTTGATTTGAATGTATAAAGAATTCCCATATAACCTTTCCCAAGGTTTGCTTTTTCATTCTTATTCTGTTTCCCCACTCTCTTTCTATACATACACAAACACACACACAGTTTATGTATATACTTTTCTGAACACTTTGAAAAGAGTTGCATATATCATATCCTTTTATCTGAGAATATTCAGTGTGTATTTCCTAAGAACAAGAATATTCTCATATGTGTACACAGTATAGTTATCAAATGTAGGAAATTTAATATTGATACAGAACTTTAATATATAATCCATATTCCTGTTCTGTCAATTATCCCAATGATGTCCTTCACAGCAAATTTTTCCCATTCTTTTTGCCAACTGGAATCGCGTATTGCCTTTAGATGTTGTATCTCTTTAGTTGCCTTTCTTTGTTTTTGTGACATTGCTGTATTGAAGAATAGAAGCCAGTGATTTTAGAGATTATCTCTTAATTTTGGGTTTCTGTGGGGACTTCCCTGGCCGTCCAGTGGTTAAGACTCCATGCTCCCAATGCAGGGGCACGGGTTCAATCCCTGGTCGGGGAACTAAGATTCCACATGCCACGTGGTGTGGCAAAAAAAAAAAAGTTACAATTTTGGGTTTCTGTGATGTTTCCTCTTGATTAGATTCCAATTATACTTTTTTTCTAAAATAGAAGATAGATTTTTTTTGAGATATTTTGATTTACAATATATTAATTTCATGTGTATAACATGCATGAGAATTGTTGTTTTCCCACTTCTTTACCAACTTTGAGTCTTTTAAGTCTTTGCAGACTGATATGGAGAGAGTCCTTTTAGAGATGCATTTATTTGATTTTTATCAGAAAAAAATTTAACAGCTCTACTAGATATAATTAACATAGCATAAAATTAACCCTTTTAAATCATAGTTCAGTGCTTTTTAGTATATTTGCAGAGTTGTGCAACCATCACAGCTAGCTAATTTTAGAACATTTCCATCACCCCAAAAAGAACTCCCTTACCCATTAACCATCATTCCCCACTGCACCCTCCCTTCAGCCACTAACAACCACTAGTCTGCTTTCTGTCTCTATGGATTTGTCTTTTTGGATATATTATATAAATAGAATCATACAATATGTGGTCTTTTATGTCTGGCTTTTTTTTTTTTTTTTTTTTTTTTGCGGTACGTGGGCCTCTCACTGTCGTGGCCTCTCCTGTTGTGGAGCACAGGCTCCAGACGCGCAGGCTCAGCATCCATGGCTCACGGGCCCAGCCACTCCGCTGCATGTGGGATCTTCCCGGACCGGGGCACGAACCTGTGTCCCCTGCATCGGCAGGCAGACTCTAAACCACTGTGCCACCAGGGAAGCCCACAGAAGTATTTTTAAAGCAGTGAGGTTTATAATTTTAAAGTGATTATTACTTCACTATTTTTTTAAATTAATTAATTAATTTATTTTTGGCTACGTTGGGTCTTTGTTGCTGCGCGCGGACTTTCTCTAGTTGCGTTGCTGTGCGTGGGCTTCTCATTGCGGTGGCTTCTCCCGTTGTGGAGCTCCGGCTCTAGGCGTGTGGGCTCAGTAGTTGTGGCACAGGGGCCTAGTTGCTCCGTGGCATGTGGGATCTTCCCAGACCAGGGCTCGAACCCTTGTCCCCTGCATTGGCATGCAGATTCTTAACCACTGCGCCACCAGGGAAGTCCCCACTTCACTATTTTAAGACCCATTCTTTTTTAATTTATTTGGCCGTGCTGCGCAGCTTGCGGGATCTCAATTCCCTGACCAGGGATTGAACCCCAGGTCATGGCAGTGAAAGCCGATAATCCTATCCACTAGTCCACTAGGAAACTCCCAAGACTCATTCTTTAGGAGCTTGGAATAATCACACAGTAATTTTCATTTATGTCATGGTAAACCCAACATTTTTGCAGAAATACTGTTAATTATAAGTAGATGCTAACAATGCAAATTCTGATTTTGGGATGTTGAACAACTGGTAAGCCAGTAATGTCTATTTACAATTTCCTCAAGATGTGTAATGGATCATGTGTAAGATGTGTAATATTCTCTAAACCAATGCTGTCTGATAGAACTTTCTGCAAAGAAGAAAATGCTCAGGACTTCCCTGGTGACACAGTGGTTTAGAATCCACCTGCCAATGCAGGGTACACGGGTTTGATCCCTGGCCTGAGAAAATCCCACATGTCATGGAGCAACTAAGCCTGTGCGCCACAACTACTGAGCCTGTGCTCTAGAGCCCACGAGCCACAACTGCTGAGCCCACGTGCCCCAACTACTGAAGCCTGCGCACCTAGAGCCTGTGCTCTGCAACAGGACAAGCCACCGCAATGAGAAGCCCACCTACCGCAATGAGGAGTAGCCCCCGCTCGCCGCAACTAGAGAAAGCCTGAGCACAGCAACAAAGACCCAATGCAGCCAAAAAAAAAAAGATGAAAATGCTCAGTCTGATATAGTAGTTCCATGGGTGTTGAGCACTTGAAATGTGGCTAATGCTGCAGAGGAAGTGAATTTCTAGTTTTAATTAATTTAGTTTTAAAAAGCTATATGTGGCTCATGGCTGCAGAATTGAATAGTGCACCTTTAACCAAAAAGTGTTGGTGTAAGTAAATATCCCAGTTGCTAAAGATTAAACACTTGATAGTGTGTAAAGAGTATTATTCAACATGTTGTGGATGCCAGTAAGACATATATTTTAGTGAATTACCAATTTAAATTCCTGCTTAGCTTGTTCTAAGATACCTGGAATAAGGTAACACATGGGAAAACCACTGTGGCACTTAAGGGGAGAGGACCCAGGAGGGGGTGCTGTCATCCAGTTTGTGCCTGACTGAGATCTAGATGGATCACAGATTTCTCCTTCATAGATAAACAGAAACTTTAGGGTGTTGACCACTGTGGTGGGGACAGCCAAACAGCCTTTTCTTTTCAGTTTTCTTAGGAAATAGATGACTTTTTTAGAGTAGGTATCTTTTCTCATTGCTTTTCTTAAAAGTTCTTTATCAGTTTCAGCTTGGAGTAGTATCTGTCTTATTTCTGGAGGGAAGATCTATATTGGAACAATATTTAAAATAACCATTTCTGGAGAATTTTAGATGAGAAGGTGCCAGATAATCTGACTTTTACTGTATTAAGTTAGCCTGATACACTTTCTTTTTTTCTACTCTAAAATTACTATCTTTCGGGACTTCCCTGGAGGTCCAGTGGTTAAGACTCCGTGCTTCCCCTGCAGGGGGCACGGATTCGATCCCTGGTTGAGGAACTAAGATCCCGCATGCCATGCGGTGCGGCCAAAGAATAAGTAAATAAAATAAAATTACTATCTTTCTAAACATGGAACCTTTTCTATAGGCCATTATTTAATCCAAAAGAATTAGCAATATTTTTAGCCTTGAGGGCATCTGTGAGTAAGGCAACACCTATATCTCTATTACCAGCAGACTAGCATAGTCATAATTTTTGGGTCAGTTGATCTGTTACTGGGTTTTATTTTTTCCCAGTTCTTCTACTTATACTGTGCTCTCTTTATGATTTTAGATCTCTTCTCATAATTCTTTGCCTCAGTTTTTTTTTTCTGTAAAATCGTAAATGGTAGTACTGTTTCTCCCCTAAAAGTATAAACATTGAGTTATTTATTAAGGATTTTATATTCCTTTGAATAAATATATTCTAGAGAGGCAACAGTGGTAAAGAACACAGACTCCCATGTTTCCTGTGCTCCTAGTTACGAAGTTTTTACACATGGTCTCTTTAGACCTTTATGTATTATCTACTATATTTTCTTTCTTCCATTATCACAATAAGAACTTCTTTGTTCTAGTCTGTTAAAAAATGTTTTATATTCAGTAGAATCATGTATTCAGATAATTTTACTCATTTTTATGGGTAATATCTAAAAAATATATCAGAAAAGTTTTCATTACCTACATATATCTTTCTTTAAATTAGATTATATTCAGAATACTAAAATCACGTGACTATTTACTTGATAAATTTGAGAAGAGACTCACCTAATTTTCTCACATTTTGCTTTTGTAGGTAATTTTAACCAATCAGATGACAACAAAGATCGATAAAAATCAGGCCTTGCTGGTTCCTGCACTGGGTAGGCAATTAATCAAATAAACATTTTTAGTTAAATACATTTTTTTCTACCTCTTTCATTTGATGCTTGTTGAATACTGTAAGCTCCATGAAAGTAGAGAAGACTGTCTTATTCACTGATAAATCTTAGCGTGGAGCACAGTGCCTTTAGATACTGACTCATCCTTTCAGTTGTTTAACATTTATTGAGCATCTACTCTCTGGCAACTCTTGTGTCAGGTACTTAGCATATAAATATTCATAAGATGACATAAATATTCATAAGATGACTCCCTCAGAAAGCGCACAGTCTTAGGCAGGAGAAGTGGTGAATCCATTTAAATACAAATCAAACTGTAATGAATAGGCTTATGACTCTTCCTAACCTTACTCGTGGCTTTGTTAGAACACAGTGCTTCAAGGTTTATGTATACTAAAATCTTTAAGAATATTGTCAGAGCTTTTGCTTTTCTTCTGGTGGTCTGAAATACATTAGTAAGCCTGATGATAAGCAAGATTGACAAACATGTTGACTCAAACTATAAAGTTTTCTAAAAGCAAGTAGAGGATAGTGATAATGATCTGCAGTATTTCCACAGATAGGTGAAAATCTATTAATCTCAGGATGTTACCCATGTACCCGGTTTTTTGAAACCAAATATACTTTCGTTATGTTAAATTAAGTAAAGTACAACTGTATTTGGTCAGAGGCATTCTGAGAGACTTATAACTTAGTTACCATGTTCTTTTTCCCTCAGGGGAAAGTTGGGGGCATGCTGCTACAATACGACTAATCTTTCATTGGGACCAGAAGCGAAGGTCAGTATAGAAATAAGTTAATAATTCTGAGTATTGGGTTAATTACACTGAACATTTATCTGTTTCTTAGAGCTAGTCCAGTGGACGAGATCTACAGTGCCCCATGAACTAAAGCTTTTGTTGCCTTCATTACCTAGAGCAAACATAGAAACATGTTGTTATACTGCACATTTAACTACCTAGGAAATTCTTTGGAATATTTAAATGATGGGGTGCTCCTGAAATGAGTAGGTGGCCAAAGAATGCTACCTTCTAAAGCTCTTTGAAGTCAAGTACCATTTATTAACCATGCAGAAGGAGGTAGGTACTCTGTGTTCCTGGAAGGGATCGAAAGAAGAGTAAAATCAGGACAAAAGGAAAACTTTTGAGATTAGCTTTAGGACTAATTTATGTGGAAAATAGGATGGTTTTTCTTAGTTTGTTACTATATTTCCTGTATGAAATTGTGTCTGTTTTTGTTTTCTTTTATATTTTCCTGTCCTACTTTTATTATCCAGTTACTTACTTGCCTTTCACAAGTATTGTTCTTTAAAATAAAACTGTGGCAGCATGAAACCTTTGTTTTTACAGCTGCTGAGCCAGTGAACAAACCACCTTTCATTTTTTTAAAATAGGCATTTGAAAGCCGTGGAGTCTTTTATTCTGTACTTCTAGAAATGTCAGATTTATGCCAACATCTCTGCTTTGAAGTTAATTGGTATACCCTAGAGAACTTGGTTTGGAAATACTCCAATAAAATGGGGAAATTGAGACAGCATGTGGGCAAAAATGGACAAAAGGATTGCTTCAATACATCCTGGGTCTGGTCAGAGACGCTATCTATTTCTTTTTCTGCATTTCTTCATTCTTGTACAAAGTGAAAAAGTGAAAAACATCAAGCCTGACCAAGTTAGGTTTTACTGACCCTGAGCTCATAGCTGACCCTATTATATTTGTATACATCTTTTATAACTAGTTCATGCGGTTTGTGTCTCTTTTAAAGCTGGCATTTCCAAAGACCTCAGGTAACTTTTTTTCCCCATAATACACAGTGCTTTACATTCAACTCCCATCCCTCCCATTCTGTAAACAAGTCGTCGTGTACTGGACTCACAAAAGCAATTCTTCTCTCAGCAACAAACCCTACTGTAAAGATTTGGCAGCAGGTCTCCAGATGAGAGTCTTTTGAACATATCGCTTATATTTTCCCAGATTTAGGTTTCTGGAAAGCACATCCCACTTTTTAAATGTTATGAGAAGTTCCCCTTGAGCTAGTATATAGTAGTAGTCTTCCACTATTATTTCTAGTGTTACATACTCACTAATAGAATACATCTAAGAAGTGAGAAAAATAATAGGAGCAGAGAAAGATGTTTCTTTCATCTTCTTATGCATTCGTCAGAAGGAGAAGTTTGCTGCCTTTGTCAAATTCTAGAAGTTACCATTGGTTAGGCACCCATGAGATCAGAAAATCATGCTTTCTTAAGAGTTAACCTTTTTATGACTTCAGCTTCTTGCTAATCTTTCCCAAGAAATTAGAGAGTGACGTAGAACACCGACATTGAATAGATAGATTTAGGGGAAATGTGCTGTTCTATGAATATTTACCTGTATCCCATACTATCATTTTAATAAGTGCTTGCTTGTGCTAGGTATTTAACTGGGCACCTTGTATACAACATTTCATATAATCCCTTCAGTAACTCTTTAAAAAAATTTAAATATAGTTGATATACACTATTACAGAAGTTATAGGTGTACAGTATAGTGATTCACAATTTTTAAAGGTTATGCTCCATTTATAGTTATTATAAAATATTGGCTATATTTGCTGTGTTGTACAGTGTATCCTTGTAGCTTATTTTATACATAGTAGTTTGTACCTCATAATCCCCTACTGCTGTATTGCCTCCTCCCTCTCCCCGCTGGTAACCACTAATTTATTCTCTATATCTGTGAGTCCTTCAATAACTTTGAAAACGCTGTACCGATTATCATTAGCAGTGAGAAGATCAAGGCCCAGAAAGATTAAACAGTAGTAAATAATAGCTACCTTTTTTTGAATATTTATTAACTGTTCTTTATTATGCTAAGTGCTCTGTGTGTGTATATATATAATTTCATTTTATTTTCCAAATAACTCTATGAAATAGGTAGTAGTATCCATATTTTTTAGCTGACTTTATAATAGAGTCCATTCCTTTTCTCCTATAATTGCTGTTTCTAGAATGTAATTATATTATTGCATTGATTGCCAGCGAATCTGAAGGTATAGCTCTTATCCTCCTTTTTAGGTAAAAACCTTTTCCTCCAAACTGCTTTTTTTCCTAGGCTGTAGATATATGATAAGTAATGTACCTACTTTATAGAATCAGAATAAGTTGACCCCATTTAATAAAATCAACATAGTTTTGTTCTTCATTGCTTGAACTCTGATATCTTTAAGTTATTAAAGTTGCATGAAATCTTGTATGTGTTTTTAAATTTACTTGATCTTGAAAAGATGGAAATAGAAACTCATGCTGGGGGAAAATAGTTATAAAAATGAACACTTGTAGTTTGAGCAGAAAACTAAAGACCTTGATTAGCCAAATTTATATTGAGAATTGAATTTAAGTGTTCCGCCTCATGCCCCAGTCCCCATCTTCACTAGAAACACCTGATTTTTACCCTTTGATTAATAATGGAATAACATTCCATTAGTTATTAAGAGAAATACTTTTGTCTCTGTCCGGTATGTTGTGTGGGTTTTCCTCCAGTTTGCATATTCATGATAATATGAGGCCAGGATTGTTCAGAATTATACCACTGTTTGCCAAGGAGATCTGGTGGTAGAGTAGAGTGATACATCAACACCCCCACACAGTGTTTCATATGTGTCTCAGTTTTAAAGCACAAATTGTGCTTCTGTCTTGTTTCTTCCTGACCTAAACTATGTAGTTCAGCCATATGTTAAGCTTCATCTCAGCTGGGGCCGTGAGCCAAGTGATTCTTTGGTTTAGTTTGTTGTTTAAAAAGATCTCTTGAGATGCAGACGTGAAATATAAATTTTATATTTACCTGTAAATTTGAGGAAGATTTTCAACCTGAATACTTAATGCCCATTTGATGTTAGGATTATTAATAAACATATAAATGCTTCTTAAAATCTTATTTGCTTTTTAATAATTTTCTCAGAAAAGTTGGATGTACTGGGTACCTTTTTGGATGTATGGTGATATGAGGTGATTTAGATACTAATTTTTCAGAAGGTTAGCTAAGTTTTGTTTTATTGGATCAAAAAGAGTGTGATTTTTTTTTAATAAGATAGATTTAAATACACCATGCCTCTATTTTTTCTGTTTTATTTTGCGTTAAAGATAGACCATCAGCCCTAAAGCATTGTAAAAGTTGGTGATTTCACTCCCTAACACAATTATTCTTATATTACATATTACTTAACAGTTATTTTATTTATGCAGACAGTTGCTATTACAAAGATATGACATTTTGGATTCTTCTGTTCTCATCCTGAAAGAACAAACCTAAAAGCTAATGGTTGATGGTCTCTGATTGCTTCTCCCTTGAATTATGCCTGAGTAGGGGCCAATTTCAGAATTAAGAGAGTACCATCATAAACCGAGATGTCTTTTTGAATTATTTTTGAAAACAAATCAACATTATATTACATTTAAAGAAATGATCCGTTTAGCTCTGAGAGGCTATGATTTTTCTCTTAAGTTAGAATCCTCGTTTTGTACAGTTATATCAGTTGTTTAAAATTGTGGTAAAGTAGGGAATTCCCTGGTGTCCAGTGGTTAGGACTCTGCACTTCCACTGTAGGGGGGCACAGGTTCGATCCCTGGTCAGGGGACTAAGATCCTGCATTCTGTGTGCTGCGGCCAAAAAAAAAAAATTGTGGTAAAGTATATATAACATAAAATTTACCATTTTAACTATTTAAGTGCACGATTCTGTGGCATGAAGTACATTCATATTATTTTACAGTCATCACCACCATCCATCTCCAGACCTTTTTCATCTTCCCAAACTGAAACTCCATGCTTATTAAATACTAAGTCCCCATCCTCCCCTCCTACCAGCCCCTGGGAACCACCATTCTACCTTCTGTCTCTATGAATTTGATTGCTCTAGGCACCTCATATAAGCAGAAGCATACAATATTGGTCCTTTTGTGACTGGCTTTATTTGGCTTAGCGTAAAGTCTTCAAGGTTCATCGTAGCATATGTCAGAATTCCTTTCCTTTTTAAGACTGAGCAATATTCCATGGTATGTATATACCGCCTTTCGTTTATCCATTCATCTGTCAGACACTTGGGTTGCTTCTACCTTTTAGCTATTCTGAATAAATTATATCAGTTTTAAAGTAATTTTTAAAAGGCACTTTAAAAGTTTTTGCTTAGAGACTTCCCTGGCGGTCCAGTGATTAAGACCCCATGCTTCCACTGCAGGGGGTGTGGGTTTGATCCCTGGTCAGGGAACTAAGATCCCACATGCCACATGGTGCGGTCAAAAAAAAAAAAAAAAAGTTTTTTCTTGTACAGTTGACCAGTGAACAACAAGGGTTTGAATTGCATGGGTTTACTTATAGGCAGATTTTTTTCAATAAATGTAGTATCTGTATTTTCATTTTACAGATCTTTAAGTGTGGGGAAAAGTTTTTTTTATGTTCAATTAGAGATCAGAGTATGTGGAGTTAAAAGAGCTAGGGTTTGAGTCCTGATTCTATCTAAACTGTTTCAGCTTCCTGCCCTTGGGTGACTCATTTATCAATTCCTTTGTTTTTGAAGCAGAGTATTTGGATTTTGGACTGCGTGGGGTTGGTGCCCCAACCCCTGCATTGTTCAAGGGTCAACTGTATTTGTTGCTGTTACGGTATTTGACCATAGTTAATAAGAGTTTAGAATTTTATTTCTCAACTACTTTCAGCTTTCAGTTTTATATTATTTTCTTTGTAGAGTACACAATAATATCATACCTAAACAGACCTTGTCTTGTTTTGACAGCGATTTTTCTGAACATAAGCATTTTGAAAGAATGTGTTTTCCTAGATTATTTGTATTAGTATAATATGAGTATGTGTTCCTCATTTAAATACCAAGAAATTGTCTTAATACTTCCATTATAACACGTAAAAAAATACACAATTACTGTAGAAAGTTTGAAAGATGTAGATAACCAAACAAAAAAACAACTTTTACTTTGTAACAACAACTTAACTTTTTGATTGTAGTTTTTTTGGTTTTGTTTGTTTTAATATTTATTTATTTATTTTGGCTGCACCGGATCTTAGTTGCAGCATGCATGTGGGATCTAGTTCCCCGACCAGGGATCGAACCCAGACCCCCTGCATTAGGAGCACGGAGTCTTATCCACTGGACCACCAGGGAAGTCCCTTTGATTGTAGTCTTTTAGTAATTTTTCTATATAATGTATATATACAAACTTGGTCATAAATGTGGGCTCATACAGTATAACTTATACTTCATATATTATTAATATTTTCCAATCTCATTAAATATTTTCTTCCACTTTATTTTCTTAAGTGTAAATCATATCTTGTCATGTATAAAATAATTTATTTGCATCAGTCATTGGCCTTTTTGGTGGTTTTAAAATTTCACTTATGTAAACAAATCTATTGTGGGTTTTTTTTGTTTTTTTAAATTTTTTTTATTTTAATTTTATTTTTGGCTGCGTTGGATCTTTGTTGCTGCACGCGGGCTTTCCCTAGTTGTGGCGAGTGGGTGCTAGTCTTCGTTGCGGTGCGCGGGCTTCTCACTGCAAAGGCTTCTCTTTTTGTGGAGCCCGGGCTCTAGGCGCATGGGCTTCAGTAGTTGTGGCACGCAGGCTCCGTAGTTGTGGCTTGCGGCTGTAGAGCACAGGCTCAGTAGTTGTGGTGCATGGGCTTATTTGCTCTGTGGCATGTGGGATCTTCCCGGACCAGGGCTCGAACCCGTGTCCCCTGCATTGGCAGGCGGATCCTTAACCACTGTGCCACCGGGGAAGCCCCTATTGTTATTATATGTGATAATTATTACATGTATACATATAGCTGTTGTTTTTAAGGGAGTATTTTTGATATTTCTTTGCTTTCTGTGTTCTTAGAGAACAAAATAATAGAATTATAGTAAAAAGCTATGAATTTAAATTACGAAATCAGTCGTCTGAACTAATTAATTAAGATCATGTGTTTGTGTTTATTTATTCTTTTTCTCTAAGCAGGTTGGCAACATTGTACAAATCACCAAGCCAGAAGGATGCTACAGTACTATTTCAAATCACAGTCAGTATTATTTGATTAGAGTGGGATTTTGGTGTTAGTGGGCAGTAATTATCTGAAGAGAGCATTTACAAATTGCTTCTGTTAACTTCTGTAGGCAGCAAGCATATTTGAGGACAGCTCTTGATGCTTAGAACATTATCCCCAAAATACTAGTATATGTAAAGAATTCTCTAGTCACAATTAAATTGAAATTTATTCTTAAGATCAGAGGAAATACTTATTTGTAGGGGAGTGTGTTCCATGCCACGTGTAATGACAGGATATTAGATTTTTAAAGTGAAAGTCGTTAAAGATTTTCAGAAAAAAAACCCCAGCATTACTCATTTTGATCTGCACATATTATAGATCTATCATAGGATCAAATATATCGAACTTTTTTCTTTTTTTATTGAAGTATAGTTAATATGTAATATTATATGTTACACGTGTACATTATAGTGATTCACAATTTTTAAAGGTTATACTCCATTTATAGTTATTGTAAAATACTGTCTATATTCCCCATGTTATACAATAATATCCTTGTAGTTTATTTTATGCGTAGTGTTGTAGTTTGTACATCTTAATCCTCTACCTCATTATTGCCCCTCCCCACTTTGCTTTTCCCACTGGTGACCACTTGTTTGTTCTCTATATCTGTAAGTCTGCTTCTTTTTTGTTGTATTCACTAGTTTCTTGTTATTTTTTTAGATTCCACATATAAGTGAAATACATCCCACTTTAAAGTGTTAATTTTCCAGTAATTTTACATCATAGAAAGTACATTTTTGGCTAAAATAATGCATATTTATCGATAGTGTTGAATCAGATATATTCTTGGCATCTCATTTTTTAAGGACAAAAACAGAAATAGAAGGAGATTCTGAAACTGAATTATCTACTTAGTCTTTGCACTGCCCAGGTGCATTTAAAGTATCTAATCGGGACATTTTATTTTTAGAGTATTTATTTATTTTTATTGGGGTATAGTTGTTTTACAATGTTGTATTAGTTTCTGTTGTACAGCGAAGTGGAGTTCCCTGTGCTATACAGCAGGTTCTCATTAGTTATCTGTTTTATACGTATTAGTGTATACATGTCAATCCCAATCTCCCAATTCATTAGAGTATTTAATTATGAAAACATTTCTAAAGTACCTAAGTAATTAGTGCATGTTAATTCCTTTCACCTCTTCCAATAGAGCCACTGTAAAGTTTGTTAGGATTGACTTTTAGAGAATATTTTTATAATGTACTATATTTCTGTGTATGTGTAGTAAGTAAATACATACACATACTCTAGATAAAAATTACCCTATTATAGCCCTGGCTATCTTTGAGGTTTATCCTCTTCATTCACAGTGGTTGATAACTTCTATCCCAAGAATAAAGTAGCTCATTTATTAATTACTTTAAAATATTTGGAAGACCAGTTGTTATTTTAGATGTTCTTAAAGCATACTTGTATATTTTTTCATCTTGCAGCCTCAGGGATTTAGAGATGCTGTTGTTGCTACTGCATGTTCATTGCAAACAGAAGGTTCATTGAATATCCGGAAGCGGTCACGGGACTCAGAGGAAGAAAAGGAATCCAAACACTAGTCTCAGGGTATACATATGTATTGATGCTGTGAGAGTTGCAGTGCTTACAAGTAGCAGACTCGTTACTTTAGAATATAAACACTATGGCGTGAATGAATCCAGTATATTAAGTGAATGGTGAATGAATGGATCAGGTCTATACCAAGTGAAAATACTTAACAAATAGGATTCTCTGAAAGAGTTTTTCTAAACTAAGCAGTGTTCTACAGTTGTATTTAACCCTGTTTTTATTTTCAGTAACATTCAGTAGAGATGATACAGTTATTGTATTTTGCAAATGTGGAAAGCTGATCGCTTGTGACCAATCTGAATTTAATATTCAGACTGTTTTTTGCTCCTTTTTTTTCTTTTTTTTTTTTGCGGTACATGGGCCTCTCACTGTTGTGGCCTCTCCCGTTGCGGAGCACAGGCTCTGGACGCGCAAGCTCAGCGGCCATGGCTCACGGGCCCAGCCGCTCCGTGGCATGTGGAATCTTCCCAGACCGGGGCACGAACCCGTGTCCCCTGCATCGGCAGGCGGACTCTCAACCACTGCGCCACCAGGGAAGCCCCTATTGTTATTATATGTAATAATTATTACATGTATACATATAGCTGTTGTTTTAAGGGAGTATTTTTGATATTTCTTTGCTTTCTGTGTTCTTAGCCAATTGCCTAGACATTTCTAGGAGGAAAAGATTTTTTTCACATTCCTATTGTGCTCTCCTCTTTAAATGTAGCTTTGATAATTCTTAAAAATGACATGTTTCTATTATGAAGAAGAGCCAGCACCATGAGTCAGCATATCATTACATTCAGTTTATGAGGACGATACACATTTTGGATGACCAGTCTGATTTTAGTGACCCCAATCCTAAAATCTAAGTCATTTGTTCATTTTTTAATGTTATTTTGTAACATTAAAGGAAGGACTTTGGAGTTGTTATCCCATGTAGAACATTGACTGGAACATATATCTATGTTGCCAAGTTGATAAGCTCACAGTCATTTATTTCTATATTTTTGAAACATGGTGTGATCCAGTTCTAGGTGTATTGACATTATCCTTTGAATAATCCTAATACTGATTGAATAAATTAAAAATTTGGATTCTTGAGTGGTTTCAAAATTTAAAAATGTTTTGGTACCTGGTTCTTAGTACTTCTTAATTCATTTACAAAATTTACTTTGACTCCCAGTGGAAGAAAATTATTTAAGTAATTGAACATTATATACCGTGACAACCATATTTTCCAGACTTTAGTGACAGTTGGTATTTCCTGTCCCAGACTGAACACTAAATTCATAAAATTTTAAAAATGTAATTATTCTGTAATTGATTATACATAGACTAACCATAGTTGGCGAGGACTTTTTAAAGAATGAAAATAGGCACTGGTAACAATTATACCAGGACATAAATCAGGACTGTCCCAGGCAAATCAGGCTTATGGTCATCCTAATTATGTAAGACTAATTTCAAATGACTAATATAGGATAACTAATTGTAAATATCTTATTTTTGAGTGCTTTAAGGCATATGTTTTTATTATAATTAATGCAGTCATTATAAAAAATTACCTGTCATTTTATATTCTGTCTACTCAAATCATAACATCAAGAGAGTAAGGGGGTTGTTGAGTGATAAATATCAGTGTTACCAGGCATCAGATACTGTTAAGAGGTCATTTTATAAAGCATTATAACACTGTACTTTAAAAGAACTATGAGACCCCAAAATGGATTAAAGACCTAAATGTAAGGCCAGGCACTATCAAACTCTTAGAGGAAAACATAGGCAGAACACTGTATGACATAAATCACAGCAAGATCCTTTTTGACCCACCTCCTAGAGAAATGGAAATAAAGACAAAAATAAACACATGGGACCTAATGAAAATTAAAAGCTTTTGCACAGCAAAGTAAACCATAAACAAGACAAAAAGACAACCCTCAGAATGGGAGGAAATATTTGCAAATGAAGCAACTGACAAAGGATTAATCTCCAAGGTTTACAAGCAGCTCATGCAGCTCAGTATCAAAAAAACAAACAACCCAATCCAAAAATGGGCAGAAAACCTAAATAAACATTTCTCCAAAGAAGATATATAGATTGCCAACCAACATGTGAAAGAATGCTCAACATCATTAATCATTAGAGAAATGCAAATCGAAACTATAATGAGATATCATCTCACACCAGTCAGAATGTCCATCATCAAAAAATCTACAAACAATAAATGCTGGAGAGGGTGTGGAGAAAAGGGACCCCTCTTGCACTGTTGGTGGGAATGTAAATTGTTACAGCCACTATGGAGAACAGTATGGAGGTTCCTTAAAAAACTAAAAATAGAACTACCATACGACCCAGCAATCCCACTACTGGGCATATACCCTGAGAAAACCATAATTCAAAAAGAGTCATGTACCAAAATGTTCATTGCAGCTCTATTTACAATAGCCAGGACATGGAAGCAACCTAAGTGTCCATCAACAGATGAATGAATAAAGAAGATGTGGCACATATATACAGTGGAATATTAACTCAGCCATAAAAAGAAGTGAAATTGAGTTATTTGTAGTGAGGTGGATGGACCTAGAGTCTGTCATAGAGAGTGAAGTAAGTCAGAAAGAGAAAAACAAATACCATATGCTAACACGTATATATGGAATCTAAGGGGAAAAAATGGTCATGGAGAACCTAGGGGCAAGACGGGAATAAAGACACACACCTACTAGAGAATGGACTTGAGGATATGGGGAGGGGGAAGGGTAAGCTGTGACAAAGTGAGAGAGTGGCATGGACATATATACACTACCAAACGTAAAATGGATAGCTAGTGGGAAGCAGCCGCACAGCACAGAGAGATCAGCTCCGCGCTTTGTGACCACCTAGAGGGGTGGGAGGGAGGGAGACGCAAGAGGGAAGAGATACGGAAACATATGTATAACTGATTCACTTTGTTATAAAGCAGAAACCATTGTAAGGCAATTATACTCCAATAAAGATGTTAAAAAAAAAAAACTATGAGACCCTGAATATTGACAAAGCCAAGTGTATTTCTTTTTTGTTGCAACTGTTTTTAAATAAAATTTTCATATCATAGCCTTTCAAAGTTGTGCTGCTGAAAAGATATTTATTTTTTCTAGTTATAATATACACTTAGTCCGCTTGGGCTGCAGTAACAAAATACCAGAGACTTAACACAACAGAATTTTCTCATGGTATTTTCTCAGTGTCCCAGTATGGTCTGGTTCTGGTAAGGGCTGTCCTCCTTGCTTGCAGACAGCTGCCTTCTCACTGTTTGCTCACAAGGTCTTTCCTAGGTGAATGCGCATAGATAGAGACCGTTCTCTCTTCCTGTCTTTTTTTTTTTTCTTCCTGTCTTATAAGGCCACCAATCCTGTGAGAAATCCACCCTTATAACCTCATTTAACATTAATTACCTCCTAAAAGCCCTATCTCCAAATAGTCACATTGGAGGTAGGGCTTCAACATAAGAATTTTGAGAGGACACATTTCAGTCCATAGCATTCTTCCCCTGGTCCCTGCAAATTCATGTCCTCCTCACATGCAAAATACATTCTATCCCAACAGCCCCCAAAGTCTTAACTCATTCCAGCATCAACTCTAAAGTACAAAGTCTCATTAAAATAACCTCTAAATCAGATACCAGTGAGATTCCAGGTACAGTTCTTTTTTTTTCTTTTTAATATTTATTTATTTTTATTTGGTTGTGCCGGGTCTTAGTTGTGGCATGCGAACTCTTAGTTGCGGCATACATGTGGGATCTAGTTCCCTGACCAGGGATCGGACCCGGGCCGCCTGCATTGGGAGTGGGGAAGTCCTCAGGTACAGTTCCTTCTGAGGCAGAATTCTTCTCCAGCTGTGAACCTGTGAAACCTGACAAGTTAAGTCTTTCCAAAATACAATGGTAGGATAGATATTCTAAAGGAAGAAATCAGAAGGAAAAATGGAGTGATGGGTCCCAAGGAAGTCCAAAACCTAGCCAGGCAAATTCCATTAGATCTTAAGGCTTGACATTAATCCTTTTTGGTTTGATACTCTTCCAGGCCCACTGGCATGGCATCACCCCACAACTCTAGGTGGAGGTTCTGCCCCTGACCTCTGGCACAGGCCATCTGGCCTTTTGAAAATGAGGTGGTAGCCCTGAGGACCTCTGAATGGCCTTCAGGGTCATTTTTCCCTCTTCTTGAAGAATAGCTGATGTTTGCAGCAAAATAGCTCTCCAGTCTTTTCAAATCCAAGAAGTCGCTCAGCCTTCCTTCATTTTGTCCTGTCTCTATCCCCTTCAGTTCAAACTGGCATTGTTTTGGCTCTTATAATACCATAGGCTTTTTATGGAGTGATGATCCAGCCACACCCTTGATGTCCTCTTCAGAACATGCTGTCTAATTTGCAATATAGATACGCCGAGAATTTTCCAAATTTTTAGGTTCCGGTTCCTTTTTGCTTAACAATTTCTTCATATATCTCATTTTGCATTTTACTATAAACAGGAGGAGCCAAGCCACTCCTTCAGTACTTCACTTAGAAACCTCAGCTAAATAGCCAGTTTCATTACTTGGAAGTTCTATCTTCCACGGAGCATTAAATTCAGCCAGTTCTTTGCCACTGTATAACAAGGATCACCTCTTCTCCAGTTTCCAATAACATGTTCCTCATTTCCATTTGAGATCTCACCAGAATCACCTTTAATACCCATCTTTCTAGCATGCCACCTCCAAACTCTTCCAGCCTCCACCCATTACTGTTCCAAAGCTTCTTCCACATTTTTAGGTATTCCTTAAAGCAACACCCCGCTTCTCAATACTAAAATCTGTAGTAATAGCTTGTGCTGCCATGGCAAAATCCCATAGATTGGGTGGCTTAAAAGAAGTGTATTTTCTCACAGTTCTGGAGGTTAGAAGTCCAAGATCATGGTGCTAGCGGGTTGTTTCTGGCATAGTAGGAGATCTCTTCCATAGCCTCTTCTCACTATGTTCTCACGTGATGGTTAGAGATTGAGAGCATGAGTGAGCAAGCTTTCAGGTGTCTGTTCTTATAAGGGTGCTAATTCTGTCATGAGGACCCTGCTCTTCTGAACTCATTTAACCTTAATCACCTCCTAAAAGCCCTGTCACCAAGTATAATCACATTGGAGGTTAGAGAATAACATAAGAACTTTGGGGAGACACAATTCAGTCTGTAACACTATAGGAAACAAAATATGTACACATAAGTATAATTTAAAAAAATTATACAGTATTGTAATCTGCTTTTTAAAATTCTTACTATATCCTCATGTATTCCACATAACTAAATTTTTCTTTGTTAGTTTTTTTTAAAATAAATTTATTTATTTATTTATTTATGGCTGCATTGGGTGTTTGTTGCTCCACGCAGGCTTTCTCCAGTTACAGAGAGCGGGGGCTACTCTTCGTCGTGGTGTGCGGGCTTCTCATTGCGGTGGCTTGTCGTGGAGCACGGGCTCTAGGCGCACGGGCTTGAGTAGTTGTGGTGTACAGGCTCAGTAGTTGTGGCTCATGGGCTCTAGAGCACAGGCTCAGTAGTTGTGGCGCACAGGCTTAGTTGCTACGCGGCAAATGGGATCTTCCTGGACCAGAGCTCGTACCCATGTCCCCTGCATTGGCAGGTGGATTCTTAACCACTGCGCCACCAGGGAAGTCCCTCTATGATAGTTTTTAATGGTTGTGCATACTTCTAAATTTTCTTTTTGGAGTTTTAGTTATTACTGTATTTTTAGTGTTATAAACAACACTTCTAATAAGCATGTAAGTTCCTTTTTAAAGAAATCGAAATTATGATTTGTATCATAATGTATGATTTGTATAAATTTGCTCTTGCTGCTTGTAATAAATTACTATAGATTAGTGGCTTAAAAGAGCACAATTCTGGGGAGTTCCCTGGCAGGCCAGTGGTTAGGACTCTGAACTCTCACTGCAGAGGGCCCGGGTTTGATCCCCGGTTGGGGAACTAAGATCCCACAAGCCATGTGATGTGGTGCAGCCAAAAATAAAATAAAAATAAAACAAGAACACAAGTCTGAAATCAGTTTCAAAGGGCTAAAATCAAGATGTCAGCAGCCCTGCATCCTTCTGGAGGGTCTTTGGGAAAATCTGTTTCGTTGCTTTTTCTAGCTTCTAGAAACTGCCTGCATTCCTTGGTTCATAGCCCATCTTCAAAGACTGCAGCGTAGCATCTTCCAGTCTCTCTCTTTCTATGTTTCCATCGCCTTTTTCTCACTCTCCTCCTGCCTCCTCCTTAAAAGGACACTTGTGATTACATTTAGGGCCCAGTCAGATAATCCAGGATAATATCCCCATCTTGAGGTCTTAATTTAATCATATCTGCAAAGTCCCTTTCACATGTAAATTAGGATTCACAAGTTTCGAGGATTAGGTTGGAAACGTTTTTGGGAAGCCACTATTCAGCCCCTCAAATCATGTGGCAACAGGATTCAAGAAATAATGATCTTTGGGTAATTCATATGTAATTCATATGCACATTAAAGTTTGAAAAGCACTGGGACAGATATTTTACTGTTTTTCAACTTTTCATAGATGGTTATTCCCATTTATGAAATGGAAAGAAAAAAGAGGATAGTTCTTTAGCTTTTTGAAAGCTTTATTTTTTTAAGGAGTATATTTTTTCTTGATTATAAAATATGTAGTACAGGCATACCTCAGAAATAGTGTGGTTTGTACCAGGCCACTGCAATAAAGCAAATATTAAAGCAAGTCACACAAACTTTTTGGTTTCTCAGTACATATAAAAGTTTTGTTTACACCATACTGTAGTTTATTAAGTGTGCAGTAGCATTATGTCTAAAAAAAAAGTACATACCTTAATTAAAAATACTTTATTGCCAAAAAATACTTTATTGCTAAGAACTGCAAGCTTTCTTTTTTTTAATATAGCACTCTTTTTATATTTATTTTTTTAATTTATTTATTTTTGGCTGCGTTGGGTCTTAGTTGCAGTGCACAGGCTCCAGAGCGCATGGGCTCTGTAGTTGCAGCACGTGGGCTTAGTTGCCCTGTGGCACGTGGGATCTTAGTTCCCTGACCAGGGATCAAACCTGCGTCCCCTACATTGGAAGGTGGATTCTTAACCACTGGACCACCAGGGAAGTCCCTAAAAGCTGCAAGCTTTCAACGAGTCATAATCTTCTTGCAAGAGTAACAACAAAGATCGTTGATCACAGATCAACATAACAAATATAACAATAATGAAGTTTGAAATATTGCAAGAATTACTAAAAATGTGACACAGAGACACGAAATGAGCAAATGCTGTTGGGAAAATGGCGCAGTAAACTTGCTCAGTAAGGGGTTGTCACAGACCTTCAATTTGTAAAAAGAAAACCCAATATCTGTGAAGCAAAATAAAATGAGATATGCCTGTAATTTTTAAAACATGCAGACACTTTTTTTTTTTTTTTTTTTGTGGTACGCGGGCCTCTCACTGTTGTGGCCTCTCCCGTTGCGGAGCACAGGCTCCGGATGCACAGGCTCAGCAGCCATGGCTCACGGGCCCAGCCGCTCCACGGCATGTGGGATCTTCCCAGACCGGGACACGAACCCGTGTCCCCTGCATCGGCAGGTGGACTCTCAACCACTGTGCCACCAGGGAAGCCCCAGACACTTTTTAAAAGTAATTCTTCCTTGGTTTTACAAACATTTTATCCTTTATTGAAACTGTATTTTTTCCCAGAGTAGTATCACTTTTAGCTTCAATTTTGGGGATATGTCACACAAAATATACTTACATAGTGCCTTATGATTTTGAAACACTTTTACATCATTTAATTTGATCTTTCTAGCAACTGTCAGGTAAGTGTGATAGGCTGGCCTGTCTGCTTTCATTCCTTTCATCTATCCATCCCTCCATCCCTCCATCCCTCCATCCATCCATCTACTGCGTAACACGTACGCATTTAACAACGACTTGTATGAATAAATATTTCAAATAAGATTTAGAATCTTTGGTCATGCATAGGATGGGGTTTCTGAACATTTTTTATTATAAAATAAATATAGGTAATTTAATGGTCTTTTTAATTTTTTTTTTTTTTACTTTTAAAGATTGGGATAAAATAGTACTTAAAATTTGCCATTTAAATCATTTTTAAGTGTATAATTCAGTGACATTTTTAAGTGTTGAAGGACCATCTCCACTATTTTATTTATTTATTTATTTATTTGGGTGCGTTAGGTCTTCGATGCTGCACGTGGGCTTTTTCTAGTTGCGGCCAGCGAGGGCTACTCTTTGTTGCAGTGCACAGGCTGCTCATTGCAGTGGTTTCTCTTGTTGTGGATCATGGGCTCTAGGCACGCAGGCTTCAGTAGTTGTGGTGCATGGACTCAGTAGTGTGGCTCGTGGGCTCTAGAGCACAGGCTCAGTAGTTGTGGCACATGGGCTTAGTTGCTCCGCAGCATGTGGGATCTTCCTGACCAGAGATTGAACCCGTGTCCCCTGCATTGGAAGGCGGATTCTTTACCACTGTGCCACCAAGGAAGTCCCTCCAGTATTTTAAAAACTTTTCATCACCCTAAACAGAGACTCTGTACCCATTAAGCAATAACTCTTCATTATTTCCTCCACCAGCTCCTGGTAATCTCTACTTTCTATTTCTATGAATTTGCTTATCGTATATATTTCAAATAAGTGATAAGAATCATACAATATTTTTCCTTTTGTGTCTGGCTTATTTCGCTTAGCATAATGTTTTCAAGGTTCATCCATGTTGTAGCGTGTAGAAGAACTTCAGTACTTTTTATGGCTATGTAACATTCCGTTGTGTGTATATACCACATTTTGCTTATCCATTCATCTGTTGATAGACATTTAGGTTGTTTCTAATAGTGTTTTAATGGTTTATAAATGTATATGAGTAACACTTTTTGTTTCTTGAAACTTTTATTGATTTTTATTTATCAAGTTTGGGACAGTTGATTTGTCTTTGGAATATTTTCAAGCTATTCCTAGTAGCTTAAATTTTAACCCTAATAGACTTATTTTCATTTCCCAGATCAACTATTTTAATTTTCTCTCTAATTACTGTATTTTGTTTTTCTTGTTAATAATGTTCTTACTAAAATGTTTACAACTAATTACCAGTGATAAAATTAAAATAAAATGTGGTAGAGAGAAGATAGGACTAGAGTCAGAAGACCTGGATCCTAATTCCAGCTGAGACCTTAATAAGCCATTAAGGTCAATTTAAACACCTTTATTTTCTCATGCCTTTCTCTTAAAAAATTTATAAAATAAGATAGGACTGAGAGGAGCTTCAAGATGGCAAAAGAGTAAGAGGCAGAGATCACCTTCCTCTCCACAAATACATCAGAAATACATCTACATGTGGAACAGCTCCTACAGAACACCTGCTGAACGCTGGCAGAAGACCTCAGACCTCCCAAAAGGCAAGAAACTCCCCACGTACCTGTGTAGGGCAAAAGAAAAAAAAAAAACAGAGACAAAAGAATAGGGACGGGACCTGCACCAGTGTGAGGGAGCTGTGAAGGAGGAAAGGTTTCCACACACTAGGAGCCCCTTCACGGGCGGAGACTGCGGGGGGTGGAGGGGGGAAGCTTCGGAGCCACGGAGGAGAGCGCAGCAACAGGGGTGCGGAGAGCAAAGCGGAGAGATTCCCGCACAGAGGATCGGTGCCAACCGGCACTCACCAGCCCGAGAGGCTTGTCTGCTCACCTGCCAGGACAGGCGGGGGCTGGGAGCTGAGGCTTGGGCTTCGGAGGTCAGACCCCAGGGAGAAGACTGCGGTTGGCTGCGTGAACACAGCCTGAAGGGGTTAGTGTGCCACGGCTGGCCGGGAGGGAGTCCGGGGAAAAGTCTGGACCTGCCGAAGAGGCAAGAGACTTTTTCTTGCCTCTCTGTTTCCTGGTGCGTGTGGAGAGGGGATTAAGAGCGCCGCTTAAAGGAGCTCCGAGATGGGCTGTCAGCGCGGACCCCAGAGACGGGCATGCGACGCTAAGGCTGCTGCCGCCGCCACCAAGAAGCCTGTGTGCAAGCACAGGTCACTATCCACACCGCCCCTCCCGGGAGCCTGTGCAGCCCACCACTGCCAGGGTCCCGTGATCCAGGGACAACTTCCCAGGGAGAACGCATGGCGCCTTAGGCTGGTACAATGTCATGCTGGCCTCTTCCGCCGTAGGCTCTCCCCGCACTCTGTACCCCTCCCCCCCCCCCGGCCTGAGTGAGCCAGAGCCCCCGAATCAGCGGCTCCTTTAACCCCGTCCTGTCTGAGCGAAGAACAGACGCCCTCAGGCAACCTACACGCAGAGGCGGGGCCAAATCCAAAGCTGAGCCCCGGGAGCTGTGCGAACAAAGAAGAGAAAGGGGAATCTCTCCCAGCAGCCTCAGAAGCAGCGGATTAAAGCTCCACAATCAACTTGATATACCCTGCATCTGTGGAATACATGAATAGACAACAAATCATCCCAAATTGAGGAGGTGGACTTTAGGAGCAAAATATATATTTTTTTACTTTTTCTCTTTTTGTGAGTGTGTATGTGTATGCTTCTGTGTGTGATTTTGTCTGTATAGCTTTGCTTTTACCATTTGTCCTAGAGTTCTGCTTGTACGTTTTTTTGTTTTGGTTTTTTTACTTCTTGAAATTTTTTTCTTAATAATTATTTTTAAAATTATTTTATTTTATTTTATTTTACTTTATCTTCTTTCTTTCTTTCCTTCTATTTTTTTCTCCCTTTTATTCTGAGCCGTGTGGATGACAGGCTCTTGGTGCTCCAGCCAGGCATCAGGGCTGTGCCTCTGAGGTGGGAGAGCCAAGTTCAGACACTGGTCCACAAGAGAACTCCCAGCTCCACGTAATATCATACGGTGAAAATCTCCCAGAGATCTCCATCTCAACGCCAAGACCCAGCTTCACTCAATGACCAGAAAGCTGCAGTGCTGGACACCCTATGCCAAACAACTAGCAAGACAGGAACAGCCTACGAAAAGGAGACCCCAAACACAGTAAGTTAAGCAAAGTGAGAAGACAGAAAAACACAGAGCAGATGAAGGAGCAAGGCAAAAACCCACCAGACCCAACAAATGAAGAGGAAATAGGCAGTCTATCTGAAAAAGAATTCACAATAATGATAAAGGTGATCCAAAATCTTGGAAATAGAATAGAAAAAAATACAAGAAACGTTTAACAAGGACCTAGAAGAACTAAAGAGCAAACAAACAGTGATGAAGAACACAATAAGTGAAATTAAAAATGCTCTAGAAGGGATCAATAGCAGAATAACTGAGGCAGAAAAACAGATAAGTGACCTGGAAGATAAAACAATGGAAATAACTACTGCAGAGCAGAATAGAGAAAAAAGAATGAAAAGAACTGAGGACAGTCTCAGAGACCTCTGGGACAACATTAAATGCACCAACATTCGAATTATAGGGGTGCCAGAAGAAGAAGAGAAAAAGAAAGGGATGAGAAAATATTTAAAGAGATTATAGTTGAAAACTTCCCTAATATGGGAAAGGAAATAGTTAATCAAGTTCAGGAAGCGCAGAGAGTCCCATACAGGATAAATCCAAGGAGAAACATGCCAAGACACATATTAATCAAACTATCAAAAATTAAATACAAAAAAAAATATTAAAAGCAGCAAGGGAAAAACAACAAATAACACACAAGGGAATCCCCATAAGGTTAACAGCTGATCTTTCAGTAGAAACTCTGCAAGCCAGAAGGGAGTGACAGGACATATTTAAAGTGATGAAGGAGAAAAACCTACAACCAAGATTACTCTACCCAGCAAGGATATCATTCAGATTTGATAGAGAAATTAAAACCTTTACAGACAAGTAAAAGCTAAGCGAATTCAGCACCACCAAACCAGCTTTACAACAAATGCTAAAGGAACTTCTATAGGCAGGAAACACAAGAGAAGTAAAAGAACTACAATAACAAACCCAAAACAATTAAGAAAATGGTAATAGGAACATACATATTATGTATGTTCCTATTGTATGATAGGAATGTATGATACCTTAACATTACATTTAAGGTAATTGATAATTACCTTAAATGTAAATGGATTAAACGCTCCAACCAAAAGACATAGACTGGCTGAATGGATACAAAAACAAAACCCGTATATATGCTGTCTACAAGAGACCCACTTCAGACCTAGGGACACATACAGACTGAAAGTGAGGGGATGGAAAAAGATATTCCATGCAAATGGAAATCAGAAGAAAACTGGAGTAGCAATTCTCATATCAGACAAAATAGACTTTAAAATAAAGAATGTTACAAGAGACAAAGAAGGACACTACATAATGATCAAGGGATTGATCCAAGAAGAATATATAACAATTGTAAATATTTATGCACCCACCATAGGAGCACGTCAATACATAAGGCAACAGCTAACAGCCATAAAAGGGGAAATCGACAGTAATACAATCATAGTAGGGGATTTTAACACCCCATTTTCACCAATGGACAGATCATGCAAAATGAAAATAAATAAGGAAACACAAGCTTTAAATGATATATTAAACAAGATGGACTTAATTGATATTTATAGGACATTCCATCCAAAAACAACAGAATACACATTCTTCTCAAGTGCTCATGGAACATTTCCAGGATAGATCATCTCTTGGGTCACAAATCAAGCCTTGGTAAATTTAAGAAAATTGAAATCGTATCAAGTACCTTTTCTGACCACAACGCTATGAGACTAGATATCAATTGCAGGAAAAAATCTGTAAAATATACAAACACATGGAGGCTAAACAATACACTACTTAATAACCAAGAGATTACTGAAGAACTCAAAGAGGAAATCAAAAAATACCTAAAAACAAATGACAATGAAAACATGACGACCCAAAACCTATGGGATGCAGCAAAAGCAGTTCTAAGAGGGAAGTTTATAGCAATACAATCCTACTTTAAGAAACAAGAAACATCTCAAATAAACAACTTAACCTTACACCTAAAGCAATTAGAGAAAGAAGAGCAAAAAAACTCCAAAGTTAGCAGAAGGAAAGAAATCATAAAGATCAGATCAGAAATAAATGAAAAAGAAATGAAGGAAATGATAGCAAAGATCAATAAAACTAAAAGCTTGTTCTTTGACAAGATAAACAAAATTGATAAACCATTATCCAGACTCATCAAGAAAAAAATGGAGAAGACTCAAATCAATAGAATTAGAAATGAAAAAGGAGAAGTAACAACTGACACTGCAGAAATACAAAAGATCATGAGAGATTACTACAAGCAACTCTATGCTAATAAAATGGACAACCTGGAAGAAATGGACAAATTCTTAGGAATGCACAACCTTCCAAGACTGAACCAGGAAGAAATAGAAAATATGAACAGACCAATCACAAGCACTGAAATTGAAACTGTGATTAAAAATCTTCCAACAAACAAAAGCCCAGGACCAGATGGCTTCACAGGCGAATTCTATCAAACATTTAGGGAAGAGCTAACACCTATCCTTCTCAAACTCTTCCAAAATATAGCAGAGGGAAGAACACTCCCAAACTCATTCTACGAGGCCACCATCACCCTGATACCGAAACCAGACAAAGATGTCACAAAGAAAGAAAACTGCAGGCCGATATCACTGATGAACATAGATGCAAAAATCCTCAACAAAATACTAGCAAACGGAATCCAACAGCACATTAAAAGGATCATACACCATGGTCAAGTGGGGTTTATCCCAGGAATGCAAGGATTCTTCAATATACGCAAATCAATGTGATACACCATATTAACAAATTGAAGGAGAAGAACCATATGATCATCTCAATACATGCAGAGAAAGCTTTCGACAAAATTCAACACCCATTTATGATAAAAACCGTCCAGAAAGTAGCCATAGAAGGAACTTTCCTCAACATAATAAAGGCCATATATGACAAACCCACAGCCAACATTGTCCTCAATGGTGAAAAACTGAAAGCATTTCCACTAAGATCAGGAACAAGACAAGGTTGCCCACTCTCACCACTATTATTCAACATAGTTTTGGAAGTTTTAGCCACAGCAATCAGAGAGGAAAAAGAAATAAAAGGAATCCAAATTGGGAAAGAAGAAGTAAAGCTGTCACTGTTTGCAGATGACATGATACTATACATAGAGAATCCTAAAGATGCTACCAGAAAACTACTAGAGCTAATCAATGAATTTGGTAAAGTATCAGGATACAAAATTAATGCACAGAAATCTCTAGCATTCCTATACACTAATGGTGAAAAATCTGAAAGTGAAATTAAGAACACACTCCCATTTACCATTGCAACAAAAAGAATAAAATATCTGGGAATAAACCTACCTAAGGAGACAAAAGACCTGTATGCAGAAAATTGTAAGACACTGATGAAAGAAATTAAATATGATGTAAATAGATGGAGAGATATACCATATTCTAGGATTGGAAGAATCAACATTGTGAAAATGACTATACTACCCAAAGCAATCTACAGATTCAATGCAATCCCTATCAAACTACCACTGGCATTTTTCACAGAACTAGAACAAAAAGTTGCACAATTTGTATGGAAACACAAAAGACCCCGAATAGCCAAAGCAATCTTAAGAAAGACGAATGGAGCTGGAGGAATCAGGCTCCCTGACTTCAGACTATACTACAAAGCCACAGTAATCAAGACAGTATGGCACTGGCACAAAATCAGAAATATAGATCAATGGAACAGGATAGAAAGCCCACAGATAAACCCACGCACATATGGTCATCTTATTTTTGATAAAGGAGGCAAGAATATACAGTGGGGAAAAGATAGCCTCTTCAATAAGTGGTGCTGGGAAAACTGGACAGGTACATGTAAAAGTATGAAATTAGAACACTTCCTAACACCATACACAAAAATAAACTCAAAATGGATTAAAGACCTAAATGTAAGGCCAGACACTATCAGACTCTTAGGGGAAAACATAGGCAGAACACTGTATGATCACAGCACGATCCTTTTTGACCCACCTCCTAGAGAAATGGAAATAAAAACAAAAATAAACAAATGGGACCTAATGAAACTTAAAAGCTTTTGCACAGCTAAGGAAACCATAAACAAGATGAAAAGACAACCCTGAGAATGGGAGAAAATATTTGCAAATGAAGCAACTGACAAAGGATTAATCTCCACCATTTACAAGCAGCTCATGCAGCTCAATATCAAAAAAACAGACAACCCAATCCAAAAATGGGCAGAAGACCTAAACAGACATTTCTGCAAAGAAGATATACAGATTGCCAACAAACACATGAAAGAATGCTCAACATCATTAGAGAAATGCAAATCGAAACTACAATGAGGGCTTCCCTGGTGGCACAGTGGTTAAGAATCTGCCTGCCAATGCAGGGGATATGGGTTCGAGCCCTGGTCTGGGAAGATCCCACATGCCACGGAGCAACTAAGCCCATGTGCCACAACTACTGAGCCTGCACCCTAGAGCCCGTGAGCCACAACTACTGAGCCCACATGCCACAACTACTGAAGCCTGTGTGCCCAGAGCCCATGCTCCGCAACAAGAGAAGCTGCCACAATGAGAATCCCACACACCGCAATGAAGAGCAGCCCCTGCTTGCCACAACTAGAGAAAGCCCGCGTGCAGCAACAATGACCCAACACAGCCAAAAATAAATAAATAAAATAAATAAATTTATTTTTAAAAACATTTAAAAAAAACTACAATGAGATATCATCTTACACCAGTCAGAATGGCCATCATAAAAAAATCTACAAACAGTAAATGCTGGAGAGGGTGTGGAGAAAAGGGAACACTCTTGCACTGTTGGTGGGAATGTAAATTGATACAGCCCTTATGAAGAACAGTATGGAGGTGCCTTAAAAAACTAAAAATAGAACTACCATAAGACCCAGTAATCCCAGTACTGGGCAAATACCCTGAGAAAACCATAATTCAAAAAGAGTCATGTACCAAAATATTCATTGCAGCTCTATTTACAATAGCCAGGACATGGAAGCAACCTAAGTGTCCATCAACAGATGAATGGATAAAGAAGATGTGGCACTTATATACAATGGAATATTACTCAGCCATAAAAGGAAACGAAATTGAGTTATTTGTAGTGAGGTGGATGGACCTAGAGTCTGTCATAGAGAGTGAAGTAAGTCAGAAAGAGAAAATCAAATACCATATGCTAACACATATATATGGAATCTAAGGAAAAAAAAAGGTCATGGAGAACCTAGGGGCAAGACGGGAATAAAGACACAGACCTACTAGAGAATGGACTTGAGGATATGAGGAAGGGGAAGGGGAAGCTGTGATAAAGTGAGAGAGTGGCATGGACATATATACACTACCAAACGTAAAATAGATAGCTAGTGGGAAGCCGCCACATAGCACAGGGAGATCAGCTCGGTGCTTTCTGACCACCTAGAGGAGTGGGATAGGGAGGATTGGAGGGAGGGAGATGCAAGAGGGAAGAGATATGGGAACACATGTATATGTATAACTGATTTACTTTGTTATAAAGCAGAAACTAACACACCATTGTAAAGCAATTATACTCCAATAAAGATGTTAACAAAATAGGACTAAATGATTGCTAAAGTCATTGGTCAAAATTTTGTGGTTTCTGTTTTTGCAGAAGTATTTATTAAATATTCACTTTAAATGAACAATACTGGAAATATGGAAGAGTGACATTTACACATTTTTAATTTTCAAAATCAATAATTCTAGGGTTTCCATTCCAATATATTGCATTTCAATTTTGAGACATGATGTTGAAATGTTCTATTACATTTTAAAAAAACCCACTGAGTTGCAGGAGAGAGGCTGGCTTAACATCAGTGCCTAAATTTACTGTTACTGTTAGAATTTACAGAACATTTTGCTCCCTTAGAACTGATTTTGGCATAAAACTTGTTGACAAGACTTCATGTGTTTTTGACCACAATATATTCCTTTGCCTGTTTTCAGTTTTAGTTCACCATTGACTTAGGCCTTTTTGTGCTTCAGCTATCCATTTGACTCTCATTATGTATAGTAAGACGTGAGTTTTTAAATACATCGATACTCAGTGATTTTACATATAGCTTATTTTATGAGAATGTAAAAGTTGGGTTCACTCAGAAGAGCTTGAGAACTTATGGAAATTATGTTCTACCTATTTTCAAAATTTAAAAATTAACACAGATAAGAAAAAGTGAAGTAGCAAAGTAAAGAGAATTTATATTAAGTTGTATAAACCAAGGCAAAAAGGAAAACATAATTGATTATATAACTCTTGGTCTAATAATGGGAAACATAATTGCTATCATTAGTTCTTCAAGAGAAAAATGTTTTTCTAGTCTTTGTTTTTTATTTTATTTTTTAATTTTTTTTTTTACTAAGCAATATTTGCACAAGATTTGAAATTCAGTGAAAAGTAAGTCTTCTTTCCTCCCCTGTACCTTTGTCACTCAGTTCATTTTTAGGGGGCAATCATCATTACCAGTTTTTTGTGTGATCTTCTAGTGCTATTCCATGTATCTAAAATATAATGTTTCTTCAACACCTAAATCTTAACCCAAACTGCACCTTATTTTTGTATTGGTACATATAGAATTTTCTCAATTAAAAAATTGCTGTGTGATATTCCATTGTACAAATATCATTTTATTTAATTATTCTTAAATTGATGGATATTTAGATTAATCAAATTTTTCGTGAGGATATAAGGAATTGGTCAGAGTGTATGTGCATTTAGAATTTTGATAGATGTTCCCCACATATCCTCCAGAGATACTACCAATGTATACTTCCACCAATGTTCTTTGAGAGAGGCTGTTTATGCCCTTAACATCATATTTTATCTTTTTTGCCAATTTGATAAGTTTATTAAAATGACATCTCACAGTGTGATATTAACATTTTCTTGTTCTTTTCTCTTTTTATAAGTGAGGTTGAATGTTTTTTGATTTGCTTACAAGTTACTCTATTTCCTTTTCTATGAACTGGCTGTTCTTATTTTTTGTCCATTTTTTTATTGGGTGGTTGGTCTTTTTAATCTGTGAGAGTTCTTTACATATTAAGGAAGGTATTAGGCCTTTGTGATATGGCAGATATTTTCCCCAGTTTTTCTTATTTTTTTGTCTCACAGAAATTAGATGCTTATGTAGTCAGTTTTTCACTTTTGAGTTGTGTGTCCTATTTAGACCTTCCCACTCCATGATTATTAAATAATCCCATTTTTTCTTAGAGAACTATAAACAAGTGTAATTTTTTTTTTTTTTTTTGGCCGTACCTGGGCCTCTCACTGCTGTGGCCCCTCCCGTTGTGGAGCACAGGCTCCGGACGCGCAGGCTCAGCGGCCATGGCTCACGGGCCCAGCTGCTCCGCGGCACGCGGGATCCTCCCGGACCGGGGCACGAACCCGCGTCCCCTGAATCGGCAGGCGGACTCCCAACCACTGCGCCACCAGGGAAGCCCAACAAGTGTAATTTTATGCTTAAATCTCTCCATCTGGAATTTATTTGTATGTTAACCATGGCCTTGAGTTTTGAATTTGACAAAGGGCCCCTGAGTAAGAGGTGTCTCAGAAGGCAGTTAGATGAAAAATGCCAATGTATTCTTTCTTATATCAGCCAAACTCTAAAGGCAAGTTGTATGTAGGACAATTAGTGAAATATGGTAGTATTATAGCTAATGCACTTTTCTTCATGAATTTTGGGGTTTCTTCATTCATTTATTTAATAAATATTAAATATATATATATATATATTTTTTTTTTTTTTGCGGTAGGCGGGCCTCTCACTGTTGTGGCCTCTCCCCTTGCGGAGCACAGGCTCCGGACGCGCAGGCTCAGCGGCCATGGCTCACGGGCCCAGCCGCTCTGCAGCATGTGGGATCTTCCCAGACCGGGGCACGAACCCGTGTCCCCTGCATCGGCAGGCGGACTCTCAACCACTGCGCCACCAGGGAAGCCCTATATATTTTAAATTAGCCAAAATTGGATTCTGTTTGTAGTGACAGAATCCGGTTGAATGTCCACTTTTCTCTCTTAACCTCAAAAGAATTATTCTAGTCCTTATTGCAGTTGTCATGTTAATCCTCTTTTGTGTCCCAAATCAACATATTAAGCTCTATCACCCATGCTCCAAATCCACTGCAATCTGTTTTAAATTAACAATGTCATAGTTTTACCAAATATTTGACATATATAAAACCAAACCCATTTTCCCCCAAATTGTTTTCCTTTTTCTACTTCATTTCTCTTAATGTCAGAACCTTTCTCAAAGACTTACTCTCATAATGATTACATATCTAGTCAGTTGCCAAATTCTTAATTCTATAACAGGTATGCTCAAGTGTCAGCAAGCTGTACTCTAAGAACTTGGAAATTAGAGAAATAAGGTTTTTTTTTTTGGCTGTGTTGGGTCTTCATTGCTGCACGTGGGCTTTCTCTAGTTGCAGCGAGCGGGGGCTACTGTTCATTGTGGTGCGTGGGCTTCTCATTGCAGTGGCTTCTCTTGTTGCGGAGCATGGGCTCTAGGCATGCGGGCTTCAGTAGTTGTGGCACACAGGCTCAGTAGTTGTGGCACACAGGCTCAGTAGTTGTGGCACACAGGTTCAGTAGTTGTGGCATACGGGCTTAGTTGCTGTGTGGCATGTGGGCTCTTCCCAGACCAGAGATCGAACCCGTGTCCCCTGCATTGGCAGGCAGATTCTTAACCACTGCGCTGCCAGGGAAGACCCTAGAGAAATAAGTTTGCTCTCAGAATTAAACTGTGGAATCTTCAAGACCCCTTACTAATAGTAGCTAACATTTACTGTATGTTACAGAAACAATAGGAAGGCAGAAAAAGCCAGCTTGGAAATGTATAACCTAGTTAATTAGTTCCAGAGCCCCAGACAGCAGGGACCATAGGAATGGTCTCATGGTAGGAGCCCACTGAGGTGAATGAACTGTCACCCTTCTCTATCCTTATTACTTGGTCAGGATTCAAAGTCAGGGGAGAGAGTATTCTACTGACCTAACTTAGGTCAGTGTCTAACCCCGGAATGTGGTAGCATCTGGGGGAAAACGTCAGTACAGTTATTTTTGGCTTCTGCAAGAGGAGGCCTACCAAAACTGCATACAGTGTAGGAGAGGTAATTCCCTCAAAGAGATTGAGATGCTGCTAGGAAAGGGGTATAGCTGCTGGGCAACCAAAAACAAGGAATGTACTTTGTAATTTATGACTTGCTCAAAGTCATACTACTAGGAAACAGCCTATCCAAAAGTCAAAATAAGTCTAACTCCAGAGTCCATGCTCTTATATTAATGAAGTGGTTCTCAGCTTGGGGTGATTTTGCCTCCCAGGGGACATTTAGCATTGTGGAGATATTTTGCTCATCACAATGACTAGGGTCAGGTGCCACTGGCATCTAGTGGATAAAGATCAGGTATGCTGCTAAACATCCTAAAATGTATGTTACAGCCCCCCATAACAAAGAATTACTGGGCCCAAAATATCAATAATGTTTGGGTTAGAAACTCTAACCTGGGAAAATATGGCATAGGGCCATATTCTTTAAATGTGTCAATCAGAAGTGTTGGCAAGCAATAGAGTATGGTAGAAAAAGGATCAAAATGGAGCTAACTTTGGTTTAACCACTCAAGCCCTGCTCAAGTGAACGAGGGTCCTTCTTAGATTGGTCCTGATAGCTGATCCTGATTGTGGAAATGGTTGCATGAGGCTATCTCGGTTTGATGCTTTAAATACAAAATGAACTCTTGTCTGTTCCCATGCACATCAGTTATCAATTTGTTGATAGTTTGATTTCCCAGGTACTTTGGTTATAGCCAGATCTATATAATTGTCTGGTCTCAATGGAAGTAGTAGTTCTCATTGTAAATTCATATGTTGTCATTGTGATTTTTATACATCAGTTTCTTATGAGATTTGTTAGTGTCAGTTAAGATACTTCTGTGTAATTAAGTTTGGAAAACTCAGATTTCTTTTTTTCCCCCAGTTTTATTGAGATATAATTCAAGGTGTACATAATGGTTTGACTTACATATATTGTAAAATGATTACTGCAATAAGTTTGGTTAGCATCCATCACCTCATATAGATACAATTAAAATAGAAAGCAAAAAGAAAAAAGTTTTTTTCCTTGGGATGAGAACTGTTAGGATTTACTCTCTTGACTTTCATGTATATCATATAGCAGTGTTAACTATAATCATCATGCATATATCCCTGATACTTATTCATCTTGTAACTGGAAGTTTGTACTTTTGGACCACCTTTCTCCAATTCCCCCTTCCCCAACACTCTGCCTCTGGTAACCTCAGATCTGATCTCATTTTCTATGAGTTTGTTTTCGATTCTATAAATACGTGAGCTCATACAGTGTTTGTCTTTCTCTGTGTGACTTGCTTCACTTAGCATAATGCCCTCAGTGCCCATCCATGCTGTTGCAAATGGCAGGATTTCCTCATTTTATTTTTTTGGGCCACACCACGCAGCATGTGGGATCTTAGTTCCCTGACCAGGGATCGAACCTGTGCCCCCTGCAGTGGATGTGCGGAGTCCTAACCACTGTACCTCCAGGGAAGTTCCCAGGATTTCCTCATTTTTCTTGTGGTTGAATAATATTCCATTGTATGTATGTATGTATGTATGCATATATATATGTATTCCACAATTTCTTTATCCAATAATCCATTGATGGACACTTAGGTTGTGGAACACTCAAATTTCTGAGCTTCCAAGTTTAAGTTGCTAAACTTTGTCATAAATTCATGCAGGTACATGTGACTATGGTAGTTTCAAGATGAATTCTTTGACACTCCTCCCATCAGGAGGTTGGGGTATATTATGTCCCCTTCTCTTGTATCCAAATGTGCCTATTACTGCTTTGACCAGTAGAGTACCATGGAAGTAATACTATTGATTTATGACACCAGGTCACACCTTCTGTCTTATTCACTGAAACACTCAATCTTGGAACTCTAAGCTACCATGTAAGACATCTGATTGCCCAAAGGCCATTAGAGATGTTATGTGTGGGCATCCCAGTTGACGGTCCCAGCTGAGCTCCCAGTTAACAGCCAGCCTCAACTGCCAGTTTGGCAACACAATCAAATTCATATCCTGAAAATAATTTACATATTAGTCATTTTTCTGCTTAATTTGTTTCAATATAAATGGAAAAAAGTAGAATGTGAGTGAGTCTCTTGGACATCTAGCCATGATTTTATCCATAACCAACTGCTATCAGACTGCCACCTCACGAGACCTACAAGTGAGAACCACCTAGCTGAGCCCAGTCAACCTACGAGCTGTGAAATACAGTAAAAGTGCTTTTTGTTTTATTTATTTATTTATTGTGCTGCACACTCAACCTATAATGTTCTATTTTAATTGTCCTCATTGTTTTCAAATTTGTCTCCCAGTTACAGGTAGTGTTGTTCTATTTTTTTTTTAATTTTTAGTGGAGTATCGTTGATTTACAATCTTGTGTTAGTTTCAGGTGTACAGCAAAGTGAATCAGCTATACATATACATATATCCACTCTTTTTTAGATTGTTTTCCCATACACACCATTATAGAGTAGAGTTCCCTGTGCTATACCGTAGGTCCTTATTAGGTCTTTTTTGTTTTAGCCACTAAGTTTTGCAGTAGTTTGTTTTGTAGAAACAGAGAGCCAGAATAGCCACTTGAGAGCCTCTCTGGGTGGGTTACTGGCTCTTCCTAAGTTGCATCTTCAGGTGTCTTCTTAGAATTTCAGATCTTCCTATAGAGTGTCTTTTAGTTTCTTGTATTCATCTTCATTCCCACTGACACCATTCTCTTCTATACTCTCATTATCTTCCATTGCCCAACTGATCTTTCAGCCTTCAGTGTTTCTTCTGAAAGAATACTTGTATATTAATTTTCTTAAAACACAGTTTTCATCATGTTTCTTTCAAAATCAATATTTTTGCCAATATTTGGAACAAATGTAATTCCATCTCCCAGTACAGCTTAGCTCTAATCTTGAACTTTTGCCATGACCATAAGCTTTATACCTTAAACAGTCATGAAATTATTTTTTCAGAGATACAAAATTCCAGGATTTTATGTGACACTTAAAAAAGATATTTGAAAAATAATTTTATATATGAATGACCCAAGTTTATTTTGCATAAATATTGATTTGCTGCCTTTGTGCAAATAACTGCAATGCATTGTACTGCTATTTAGGTATATGGAGGTTCTTCAAATCTTAATAGCCCCAACTTGCAAAATTACTGGAAACCACATGTGCTATATTGGTGCCAGATATGTCATTTACAGATCACTCTTTCATAAGCCAGAAAACCAATTCATATGCCCAAATCATTTCCTTTCTGGAGAAGCTACATTGTATCAGCATGGTTACTGTGTGTGGTAATTGGTAATGTCTGTGCCACATGGCTTACTTTACCCTTGTCCAACCCAGCTATTCTACCACTTATGATTACCATATGTTACAGCACTCTAGGTTAATGGAATCGTTTCCATCTTCCCCTCTAGTCACAAATGTCACTGTGGCTCAATTCCATCAGCTCCACAGTCAGTGAAGAATAAAGTGTCTGGTATTATCTGAGCATAGGAGACACCTTTATGTGGAGTTTTCATATTTAGTTGTCTGCTTCCTTTTCATTTAAAAAAGCAGTTGGACTTTTTGATGAATGCTCCAGAGTGGGTAATGGGCATCTGCTGACTAAAAGAGAACATGATCAATATCACTCAATTCTTGCATGTATTTATTCTAAGTAAATATATAAAGGGAAGTAGGGCTTCCCTTGTGGCGCAGTGGTTAAGAATCCGCCTGCCAATGCAGGGTACATGGGTTCGAGCCCTGGTCCGGGAAGATCCCACATGCCGTGGAGCAGCTAAGCCCGCGCGCCACAACTACTGAGCCTGCGCTCTAGAGCCCGCGAGGCACAACTACTGAGCCCACGCACCTAAAGCCCATGTTCCGTAACAAGAGAAGCCACCGCAATGAGAAGCCCGTGCACCGCAATGAAGAGTAGCCCCCACTCGCCGCAACTAGAGAAAGCCCGCGCACAGCAATGAAGACCCAATGCAGACAAAAATAAATAAATAATAAATTTTTAAAAAATTAGATAATATAGGTTTTTTTAACCACCATAAAGTGCTTTTTGGTTTTTGTAAAGTGAAAACTAGTAGCAAAATGTTGAAGTGGATTTTTTTTTGTCAATTCGTTTTATTTTTTAATTTTTTTTAAATTTATTTATTTATTTGTCTGTGCCAGGTCTTAGTTGTGGCATGCGGGATCTTTGTTGCGGCATGTGGGATCTTTAGTTGTGGCATGTGGGATCTTTTAGTTGTGGCATGCAGGATCTTTAGTTCCGGCATGCAATCTCTTAGTTGCGACGTGTGGGATCTAGTTCCCTGACCAGGGATCGAACCCAGGCCACCTGCATTGGGAGCATGGAGTCTTAGCCACTGGACTACCAGGGAAGTCCCTGGAGTCAATTCATTTTAGAAGAACCATTTATTATAGAAGGAATATATTACATCTTTGCCATTTATAGTATCCTCATCAGAAATTACCATCAACCCCTGCCCTCTTCCTATTTCATAAGCATGTCATAATAAGTTAAAAAATTTTTTTGATTCCTCAAAGAACTAAGCAAGATTAAAAAAAGATTGTTATCATTAATGGTTAAAACATTAAGGAAAAAAGTTAGAACCTGTTTTGGAGACTTCTTTGCTTTTTAAAACTGATGAAAATAGTGCATGTGGACCTGTTATTACCTGATGTGAATTTTAATTTTGACAGCTGTGGACTCTTGCTGCAGTATGAACATATTAGCCATCAAGAGAAGAGGAATAAAAAGTAATATAGCAGTAATATTTTTGGCAGCAAATGGATATGATTTAAAAGTTATAATATTAATCTAGGATGTAGAGGATGTAGGTAGGGTATATTGAGAAGAAAGACGGAAGATGTTCTTATTTGAAAACATTTATGTGCTCAGTTTTTTCAGTTGACAGGTATTCTCTTGCTCCCTACAAGTCAGTTGACAACACAATCGAATTAATATCTTAAAAAGTGGGCTTCCCTGGTGGTGCAGTGGTTAAGAATCTGCCTGCCGATGCAAGGGACACGGGTTCGAGCTCTAGTCCGGGAAGATCCCACATGCTGCGGAGCAACTAATCCCGTGTGCCACAATTACTGAGCCTGAGCTCTAGAGCCCGCAAGCCACAACTACTGAGCCCACGTGCCACAGCTACTGAAGCCTGCGTGCCTAGAGCCTGTGCTCTGCAACAAGAGAAGCCATGACAATAAGAAGCCCGCGCACCGCAACGAAGGGTAGCCCCCGCTCACCGCAACTAGAGAAAGCCCGCGTGCAGCAACGAAAGACCCAACAAAGCTAAAAATAAATAAATAAATAAATAAAAATTTTAAAATGTATATCTTAAAAAGTACTTATATATTAGTTATCTTTCCATCAATTGAAAAAATATGAATGAGAAATTACACATTTTTATATTTGCAATATAACATTCGTCATTAGGCCTAGCCTTAAACATTTGCCTAGGCACTAGACCAGAGATATATATAAGTCCCTCTCACAGTTTCCCCAATTATTATTAACATCTTACACTAGTGAGGTACATTTGTTACAACTGATGAGCCAATCTTGATACATTATTATTAACCGAAGTACATAGTTTACACTAGGAGTCACTCTGTGTTGTATGTTCTATGGTTTTTGACAAGTGTCTAATGATTTGTATCCACCACTGTAGTATCACACAGAATAGTCTTTGCTTCCCTAAAAATCCCATGTTCTACGTATTCATCCTTCCCTCCTTACCCTTGAAACACTAGCAGCCTATTCATAATTTTTAATTCCAGGAAATCATTTACTGCTGACTTCAGGTAAACTCAATGTTCGAGTAGTACCTTTGAAGACCTAAACTTGCTTTAATGTCAGCTTGGTCCATTTATAGTTCTTTTATGTATATATTTTATCATTCTTTAAAGTATTATTTGTTATTGTATCAGTTGAGATCCAGTTAAGAAAACTGAGGGACTAGAATACAGGAAATTGGTTACACAAGTGATAGAAGAGCTAAAAAGCCAAAAGGGAAGGTGAGGCAGTGTCTTAGTCTGGTTGGGCTGCTAAAACAAAAAAACCATAAATATGGTGGCTTATAAACAACAGGAATTTATTTCTCACAGTTCTGGAGGCTAGGAGTTCCATGAACAGTGTTCTGGCAGATTCAGTGTCTGGCACAGACAGCAGTCTTTTTACTGTGTTCTCACATTTAGAAAGGAGAGGGGTCTCTCTTGGACCTCATTTTTTTTTTTTTAATTTTATTTATTTATTTATTTATATTTTGGGCTGTGTTGGGTCTTCATTTCTGTGTGTGGGCTTTCTCTAGGTGCGGCGAGCGGGGGCCACTCCTCATCGCGGTGCGCGGGCCACTCACTGTCGTGGCCTCTCTTGTTGCGGAGCACAAGCTCCAGATGCGCAGGCTCAGTAGTTGTGGCTCACAGGCCCAGTTGCTCCGCAGCATGTGGGATCTTCCCAGACCAGGGCTCGAACCCGTGTCCCCTGCACTGGCAGGCAGATTCTCAACCACTGCGCCACCAGGGAAGCCCTCATTTTTTTTTTTTAACATCTTTATTGGAGTATAATTGCTTTACAATGGTGTATTAGTTTTTGCTTTACAACAAAGTGAATCAGCTATACATACACACGTATCCCCATATCTCTTCCCTCTTGTGCCTCCCTCCCTCCCACCCTCCCTATCCCACCCCTCTAGGTGGTTGGACCTCATCTTTAATGGCACTAATCCCATTCATGAGGGCTGTGCCCTCATAACCTCATCACTTCCCAAAGGCCCCACCTCCTAATACCTTCACCTTGGGGGTTCGGATTTAAACACATGAATTTTTGGAGAACACAAATATTCAGTCCATAGCAGGCAAGATTAGGAAGCTAAAACCAGCTACCATCTCTAGGCTGATGGACAAATGGAAGAAGATGATGTTTCTGGAGGTCAGGGACTGGTGTCACAGACAAAAGCTGGAATTCCAATGGACAGGTTCAGAGGGAGCAAAGGTATAAAGGAGAGGCAGCAAGCATTAGGACTGAGGTAGGGGACAGGGAAGAAATATCTTGGCTTTTTTCCTTTCCTTCCACCTTCCAATTTCCTGCCGATGTCGCCCACTGCGCAAATCTCAGCTAGAAGTCAGCTGTCAAGGAACCTGGTGAATGCAGCTTGAAAGAGTCAGTACCTCTACAATACAGAGGAGAGCAAGGTAGGAGAAGGAATGGATATAAGAACAAAAAAAGGACTAAACAGTAATCAATTCTTTTTAACTTTAAAAATCAACTTTATTGAGGTATAATTTACATACACTTATTTAAAATGTACACTTTGATTATTTTTGACAAATACACCTATATAACCACCCAGTCAAGATATCAAACATTCTAATCACTCCCACAAAATTCTGTCTTAATCCTTTGCCATGAATCATCCACCCCACATCAGTCCTAGGCAATCACTAATCTGCTTTTTGTTACTATAGTTTTGCCTATTCTAGAATTTCATATAAATGGAATCATGGAGTATGCACTCTTCTGTGCCTGGATTGTTTTTACTCAGCATGTTTTTGAGATTCACCCATGTTGTTGTGTTTATCAGTAGTTGATTTTTTTTTTTGTGCTGAGTTGTATTCCATTGTATGAATATACTACAATTTGTTTATCCATTCATCTACTGATGGACATCTGGGTTATTTCCAAGTTTGAGCTGTTATGAATAAAATAAAGCTATTGAAAAAATTTATATACTAGGTTTCTTTGGTGATGTGAATCTGTGTATGCGTTTGGTGGATATGTTTTCATTTCTTGTGGGTAAATATTTGGGAGAGGGATTACTGGGTCATATAAGAAACTGCCCAACTCAACAATTCTCTTTAATCTTTTTTATTTTTAAAATTTTTATTCTTTGGCTGCACTGTGCGGCTTGTGGGACCTTAGTTCCCCGACCAGGGGTTGAGCCTGGGCCCTCGGCAGTGAAAGCACTGAGTCCCAGTCACTGGACCACCAGGGAGTTCCCCTCTTTAATCTTATAAATATCATCATTACAATGAATGTCCATGAAAGAACATGTGCATTTCCTCCAAAGAGCTAAGGGTTAGAGGGAGAACAATTCTTATGACAAATCTCAAAAAAAAAAATTTAAAAATTAAAAACACTTAATACATATGCTTTTCATGCTCAATATTTTAAAATAGACAGCAAGAAAGGGGATTAGGGAAGTATAAGAGGAGAGGAACTGAAGAGGAAAGTAAAGCAATGCAAAATAATGACTAAAAAGACTTCTTGACGATGGCAAAATCATCCTACACAGCTGCTCTGAGATCCCAGCACGGCTGTCAGCAACCTTCTGGCAAAGCTACTCTGTCAAATGGATGCAATAGGATCCATACTGATCTTTTGTAAAGAAATATCTTTATTAAACTAAGCAAACACACCTCTCATTTATAGTAATGTGGAGGTGTAGCCTTTTTCTTTTAGTAGTAATGTTTCCCCAACATATAACACTTCCCTTTGATATGTGGGTTGAGTCATAAATTAATGTCACAAATGAATGTCATCTAGGTGAGGGGGGCAACTACATTACAAAATAGGAAGGTGTAGCTTGATGTGAATTGTTACAGTTGACAGCTATGTACTCTTGAACTAAATGTCATCATGTCAAATTCTGAGATATTAAATAGTTGTTGGAATGTAAAATTGTGGACATTTTGATGTTCTGCAGCCTTATAAGTTTTGTCAATCTTTTCTAGACATTCTGAAACGGAAGTGAACAGGTGGATTGAAAACAAAGACAAATGAGGAATTTAAAGACTTTCTTGGCATCTCATAAAGAAGTTGCTCTACACTGGTGATGTTTTAAACAAAACACATATAAATACATTTAGCTTCTCTGGAAACAGACTTATTTATTAGGTCTTTCCATTTACTTTTTTTTTTTTTTTCTTTTTGCGGTATGCGGGCCTCTCACTGTTGTGGCCTCTCCCGTTGCGGAGCACAGGCTCCGGACGCGCAGGCCCAGCGGCCATGGCTCACGGGCCCAGCCGCTCCGCTGCATATGGGATCCTCCCAGACCGGGGCACGAACCCGTATCCCCTGCATCCGCAGGCGGACTCTCAACCACTGCGCCACCAGGGAGGCCCTCCATTTACTTTTGAGACAAAAGTAAGTAGCTACAGAGGACTCATGTGCATTACTCACTATACGCTTTCTATCGTGTATTAATTAATCTCAAGCTAGGAGAGAATGGATGTCTATTTTACATGATGCCATAATGTACATTAGTGAGATCAACCCATTTACTCTTAAAATAACAGTATCACGTCAGGGATTTAGAATACAGTATTATATGAAAACAGTTGGCAGGGAGACTCCTTCTGCCATTAATAACTGACTAGAAATGGTATTTCAGACCCTAAATCCAACTGAAACCCAGAAACAATAAATGGAGAGGATGGGGTGGTATTTTGTGAACGTGTTTTTCAAAGTAGAGAAAGAATCACTATATCTTTGCTGAATTGTATGTTGCCGTGGACATGGCAGTATGCAGTAATGAAGCTGTCATCTATACAGCTGTATAACAACACAGCTTCTCCCTCTCCCACCCCCCTCAGTAAGGCTTGAAAATAGTAGGTTTGTGTGTAGTTTGGTAAAAAAAATCAGAATAGTTTAAAGTTCTTTCAGTTTCAATCTACAAAAGAAAGAGGCTCAGGGGGATGGGGAAGAAGAGCAAATAAAATGTACCAAAAATACATATGATGTAATAAAGTCTAATGTATATTACGCAGACACTAAAGAAGGGTGTCTTGGTGTGCTGGAAAACTGATGGCTTTGCAGTGGAAAGACCTGGATTTAGTCCTTGTTACATCACTTGCGTGTGACCTTGAGCAAAGTCGCAATGTATTTAAGTCTCAGTTTTCTCATCTATAAAATGGAATCATGGTAATATCGTCTAACTTGAGGCGCTATTGTAAGGATTAAAGGGATGAAAATGACTCGTAAACCATAAAGCCCTTTAAAAATAAGGCTTTATAGACGTATTATTACACTGTTGAATCTTCAGAGGCAGAGAAGAGTACAGGAAAAAGGGTCTAGACAGGCTTTGGAAGCTTACAACCTGGGTTCTAATTCCAATGCCATGGCTAGTAGCTTTGACACCTTGAAAAGAGGAAATGTACTTAGGGACTTGCCTGGTGGTCCAGTGGCTAAGACTTCTTCGTGCTCCCAATGCAGGGGGCCCGGGTTCCAACCCACTTGCCGCAACTAAAAGATCCGGCACGCGACCGGGCAGCCAAATAAATAAATAAATATTTTTTAAAAAAAGGAGTGTACTTAATCCTGTTTCCTCTTTTTGAGAAACAAGGATAACACCACTTTCTTCACAGAATCAAATGAGAGAATGTAGGCAAAGGAAACTACCACTTGGTAGGTGTTGGACGCCTTCCCCCGCAAACTATTAAATTAGTGTCATCAACAACAAAAGGTGTTCACACCGTGGTATCTTTCAACAGATAAGCACCCCAAGGCAAGGCAGGACAGATAAGGAAAACTGAATCCAAGTGGGAACCAACAGCTAGACCTGGAGATGTCTTAGTTCTGTCTTATCCACTTGAGGTTAGGATATCCATACAATGAAGACATTCAGAGTTGGAGAGGGGACAAGTCGAGTGCCCTTTCGACTCTGCGGACTCGACGGGAGGGAACCTGAAATTCTTAATTAGAGCCGGTTGCCATGGCGACAGTCTCTAGGCAGCGTGGGCTGAGCTCTTCGTAGGGCTAGAGGGTGGGCCGTCGCTGGACCCCGCGCGCGCGCCCGCGACCAACTTTCCCTCCAGACCAGAGAGGGGCAGCGCGCTCCGCCCCCGCCCCCGGGCCGCGCACGTCCGGGCTCGGCGGCGCGCACGCCTGCGGGAGCCCTCTCCGAGCAACCTAGTGCTGATCGCTCGTGCCGGTGCGGCAGTTAACCGCCCTTGCAGGATCCCGAGGCTCGCGAGCAGCCCCCTCCCCTTCCTGGGCTTCCCCCACCCACTTCCCGGTCGGCTCCGGGGCATGAGCAGCGATGGCCGGCTGCAGCCCCGAGGAGAAAACTTACCGGCGCTTCCTGGAGCTATTCTTGGGCGAGTTTCGCGGACCGTGTGGCGGCGGCGAGCCCGAGCCGGAACCCGAACCCGAGTCGGAGCCCGAGCCCGAGCCCGAACTGGTGGCGGCTGAGGCGCCCGAGGCTTCGGTCGAGGAACCCGGGGAGGAGGTGGACACTGTAGCCGCGACGGAGGAGGGGGAGCAAGAGCAGGAGCAAGACCCCGAGCCCGAGGACGAGGTGGTGGCGGCGGAGGGCGAGGAGGAAGAGGCGGCGGCAGCCCGGGGGCAGTCGGCCGTGCCGCCGCCGCCGCCGCAGCCCCAGCTGCCGCCGCTACCCCCGCTCCCGCGGCCGCTGTCGGAGCGCATCACCCGCGAGGAGGTGGAGGGCGAGAGCCTGGACCTGTGCCTGCAGCAGCTCTACAAATAGTTAAGTAGCGGGGCTTGGTTGGGGGTGGGCCCGCTGTCCTCGCCGCGCCGGCCTCGACGCAGCTCCCTCGGCCCCTCAAACTGCTCTTTTCCGCTCTTCATGCCCCCCCGCCCTCTGGCGCCTGGCGCGGTTGAAAGCACCCCCGCTGCTCGGACTTGGGCTGTTGTCTGCGAGCTGCCCACGCCCGCCGCGGCCCCCGCGCCTCCTTGCCGGCCCGGGAGCCGCCCCCCGCGCCCTCCCGCCGGGCCCCGTCCCCTGCTTCCCGCTTCTCCCCGGCCGCCCACTTCTTGCTCCACTTCACACACCCTTTCCCCTTCGTGCCTTGGAAGGTCCTTCCTTCCAGTCTTGAGAGCTCCCTCTTCCCAGCTCTCTTCTTCCTCCTGGAGGTTTCTTCCCACCCGGGTCTGTCTTTTCCCAGCCTGAGTCCCGTGTTGTTTGGCGGCGGAGAGACGCGACTCCTTTCTAGGCAGAGCTGCTAGGTGCCTCCTGCGTAACCGCAACAAAGATGATAATCCCAGCCCCAGATCCACAGGAGGAGAGACTGGAGTAGATTTGCTGTCGGGCGCTCGGTGTTGAAAGTGTAGATGGCTTAATACACGGAAGCCTAGTATCTTCGTCTAACGACATCTGATAACTCACAGTTGAGGGAGGTGGGAAGGAAATGGGATGGACGGGTGAGCAAAATTTTACATGCGAGCCTTCAAGTGAAAGACAGTTGCAATTCGTTAAAGTGGAAAACTGTGGCTGGTTTGATAAAATTGCAATTAGGTGCAGTATTTTCAGTCCATTAAGTAGATGGGGTAGGGGAGAGAAAGCAGGTGGCTTAGCTACACAGATGAAAGTCTAAAATAGAAAGGTCAAGGCTTTTCCTTTCATCCCAGTTTTTATGGGCTTGAAATAGAAAGTTTACAATTGCTTTTCTTTCTAAATGGAATTGCTCTGAAATAATGACAGAGGAGAATACGAACAAGTTTCCGAGAGCACTGGTAAACCTGGGGAGTCTTCCCCTATTTTGCTGATAGTTGTAATGAAAGGTGTTACTCTGTACCCCTCAGAAAGTTTACCACTGCAAGATCCATCGCAGTTAAATTCACTTCTTGGATCTTCTCAAAAACTTAGATTAAGAGAAGGACCTGGAAAGTAAATGTTTTGTCTTTATCCATCCAACCTAACAGACACCTGATCAAATCACTCTTCCTGTTAAAACAGAGGCTTGTCAACAGGGAAAAAGTATTTAACATGTCTGCTGTAGAAGTGGACTGTGTTGATGTCCCTCACTTTATACACTGTTTAAAATTTAATTTTGAAATACTATCTGGTTACCAAAGTAATAATGCTTTTTGGGAAATGTAAAAGATAAAATGGCATGTAATACCACTACCCAGATATAAACAGTATTAGCATCTTAGAGTATTTCTTCCTAGTGTTTGTAAAGTATCATAGAAAAGGGCGTATGAAATGTCATTTTTAATACTATATAAAGACACTTAAGACTTCCTGCTTAAAATAAAATGGAAATGTTACCAAAGTGGAAGGATTTATCTCAGCATTAGACTAATTCTATTTTGACAGTTCTTACCTTTACAAATGCAGTTGCAGAATTAAAGAAACACACACTTAAATATTAGAGAAGGTCCACTTTTAAAAAAAAGAGTCGTTACTTTAGAACAACTTTGAACATGTGCCATTCAAGGTTTTTTAAAAAATGAAATGTATATAAAGATGATGGTAAGTAGATGTGTGTTTTTCCACATGGAAATGAAGCAAGATTTTCAATACATGTATAAACTAGAAAAGTATTCAAATTATAAAATGGCCATCTAATTGAGAACAGAAGTTTAGATTTGAAGTAAAACTAGCAAAATTAAAGTTGGAAAACATTATTTCACCTTAAGTCAGAGATTTCATCATGTATACTGTTTTGTGCAGAAGTTATTAACCTATTTTTATTCAGATATAAAATGGCTGGCTTGTTTATGTGAAGTATCTTCAAGGTCCTTAACAGATTAAAAAAACAAGCCCCAAAGTCTCACAGTTTAAAAACACATACTTCTAATGCTTTTATTTTTTATTTTATTATTTATAAAGGAAAATCATATCACTTAGCCACAAGAATCGAGACTGGAAGACATTGGAGAGATAGATCATTTTCCTGTTCGCTTTATTTTACAGATGAGAGAACTGAGGATCCAGATTCAGAAATGACAAATTATGTACAAATGATTCCAACATTTCCATAGTCTCTGAACCTCAGAACTCCCCGACATATTTGAAATGTTGGGTTGTCAAATTTCCTAGGAAATACTTTGAAATAATTCTGTTTAGGGATATGTTGGAATTGCTAATTTGGAGAAGGTGAAGATTTTTTTTCCCAAAAATATTTTCTCAAATACCCACTCTGTTTATTTTGGGAATTCTTAATATTCTTTAAAAGCTCTGTCATGCTTGTCAAATAGTGCTAAAATTCTTAAATGAAGTTACCTGAAATATATATTCACCAATTTCACAGTTGGGACTAATGTAAGAAGAAAATAACACTGCGTATAATAACAGTTTCATAAGTCTCTAGCGTGTTTTTTTCTGTTAGTATTTTAGAAATATACAGTATGAAACTGCTAAACAGACTGAGGTTCGCTGAAGAAAAAAAGGGTGCCTACCTTCTCAATACTGTTTATGTATACACTGGCTGAAATTTTACTTTTAAAAATATAGTGAATGCTTTTCTCACTATTTTGCTTCTCTCAGAGTTTTTAGAATAAGAACAGCAGATATATTTATCATTCTTCATTTTGGTAAACACAAAGTTTAGGATTAGCTTGAGATAAGCAGTTACTTAGATAAGTAAAGGATCAAGGTTTAAATGGACAAAATATGGTTATAATTAGCAACTTAAAAGTTTTTCAGTGTTTGGGATAGAATTTTTGCCGTTAGGCTTCAAAATAGGAAATATGTACTTAGATATTTCTCTGCTAGATATAAACATGTAACATTTTGAAAGAAAAATAATTCAAAATGGTAAAAATCCCCTTGGATGAGAAAGATGTCTCTTGTGGACTATAAATACTTTTTTTTTTTTAATTTATTTCATTTATTTATTTTTGGCTGCGTTGGGTCTTCGTTGCTGTGCCTGGGCTTTCTCTAGTTGCTGTGAGGGGGGGCTACTCTTCGTTGTGATGCGCGGGCTTCTCATGCGGTGGCTTCTCTTGTTGTAGAGCACGGGCTCTAGGCGCGCAGGCTTCAGTAGTTGTGGCCCGCGGGCTCTAGAGCGCAGCGCAGGCTCAGTAATTGTGGCACACGGCCTTCGTTGCTCTGCGGCATGTGGGATCTTCCCGGACCAGGGCTCGAACCTGTGTCCCCTGCATTGGCAGGCGGATTCTTAACCACTGCGACACCAGGGAGCCCCCATAAATACTTTTTTTAAAGGACTATTTAAACAATTTTGTTTCAACTAATTAAACCTTAAGAATCAATAATAAATTCATGCAATACTTCAGAACTGTATCACTGAATTAGTTTATTACTTGTCAATAAAATATTCCAATGATTTGGAACCTTTAGCTTTACAAATTATACCTTTAGTATACAAATTATCTCCTTTAGTCCTTCAAACTAAAATGCCCCCCAAGAGATTAAAATAAATACTTTCTAATGACATAATATTAGGATTTCTGAGGTTAATGAATCTCTTTGAAAAGGTGGAGGTGAGATATTTTATAGCTTTGAAATAATTTGCAAATAAAATTTACAGCTGATCTTGTAGCAGTTATGAATAACCTTGGATAGGCTACATGGGTCAGTACTGTATTCTGTTTCTCTATATTTTACTGGGGATAAATCTGTTCGTTTTAACCCAGAAAAAACAGATACTCTAAGTCTTTATTAGAGCTATATGTCATTACGTTTTTTTTTTTTTTTTTTTTTTGCGGTATGCGGGCCTCTCACTGTTGCGGCCTCTCCCGTCGCGGAGCACAGGCTCCGGATGCGCAGGCTCAGCGGCCATGGCTCACGGGCCCAGCCGCTCCGCGGCATATGGGATCCTCCCGGACCGGGGCACGAACCCGTATCCCCTGCATCGGCAGGCGGACTCCCAACCACTGCGCCACCAGGGAGGCCCTGTCATTACGTTTTGAGAGCAGTTGTTTCCTCAGTTATTCATTTAGTCTGGGTTGGACTTCTCAAGGGGGGAGACAGATGTCCCAGCAGCCTGACAAAGTTAAGTACTTACAGATGGTTTACAGTAGTCATGAGGGTGGGCACTTTGAAAATGGCTTGGAAAAGAAAATCATTGTTTATAGATACTAATAATTCAGTTATATTGAGTTATGTGACTCATTAATGACTGAGATAGGTTAGAAAACCATTAAACTTTGTCTGTGTATATATGTGGAAAAATACATGGATGCAAGTTATACTACTCATTTAGAGTACCTTTTTTCTTATTAAAAAGTAGTAAGAAGTAGCAAAAAGAAGAAAATAAACACCAACCATTCAGTGTAAGCCATACTTTTCAGGTTTTTCTTCTACCTCTCAGGCTGCCACTTCTCTGTGAGCTTTTAATACTCTGCCTAACCCTTTTATATTGGTATTTGGTCCTTGGTCTTCTTTTCTTTCTTTTTTAAAAAAAAATTATTTATGTATTTGGTTGCACTGGCTCTTAATTACAGCAGGCGGGCTCCTTATTGTGGCTCACAGGCTTCTTAGTTGTGGCTCACTGGCTCCTTAGTTGCAGCACATGGGCTCCTTAGTTGTGGCACTTGGGCTCCTTAGTTGTGGCTTGCCAGCTCCTTACTTGTGGCAAGTGGGTTCCTTAGTTGCGGCATGCAGGCACCTTAGTTGTGGCATGTGAACTCTTGGTTGCGGCATGCATGTGGGGTCTAGTTCCCTGACCAAGGATGGAACCCGGGCCCCCTGCATTGGGAGCGCGGAGTCTTATCTACTGTGCCACCAGGGAAGTCCTGGTCCTTGGCCTTTTCAAGTCTGGTTGACTTACTTGTCTATAGTCAACATCAATCTCTCCCATGATTTTGGTTATTGTAGTTATGCTAATGGCTCCCGACTCTGTCTTTGTCCCTGCTTTGACTGCTAATTGAATGGCTCTATCTAGATGTCTAAATATCTTCTCAAACTGTCCAAAACTGAATTTAATCCTCCAACTCCCTCTCTCTCCCCTGCAGAAGACAAAACTAAAACCTAATTCTCTTTTTGGTGGGTTCATCCCTGATTTCTCCTTCTCTCACCCTCACATTCAGTCAAATTTTGCCTTATAAATATCTCATAAATATGTCCTTCACCATCCCCACTGTTATTGTCATCTCTTCCCAGTCTTACTCTTCTCCAGTATATTCTCCCCAGTGTAGCCAAAGTGATTCCTCTAGAGTCTAGATTATGTAGATTGACTAATTATCACCCACTGCTTAAACATTTTTACTCTTTCCCTGGAGTTAGCCAAACTGTGAGGTCAAAGGCACAGTCCTCCAGAAAGCCAGGTCTGCCTGAGGCAGAAGTTTGCAAGGAGTTAGGGTCCAAATACAAAGTTAGAGGGAAGAGTCCACACAAGACCACCCTCACTTCTGACAGTGACTGTAAGTTTGGGGTTTCTCAAAAACACCTCCAGATTTGATAATTCACTAGAAAGAACTTGCTGAAAGCTATTATATTAATGGATTATGGTTCATTATAAGGAAAAGATACAAATTAGAACCAGCCAAAGGAAGGGATGCATGAGGTGCTATCTAGAAGGGTTTCAAATGTGAAGCTTCCATTGTCCTCAGCAATGTGTTTCTCTCTCATGGAGTATTGCCAACCCAAGAAGCTCACGTGAGCTGCAGTGTCCAGAGTTTTTATTGGGACTTACTGATTGATTGCTCACATGATTGAACTTAGTTTCCAGTCTCCCCTCAGGCTGATACCATGTGATCCAAGGGGCCCACCTGAATAACAAAGACAATCCTATTACTTTAGAAATAGGGATTTAGAGGTTACTCCCAGGAGCTGAGGACAAAGGCCAGACCTCTCTTTGGGCAAAGCCAATTATTTACTGTACACCTTCATCACCTATTTCTCCATTGCGTCCAGATAAAATCCAAACAAAGCTTTATAATCTTATCAGTCTCATCCCTGAATCACTGTCCACCCACCCCATCCCTCCTCTAGAAGCTACACTTCAGCTCTTTTAGACTATTAATATATTCGTTTGAATGTGCTGTGTTTGCTCGTACCTCTGCACCTGTGGACATAACATACTGTTCCTTCTTCTTGATCTACCATGCTATCCCACCCTCACTTCACCCAGTCCAATCTCTTACCCATTCTTTAGGTCTCCATTTAACATCACTTCCTTTGTTCACCAACCTCACACTCATAATGAGTTAGGTGTCTCTTCCACGTCCTCTTACAGAATACCCAGTGCTTATTCCTTTTGTAGCACTTGTTTAATTTATTATTTTTTTGTCCACGAATATTTATATATCTTTTACTTGACTAGTGGTCTTCAAAATAAAGTGTACCCCAAATAATCCATTTCAGTGAAGGAATAAAATATTAAAGTCTTTTTCCTTGTATACAAAATATGCACTTAAGGGAATTCCCTGGCTGACCAGTGGTTAGGACTCAGTACTTTCACTGCCGTGGCCTGGGTTGAGTCCCTGGTGGGGGAACTAAGATATCCTGCAAGACACACGGTGTGGCCAAAAAAAAAAATGAAGTTAGGTGCTAGTAACACTTGATATATTGATTGAGGTTGGCAGCTTGTTCTGTACGACAAGTGACTTCATGTCAGACGTGGTAGGTGAGGTATCCTGATGCGGTGCAAGTTTCTTAGCTCAGAAGAGTTGACACTGGCACCCTTACTCCAGGTTTCAGAACATTATGAATTATTGCAGTTCACCTGCTCTGGTTAAATCGATTCGGTGATTATATGGGCTGGTTTTAACAAAATTAGCCCTTACAAAATAGACAGTTGACTTTCAGTATTCCTGCAAAGTGCTCACTTTGACAGCACATATACTAAAATTGGAAGGATACAGAAGATTAGCATGGCCCTGCACAAAGATGACACGCAAATTCGTGAAGCGTTCCTGAGGACACTGTTGCTCGCCACGGCCGATGAAGAGCCCAAGGAAGGAGTCAAGACTGACAACAATGATCATAATAATTTGATGAGGCAGGATGGTTCTGCGGTGCAGTTTAAACTAGGAGGCATACATCACTTACTAAACTAATGAAAGCCTATTGTGAGCAACAGGGTTTGTCAGTGAGGCAGATGAGATTCCGATGTGATGGGCAGCCAATCAATGAAACAGACACACCCGCGCAGTTGAAAATGGAGGATGAAGATGCAATAGATGTGTTCCAGCAGCAGACAGGAGGTGTCTGCTAAAACGGGAACCTGCTACTTTACGCGAGAATTCTGTTCCTCCAGGCCAAGAAGACATTCTCAACTAGAAAACCGCAATTTGGTTCCACCACATCCTGACTCCTGCTATATAGTTTCTCTGTTCTTGCATTTTCCCCTGCCCCATTCCTTTATTGTAGGTAAAGTAAACGGTGTATATGCACAAGCATATACATATATACATATTGCATTTTTTTAAGTAAATGGCCAACGGTATGTTTTGATCGACATCAAATGGAGATGGAATGGGGAAAAATACTGGTTCTGTGAAGATACCCCCTTTTCTCCATTAGTGGCATGCTCATCAGCTCTTACCTTTATATTCCAGTAAGTTATTTTGCTCTCACTGTTTAACAAAAAAAGAACAACATAAAAATTCTTGCATACCTTGTTCGATTGGAGAATTTTAATGTTTTTCATTTATCATTGTAAAACAAAGGACAGTTTTACAACTTCTTTGTATGTAGCTGTTACATGTTACATGTTACAATCTGTCTTTAAGTAGGGATAAATTACTCTAAAAGAAATGAATCCTAGGTAGTTTTCCCTTCAAGTCAAGTTTAAAGAAACTTCTTGTTTAAAATGAAAAAAAAAAGATTCCTGCAAAGAAATCATGGGTTGAACATAATATTTGTAATACAAATGTAAAAAGGTACAAAACTTAAGAGCCTATATTTCTCCCATCTTTACTTATATTAGATTTTTTAAAGGTGATTATATTTGATGAGAAATCCACAAAAATGGAACTATTAAGTAGATTATGTGGAATACAGCTTACTCAAAGAAATACTAATATATTGCTGGTGAGAGTGGTGTATATGCATGGATGTGTATATATGGAATTTATATTTATATATATACACACATGAGAAATGTGTATCTACATTTGGGGTGGGGGTATTCATGAAGCTCCAAATTTTTTTTTATTCTTTCTTTTTTAACATCTTTATTGGAGTCTAATTGCTTTACATTGTTGTATTAGTTTCTGCTGTATAACAAAGTGAATCAGCTGTACATATACATATATCCCCATATCCCCTCCCTCTTGCGTCTCCCTCCCACCCTCCCTATCCCACCCCTCTAGGTGGTCACAGAGCACTGAGCTGATCTCCCTGTGCTATGCGGCTGCTTCCCACTAACTGTTTTCCATTTGGTCGTGTGTATACGTCAGTGCTACTCTCTCACTTCGTCCCAGCTTACCCTTCCCCCTCCCTCTGACCCCAGATTCATTCTCTACATCTGCGTCTTTATTCCTATCCTGTCCCTAGGTTCTTTAGAACCTTTTTTTTTTTTTTCTAGATTCCATATATATGTGTTAGCGTACGGTATTTGTTTTCTCTTTCTGACTTACTTTACTCTCTATGACAGACTCTAGGTCCATCCACCTCACTACAGATAACTCAATTTCATTTCTTTTTATGGCTGAGTAATATTCCATTGTATATATGTGCCATATCTTCTTTATCCATTCATCTGTCGATAACACTTAGGTTGTTTTCATGTCCTGGCTATTGTAAACAGAGCTGCAATGAACATTGTGGTTCATTGGTACATGACTTTTTTTTTTTTTTTGGCGGTACGCGGGCCTCTCACTGTTGTGGCCTCTCCCGTTGCGGAGCACAGGCTCTGGACGCACAGGCTCAGCGGCCATGGCTCATGGACCCAGCCGCTCCGCAGCATGTGGGATCTTCCCGGACTGGGGCACGAACCTGTGTCCCCTGCATCGGCAGGCGGACTCTCAACCACTGTGCCACCAGGGAAGCCCCATGACTCTTTCTGAGTTATGGTTTTCTCAGGGTATGTGCCTAGTAGTGGGATTGCTGGGTCGTATGGTACTTCTATTTGTAGTTTTTTAAGGAACCTCCATACTGTTCTCCATAGTGGCTGTATCAGTTTACATTCCCACCAACAGTGCAAGAGGGTTCCCTTTCCTCCACACCCTCGCCAGCATTTATTGTTTGTAGATTGTTTGATGGTGGACATTCTGACTGGTGTAAGGTGTTACCTCATTGTAGTTTCGATTTGCATTTCTCTAATGGTTAGTGATGTTGAGCATTCTTTCATGTGTGCGTTAGCAGTCTGTATATCTTCTTTGGAGAAGTGTCCATGTAGGTCTTCTGCCCGTTTTTGGACTGGGTTGTCTGTTTTTTTGGTATTGAGCTGCATGCGCTGCTTGTAAATTTTGGAGGTTCATCCTTTGTCCGTTGCTTCATTTGCAAATACTTTCTCTCCTTCTGAGGGTTGTCTTTCCGTCTTGTTTATGGTTCCTCCGAGTTTTGATAGAGAGCCTGAGCGAGTGTTTGGAGGCAGTTGCATTAGACCATTAGCTACATGTTTGCCATCACGTCCCTCGGTCAGTAACGACAGGGACGTATACAACGCACAGTAGGTGTTTGCTGGTCCAGTGAATGAGCCAAGAGATTAAAAATAAGATATTATTCTTACTACTTTAAACTGCTTTTTAAAAAACTTAGTAAGTTTTGCTATTCTCATATTTTTAAAACTTTTTATTGTAGAAAGTTTAAAGTATATAAAAAATAGTGTCCTTACCACCCAACCTCAGCAATGATGAATTTGTGGCCAGTCTTTTTTCATGTATATCTTCACACATCTCACCCCACCTCCCATTATTTATATTCTCTGTAATTTTTAACTGAATACACAGTAATTGGATCACAGTTCTATGAAACCTTTTAGGTGTTACCGATGTTTGGTTTTTGCTCTAAGAATATTTTGATGGTCATCCTTTGAGCACACCTTTGGTTTTCTTAGAGTGTATTTATATATAGTATATAGTGTTGGGATTACATTAAATATATTCACATATTTAAGGCTTTTGGTACATAGTTTTTAAATGTCTTCTAACAAGGTTTTACTAGTTTACTCTCTAAGCAGCTATATATAAGAAAAAGATTATTGATGTTATGAAATGATTTAAACATTTAGAAAATAACAGAGAATAATAAAAATATCCATATACCCACCATTCAGTTTCAACAAATTGTTTAAGATTATTTTAAGGAAATAAAACATTTCATAAGGAATTGAAGACTTTGTTGTCACTGTCTTCTATGAACCCATTCCCTTTTTTTTCTTTCCAGAGGTAATCTGGGAGTTTGGGGAATGTATCTTTCTGCTCTATATTTTCATATTTTTACTACACACGTATTTTTATGGTCAGTATATGGTGGGCTTTTTTTGTTTTTGTTTTCATAAGTAGCTATCTTGAGACTAACCCTTTAAAAAAAGATTTATTCATATTGATACACATAGATAGAGTTTTTCCATTTTAGCTACTATATAGCATTCTATATGAGTGTATTTGTTTTATTTATCCAATTTCCTATTGACGGACAGTTGAGTTGTTTCTAATTTTTGCATGTTATGCACTATAATGGTTAAAAATAGCTGCTCTAGTGGGTAAATCCTGAAATCTCAAAAGCTTAACATAATGTTAGTTTATTTCTTGCTCATAGAGTACCTTCAGTGGAGAAGGTGCTGTGTTCTATGGAGTGATTAAGGGACTCCGGCTAATAGAGAGTCTGTTGTCTTCAATTTGTGGTTTCCAAAGTTGCTCTGGGCATCAAAATACATCCAGCAAACATAAGAGTGGAGAATGGTATCGGAGGTTTTTAGGGGCCAGTCCTTAGAAGTGGCATATATAATTTTGTTCACTTTCCATTGACTAGAATTCCAGTCACATGACACCACCTAGGGCCCACAGTTCCCAGCAAACAAGACTGGGAAATGTAGTCACTGGCTTGGCAGTTAAGAAACAGCTTCATACTATGTAGAAAAAAACCACATAACTTTGGTGGATAGCTGGTATTCTCTGCTTTACAAATAATTATACAGTTTGGACATGTCTCCTTGTGTATGTGTTCATAGATTCCTTGAGTATACACCTAGAAATGGAATTGTCAGATTGAAGTTACATACACTTTTACTTTGTTAGATATTGACAGATAACTTTGTCCAATAGCACTACATGAGAGGTCTGGTTTCTCCATGTTCTCACTAATATTTGAATTGCAGTACTGCTTGTCTTGTATTTCTACACAGCAATGTGCCATTAATGCCACTGAACTCTGTTGGAAAGAGGAGAATACTTATAGGTGACTGGTCTTGGTTTAGGGCATTTTGGAGGAGGACACTTGCCTAAAAGTCTAGACCAGTGCTGTCCAATAGAAACATAGTTGAGCCACATATATAATTTAAAATTTTCTATTAACCACATTTTAAAAATGTAAAGTGAATTTAGTTTAATAATTTATTTTATTTAACCCAGTATATCTAAATATGTTATCATTTAAACATGTGATCAGTATTAAAATAGTATTGAGATATTTTTCATTTTTTATAGCAAGTTTTCAAAATCCTGTTTGTATCTTACACTTAAAGCACATCTCAATTGGAATATCCATTTAAAATATTTAGTAGCCACTTGGCCCTAGTGGCTACCATATTGAATGGCACAGGTTTAGATTTAATAACAAAAACTTTAATTCTATAACACATATATGACATTTAATTTCAAAGTCATATTCATTTATTTAACATTTACTTATTTATTTGGTTGCCCCGGGTCTTAGTTGCGGCAGGCAGCCTCCTTAGTTGCAGCTCCAGGGCTCCTTAGTTGCAGCTCACTGGCTACTTAGTTGAGGCATGCAAATCTTAGTTGTGTCATGCATGTGAGATCTAGTTCCCTGACCAAGGATTGAACCCAGGTCTCCTGCACTGGGGGCGTGGAGTCTTATTCACTGTGCCACCAGGGAAGTCCCTCAAACTCATATTTAAATGGTGCTCACTCCAATCACCAAATTCATATTTATCTAGCCTTTGGAGAAATAGCAAGCTGAATTTGTTTTTCCTAGATTTCTTTCTATGACTAGAGAACTATACACACACACACACACACACACATAAGATCTTTTATTTATTTATTTTGGCCATGCTGTACGGCATGCAGAGTCTTAGTTCTGTGACCAGGGGTCGAACCCATGCCTCCTGCAGTGGAAATGCAGAGTCCTAATAATCACTGGACTGCCAGGGAAGTCCGGAGAATAATATGATTTAGATTTAGATTATCGAATTGTTAATTTCTCCTCACATAGTTTATAGTGTGGTAGTTTTCTGTTGCTGTGTAACATGCTACTGAAACTTAGTGGCTTAAAACAACATCCATTTATTATCTTACAGTTTTGTAGGTCAGAAGTCTGTTAATGTTCAGCTGGGTTCTCTGCTTAAGGTCTCGAGTCAAGGCTGAAGTCAAAGTGTTGGCCAGGCTGGACTCTTATCTAGAGGCTCAGGGGAAGACTCCACTTCCCAGCCCATTCAGGTTGTTAACAGTCTAGATCTTTGTTACAGATCTGAGGTTCCCATTTCCTTGATGGCTGTGGGGTGGTGATGAGGTGGGCTGATAATCTATTGATAGAAACCACCCACTTCCCTTCTCATATGGCCCTCTCTATCTTCATACCAGCAGTGGCACATGCTTCCTCATGCTTCAGTCTCTCTGGCTTCCCCTGCTATCAGTCAGAGAAAGCTCTATGCTCGTAAGGGCTTATGTGATTAGATCAGGTCCACCAAGATAATCTCCCTGTCTTAAGATCAACTTGCCATATAGTATAACACAATCACAGGAGTGATATCAAATTAGTATTCACAGATTTTAGTGAGCATCTTTGGGAGACCATTTTAGTAATTCTTTGTGCTACAGTAGAGAAGGAAGATGGAAGAACATTTTAATTATTTTGTTTAGAGGTCTTTTAATTTCACTTCTAAATGAAAGAAAAATACTTCTCCCATTTCTTTTTGTCTCTGCTCCCACCAGTGTGGTCCAAGCTTCCATCACTTCTTGGCTGGCTGTAGCAGTACTCCTGACTGCTGCTGTTGCTTGTTCCACGTTTCCCTCCCTTCAGTCAGTTTTCCGTATAACAGTCATCTGCGTCTCACCTTGCTCAGCCACTGTGCTTTAGTCACAGTGGTCTTGATTTAGTTCCCAGAAACTGCCATGCTCTGTCCTGCTTCAGGGACTCTGTAGTTTTGTTTTCTTTGCCCAAGCATCTCGCCCCCTTCTCCACAACTGTCCAACTCAACCATTAGGTCTTATCTTAAATATCTCTTCCTCATAGAGGTGTTTCTTTACCTATGGTCTAAATTAAGTCTTGGTTTTTGGTTTCCATGGTATCCTTTACTTTTTCTCTATATCCACGTATCATAATTTATACATATATGTATTCATGTGTTAGTTATTTGATGTCTCTGTCCCACACCGAGGGCAACAGATAAAGAATGTTTTGTTTACCTTTGTGTATCCAGCACCTAGTACAGGTCCTGGCACATAGTAGGCACTTATTAAATATTTATTGAATAAATGAATGAATCTTCAACTTTTTCCCTGCTCGGTCCAGGTTGTTTCCTTTCTAGATTTTTATAGGCCTATTCTCATTACCTTCTTTCTCTTTGTTATTATTTCCTTCCTTTGCTCTACTTTGAATGGTGGAGGAACGTGGCTTCCTGTTTTATGTTATTGTTGGTATGTGTTAACATTTTCAACTAGCGGCAGAAATATGTTTGCAGTTTTTGTTTGTTTGTTTGTTTGTTTTGCGGTACGCGGGCCTCTCACTGCTGTGGCCTCTCCCGTTGCGGAGCACAGGCTCCGGACGCGCAGGCCCAGCGGCCATGGCTCACGGGCTCAGCCGCTCCGTGGCATGTGGGATCTTCCCGGACCGGGGCACGAACACGTGTACTGCATCGGCAGGCGGACTCTCAACCACTGTGCCACCAGGGAAGCCCTGCAGTTTTTATTACTGATTAATACTCCACAATTTTGTAAATGAGAATTTTTGTGGACTTAGAAGAGTAGTCTTATGTAAATTCTTTGAGAATATTGTGAACAATGACAATTTTGAAGCATAATAATACTTTGTAGAGAGTAATGAGCTAGTTAAAAGGTTGAGAGTATTCTTAATTCCTTGTGTGTATTTTCACTTAAGATTTTACCTTCTGGTGTATAGCTCGGAGGAAAACCAGTCCGTTACTTCCTATTTTAGTTTAAGTCATCAAAGAAAAAGAACCAAAAGACTTTAACACAACACTGTAAATCAACTATACTTCAATAAAAATAAATAAATTTAAAAAAAAAGAACCAAAAGACTAATCTGCTGGGTTAGAAATAGCAAAGATCAGTTTTTTCCTGGTGACTTGATTTCACAATGAATTATAAGATTCCTACAAAAACATTAGTTTTTGTCTTTTATAGATTTGAAGCGTTTGACCTACTTCTGCCACAAGGCACAGCCTCTGATCTTTGATATTTATTCACATTTTTCTAGTTTGTGAATCTGAAAACAAAAGCTAAAATAAAAACCGGTTTTTAATAAGCTTGTTTCTTGAGAAGTATATTGTGCTACAGCCAGTTTTCACATTTGCATATAAAAATAAGCAACACAAATGTAATGCTTTTAAGTTGATATATATATTATTTATAAAATTGTCTTTGAAGTGTGGGCTATATAAAATTCTTTCTTCGGCTAAAACTCTAGAGGGCAAGACTCATGCTCTAAGCGTGCTCTTCATTGAACCTAACAAGTTATCATGTAAGTATGAGAGGTGATAGGCATTAAGTCAGGCCGTCACTGCTTTTGCAATAGGAATGACCTCTGAAGTTTTGGGATTTGATTTCTGGCAACACTGAATATTTATTAGGTCATATAGACTTGGTTTAGGCAGCTTATAAATAATCTCCTGTATTACTTAGAAGGAGGCATATTATTCACAGTCTACTTACACAATCAGAGGAACATAAACATTTGCAGTTTTTCAAGGTCATATGGAAAGTTAACTGTGCATCTAAAAATAATTTTCAGTCTTTTAAGACAGATAAGTACAACTTTGCATTTAAATGCCCTTTACCGGGGTAGTCTCTAATCATAAATGTCTTTCTGTAAGACTTAGTTAGCAGTGTGAATCAGAGGTTTACACCTCTGCACCTGAAATAATAATTGTAGAGCCAGTAGTAGTAAGCTGCTCCTGTTTCTGTTGTGGCTACTACATTTACTGAGAGCTTGCTCAGGCACTGTTTTATGTTTAATACCTCAATTAATCCTTGAAAAAACTGTTTGATGTCAGGTTCTATTATTAGCCCATTTTGCAGATGTGAAGGCCAAGGCACAGAAAGTTTAAAGAACTCAAGTTTCTGCCATCGGTGGTGTCACTAGGACATGAACCCAGGCAGACTGATTCCAGGGGTTATAGCTATAAAGTTCATTTTATAATTTTCATGCTATGTTAGAAACATGTTTCTATAGGGAAAAATCACAGTGAAGATGCAATTCAATTGTTTGAATTTTGAGCACTGCCATTTCTGAGTTTAGGCTCTTATTTCTTTCCGTGATTACTTTGGTAGCCTCCTAACTAATGTGCCTGCCGTTAGTCTCTTTTCCCTCTAATCTAGGCTCCCTGGGTTTTCTGACATAATTGAATTTTCTCTAAAGATATCAAATTATTTCTTGCCTCTCTGCCTTTGTAGATGCTGTTTCTTCCTCATGGAGCATCACTTTCTTGGCTAACTGTAACTAACCTACTTTTTGAGGGAGAGAGGGTGGTTGGATTTGTACTATCTTCAACCATAAAATGCTGTATTATTAACTATAAATAAAGACCATGCTAAGGTTTTTTTGTTTTTTGTTTTTTTTGCGGTACGCGGGCCTTTCACTGCTGTGGCCTCTCCCGTTGCGGAGCACAGGCTCCGGACGCGCAGGCTCAGTGGCCATGGCTCACGGGACCAGCCGCTCCGCGGCATGTGGGATCTTCCCGGACCGGGGCACGAACCCGCGTCCCCCGCATCGGCAGGCGGACTCCCAACCACTGCGCCCCCAGGGAAGCCCCATGCTAAGGTTTTTGCATCAAATATTTTTCTAAACTCTGGCCTCTAATGAAAGACAAGGAAAAACTAAAAATTCATGCTGCTTACTAAAAACACAATTGAAATCCAGAAATTCTTTAAACAGTAGACTGACAGAAAGTTCACAACTTGGTATATAGCTCATAAGGTGCCTGGAGATTATTTTTTTCCGTTTTGTACTTGACTAATCCTGCAATCTATTTCAGTTTTTTAACTTCGGTATTAATTGTTGAAGTAGCCAAAGGCACCTATTTTCTATAGAGTTTTAATGCCTAATATAATAGCCATCTACTCAACGCAGTGTTTCTTGGAAAGAAATCCTTTAAAATTTTTTTAAATTAAGTATAAAAAGAAGTATTCTTTTGTTCAATTAGTTTGCAATCTATATTAATGTCATATATTCAGTATGTTATCTTTTAGAAGCCAGTAAGATACATACTGGTCATTAATAAGCAGTGGATTATAGATTAATATAAAGCAGTGATCACTTATATTCTAGAAGTGTATTCCCATCATTGGGTCCTTATGCTGTAACATAGTTTTGGAATCATTATCATTGTAAAATCATTATTTCTTTGCATAATGCACTCAAGAATGGCTCAAAATAAAGACTGTCCTTTAGTCAGAATTCCATTTTATATATTAAAATATCCAGTTTATGTTCAATATATACATGATATTAAAGTAAACCTATCCTTGACTATCAAGGAGAGGAGGAGGAAAAAGGACAAGTGATATCACCTTCTAATGTAGGTCTGTAAAAATATATTGAAGAAGTGCACAGGTGCGCAGGTCCGGCGAGCGCAGGCGCAAAAAGGGCGCAGCTAGAGCGCAGCTGGGTGTCTGGCTTGCGGGTGTCCGAGCGCCGCGGCTGGAGAGGAGTGGCTGGAACTGCTTGAATATCCACATTTCAGTTTCTGCACCTATCAAGAGTTTTTTTTTTTTTTTTTTCTTTTTGCGGTACGCGGGCCTCTCACTGCTGTGGCCTCTCCCGTTGCGGAGCACAGGCTCCGGACGCGCAGGCCCAGCGGCCATGGCTCACGGGCCCAGCCGCTCCGCGGCATATGGGATCCTCCCAGACCGGGGCACGAACCCGTGTCCCCTGCATCGGCAGGCGGACTCTCAACCACTGCGCCACCAGGGAGGCCCTATCAAGAGTTTTAATTCATCATGGATAATCTGTTAGCAGAAGAAATTCAGCTGAGGGCTAACCAGGTTACTGATGAGTCTCTGGAAAGTACAAGGAGAATCCTGGGTTTAGCCACTGAGTCTCAGGATGCAGGAATCAAGACTGTCACTATGCCGGATGAACAAGGGGAACAACTAAAACGCATAGAAGAAGTCATGGACCAAATAAAGACATGAGAGAAGCAGAGAAGACTTTAACAGAACTGAACAAGTGCTGTGGCTTTTGTGTATGCCCATGTAATAGGACAAAGAACTTTGAGTCTAGTAAAGCCTATAAGGCAACATGAGGAGATGTTGGAGACAACTCTACTAGCAATGTAGTATCTAAGAAGCCAGGCCGAGTGACAAGTGGTCAGCCTCAGCAAGCAACCACAGCAGCAGCCAGCGGCTGGTACATTAAATGTATAACAAATGATGCCAGGGAAGACGAAATAGAAGAGAACCCGACGCAAGTGGGCAGTATCCTAGGAAATCTAAAAAACATGGCCCTGGACATAGGCAATGAGATTGAGGCTCAAAATCGACAAATAGAACGGATCACAGAGAAGGCTGACACCAACAAAGATCGTATTGACAATGCCAGTGCCAGAGCAAAGAAACTCATTGACGGCTAAAGCTACTGCTGTACTTCTTTATCACTTATTCATCTCCCTAGCTCCTCCTTCAAAGCCATTACCGTTCCAGAGTTTGAAATTTTGGTTCCACACTCTTCTCATCGGGAGATGATGTGGAAGAAGATCTAGGAGTAACAGCCCCCCTATTCTTTTATTTTCTCTTTTTCCCTTGAGGGTAGACTGCTGCTTAGTTTTCCTCCTAGTATTTTCTTTCTCGGTCCATGCTCTTAGGTTGGTTTTCTTACATCATATATAGTGTTACTTTTCATTCTCTCCATTTACTTAGCAGGTTCTCCTGCTTTCAAAATTTGGAAGCATTGCCAGAGGCAGTCATGTAAAAGGCAGTGGGGGCAGGCACAAGGAGGAAAGGCAAGAGATAAGAAGTTGTTACCTCAGTAAAACCTGCAGACCCTAAAGCCAAAAGTTGCATAACCACAGTGAAGATCTAGTTGGGTTTAATTTCTATTTAAGTTGCAGTTATTGCCAATTTAGGCCAATGCTTGGTTTTGGAGCCTGCATATACAATGTTTTTGTTATGCATCACAACTTTGCAACCTCTGCTTCAGAAAAGAATAGAATGAGTTTTCTTAAAGTGAGCTTAATTTCTGAACTCCTGGTGATTCATCTATGTACATAGATTCTATGATCCCATTTCATATTGCACCATATAGGAACACATGGTATAAATGAATGGCTTTTTATTTTCATATTATTAATAGTATCATGGTCCCATTACAGGCCTATTAACCTCATAAATTTGTCATTAGTCTTTGAAGAAAAAATATGTGAATATGTATATATAATATGAGAATTTCTCTCTACAGCAGGGCTTAAAATTTTTGGGAAAAGTTTGACAAAGTATATCACGGGAATTCAGATTTACCTCAATGCCAAGAATTATGTTTGGATAGGAAAAAAGAAACTTGTTTTGATCTCAGGTAGAAAATAGTTAGATTGCTTTGAGTTTTATGTAGCTTTAAACTATTTTTAAAACTAGAATTTATTCTGTTTAACTAAAAATGATTCAGAAAATTATGTCTTTGGTTTACTTATTGATGATTGCACTGTGATTCTCTTAGCCTTTTGTATTCAACTTCCAGAATCACATTTGTTTAGATCCTGAACAGTGTTATAAGAATCTGATTGGTATTTGTCACCTTTATTTAAAAACTAGCTTCTGCACACTTCAAAACTATTAATGTCAATTGGTTTGACCAATAACCACTGTTTGGTCCTTACAATTAAATTTTGTAACTAAAAAAATATATATATATGTATAAGATCAAAATACATTGAAAATCAAGTATAAAATAAAAGCATTCTCTCAGAATGAGGCCTTATAAATACTCAAACCAATTAAACATTACAGTGGAAAAGTTCATTAAATATTACATTAAGTAATTAGTAATTTTTATATTCCTACATAGGTCAAAATTACCAAACCATGAAACTGAATTTCTTCTCATTTCCCCAAGGATTATGAAAGAGATTTTAATTAAGCTTTGCTATGTTAAGAATTTCCTTGATTTTAGAAAGCTGTTTGTATGTTACTACAGCTTTTCTAAGTGACTGTCTACATAAAGATAACCTTATGTGTGGCTTGGTAATTTTGTGGTTAATGTATACCATGAAAAAGTTATTATAGGAATTCAATTCATGAAGCATATATGATCAGCTATGTTCAAGCAAGATATTGAATCATTTGGTATTTTGTAATATGTATAATTAGTAGTAAATCCTAAAAAGAATATGATTAAAGACAGTGTCCTTTCTTGAAAGTAATGTTAATGACTTTTTTTTCTTTACTTATTCACTTGTTTTTCACCTCATTATAGAAAGGATTTCAAGTGGCAAATTAATTTTACTATAATGGGAGTAATTATCTAGTCATCAATAAAAGTTAAGTATCTACCATATGCTAAGCATTGTGCTAAATGCTGCTTATACAGAAATAAAATACATGTTCTTTTCCTCAAGAAGTGTGCGGTTTAGAGAAAAAGTCAGACAAGTTAACCAGCAAGTACAGTACAATGTGAGTACAATAAAAATTATTATTAACTCTGTTATGTAGGAGGTGATATACTAAGCGCATTACATTGTTATTCTCTTTTTAAATCAGGAAATTAATATTTAGCAACATTAGTTAACTCATCTAAGGTCACACAGTACGTGGTTGAATCAGAATTTGAACTCAGATGTGTCTGACTCCAAAGCTTTTTATCTTGCTGCCTCTCTATACTGGTAAGGGTTAAGACAGAGTGATGCAGAGGATTTATGGGGACCGTAAAGGTGCGTGTGCCAGTGTAGGCTATTAGGTTCTGGAAGAGAATGCTTAAACTGAGTTTAGAAGACTAAATAGGAATTAGCCAAGAGGAAGAGGGAGCTGAAAAGCATTCCAACAGAGATACTAACTTGTGCAAAGGCATAGAGATGAGAAGGCGTAGCCCATTTGGGGCTTGTAAGCCCTTATTTCTCTGAATAAAGGAGAGTAAACCTGCAAGAAAACCTGGAGAAATAACCCCCAAATCATTCACTAATTCATTTATTCAGTCAGTATTGGGCACTGTAGACTTATTCACTGCATCTCTGGGATGATATTGGAATTTTTAAAACTACAAGTCATAGAAATGACACTAATGTTAACAAAATGCCACATAATCAGGAAAGAGAAGAACGTTATGCTCTTCTGTCCTCTGATTTGTTTTATTTGGCTTTTAGAGCAATGGCTTCTAAACTGTAAAATCTCTCTCTCTCTCTCTCTCTCTCTCTCTCTCTTTCTCTTTCTCTCTTTTCTGATCATTTCTCTCATCATACTACCTGATGCCAAACTGTGTGGAGATTTTAGAACTGAAGACTGCCTAAAGTGTTCTCAATTCAACTATGCTAAATTCTATTTACTTCCTAAAGATTTAAGAAAGGCTAAGTGTGTTTCTCTGTATCAGTGTCCCCTGTATGACCTTATCTTTCAGGGGATAAATGTACTGAAAGTACTAAAACAGATCCTTTCAAGGACATGTTTGGAGAGGTAGACTCACATCAAGCTGCTAGATGGATATACAGGACAATGCAAGACCATGACCCAGATATAAATCAACATATAAAATCTAGGAGGTAGGGAATGGTTTTTCTGAGTTTGAAGGAGGGATGTTTATCATTAGACACATTTATCATTCAGTGATACGATTATTAGTTTGTTTTCTCCATCTTTACAATCCAAAGAGACAGTCTTCAACATTCATTTCAAATGCTGTCTTCTAGTAGAAGACAGCTGGAAGTAATTATTCCCTCTCCTGAACTTCCCAGCATTTTATCTGTATCTTTTAAAAATACATCCAATAATTCCTTCCTTTTTATAATGTCATTTATATGCATGTCTCATCTCCTCTTTTAAACTGTACGTACCTTCATGTTTGATCCCCAGCACTAAGCGTTGTACGTGTAAGGCATTGAGCTAATATTTAATGAATTAAAGCGTAGCATCCCTATCATAAACTAAACCATTAGGGCAGGGTTTCTTGAAGTGCTGGACGTGAATTACTTACTTCAGGATCACCTGGAATGTGTTGTTCAAAGTGCAAGTTCCTGTGCTTCTGCCCACACCTACTGAATGAGAATTTCTGTGGTTTCCAGTAATCTTGTTTTGAGTAAAAACACTAGATAATTATGATGTACACTAAAGTTTGAGAACCCACTGCCTTAGGGAGAATGCAAGAATCCAAATTAAAATTGAATTTACATTGAATTGCAGATGTGCTTAATGCTAAAAATAATAAAGTATAAACCATAATGGAAAAGAACATGTAAAAAGAATGTATATATGTGTATAACTGAGTCACCTTGCTATACAGCAGAGATTGGCCCAACATTGTAAACCAACTATACTTCAGTTAAAAAAAAAATAATAAAGTAGCGAGACTTCCCTGGTGGCGCAGTGGTTAAGAATCCACCTGTCAATGCAGGAGACACGGGTTTGATCCCTGGTCCAGGAAGATCCCACATGTCGCAGAGGAACTAAGCCTGTGCACCACAACTACTGAGCCTGTGCTCTAGAGCCCAGCCCACGAACCACAGCTACTGAAGCCCGCATGCCTAGAGCCCGTGCTCCGCAACAAGAGAAGCCACTGCAATGAGAAGCCCGCGCACCACAACGAAGAGTAGCCCCCCGCTTGCTGCAACTAGAGAATGCCCGCGTGCAGCAAAGAAGACCCAACGCAGCCAATAAATAAATAAATAAATTTATATTAAAAAACGGTCGCATTTTGTACATAGCATATAAGATGAAAATATAAGAAGAAAGAAATGAACAGGAAGATATTTTCAGTGAAGTTTTTCTGTATGTCAGGAAAGATCAATGTTCAATATTCTGGAACTTTAGTCTTAAAAAACATATTTAGGGCTTCCCTGGTGGCGCAGTGGTTGAGAGTCCCCCTGCCGATGCAGGGGACACGGGTTCGTGCCCCAGTCCGGGAAGATCCCACATGCCGCAGAGCGGCTGGGCCCGTGAGCCATGCCTGCTGGGCCTGCACATCCGAAGCCTGTGCTCCGCAACGGGAGAGGCCACAACAGTGAGAGGCCCGCGTACCACACACACACACACAAAAGCATATTTAGATGTAAATGATTTAGAATATTGATGACCATTTTCTTTGAATGCATTTGAAGTAAAACACCATGGTTTTATAACTAAAGACTAAGAAAAGATGCTTTGAACATTCTTATTGGCACATTCTTGTATTCCTGTATGCATAGATGTCTTTTAAGGCATGATTTCCTATAATATAGTTTGTGACTCCTAGTTTTATTGTAAGAAATAGTGTGGTTTAGATACCATTTAACAATATATGCTTTTCCTTATCTTTAACAACACATTGTAGTTTAGATTTACTTGTCTGTGAAGGTTTTTATCTGTGATTTTTAAAAATATGAAATTGTTGATAGAATGTCAACTATCTTGACTTATGTATTGTTTAAATTGATAAGGGCTAGGATAAGCTGTAGCAAGCAACTCCAGTATAGATCTTCATCATCCAGGTAGTTCTTTTATTTCTAAAATATAAATTGTTGGGCTTCCCTGGTGGCGTAGTGGTTAAGAATCCAATCCGCCCGCCAGTGCAGGGGATACGGGTTCAATCCCTAGTCTGGGAAGATCCCACGTGCCGTGGAGCAGCTAAGCCCACACGCCACAACTACTGAGCCTGCACTCTAGAGCCTGCGAGCCACAACTACTGAAGCCTGTGCGCCTAGAGCCCGTGCTTTGCAACAAGGGAAGCCACCACAATGAGATGCCTGAGCACCTCAACAAAGAGTAGCTCCCGCTCGTCACAACTAGAGAAAGCCCACGCGCAGCAACGAAGACCCAGCACAGCCAAAAATAAATTAAAAAAATTAAAATATAAATTGTTTTATAAACTTAAGCTGTTCTTATAATAGTAATAAAGATAAGAAGTGCTTAAAAAGTGCTTATAATATAGAGAACTGGTCCAGGTACTATGTATATATTAGTTCATTTAATTCTCACAGCAACCAAATGAAGTAGGCAGTGTTATCAACCACACTTTGCAGGTAAGGAAGCTAAGGTATTGAGAAAGAAATTTGTCCAAGTTCACGTAGCTGATAAGTGGCTAGGATATGAACCCCTACAGAGTAGCTTCAGAGTCAGCACTCTTAACCACTCTGCAATAATGTTATTATTTTTTTTAACTAGCACATAACTTGACTTTGTCTTAGTCACTATCAGGAGCATTTTCCAGCAGTAGTAATAATAATTGGCAAATGTTTCCAAGTAAAAATTTTAAACAAATTCAGCGTATATCTAAACATCATCTTTTTTGAATGGTCTTAATGCTATTCTTACTTTTACTGATTTTACGTAGTAATATCAAGATTTCTTACTTAAAATTAGTTGGCTGTCAAAAGATTGTTTTGGCAATCTGATTGACACAAGTGAAAGTCCAGTAAGTTTATTTTATTTTTTTAATTTGATTTATTTTTAAAATTTAATTCATTTTTTGGCTACGTTGGGTCTTCATTGCTCTGCATGGGCTTTCTCTATTTGTGGCAAGCAGGGGCTACTCTTTGTTGCAGTGCGCGGGCTTCTTATTAAGGTGGCTTCCCTTGTTGCAGAGCACGGGCTCTAGGCGCGTGGGCTTCAGTAGTTGCAGCATGTGGGCTCAGTAGTTGTGGCACGCGGGCCCTAGAGTGCAGGCTCAGTAGTTGTGGCACACGGGCAGTTGCTCCGTGGCATGTGGGATCTTCCTGGACCAGGGGTTGAACCCGTGTCCCCTGCAGTGGCAGGTGGTTTCTTAACCACTGCACCAAAAGGGAAGTCCCAGGTCCAGTAATTTTAATTTTCAGAAGCTTCTGGAACACTTAACAGATTTTTTTAAACTATATTTATTTATTTATTTTTGGCTGCTTTGGGTCTTCGTTGCTGCGCATTGGCTTTCTTTAGTTGCGGCGAGTGGGGGCTACTCTTCATTGTGGTGTGCGGGCTTCTCATCATGGTGACTTCTCCTTGTGGAGCATGGGCTCTAGGCACGTGGGCTTCAGCAGTTGTGGCACGCAGGCTCAGTAGTTGTGGCTTGCGGGCTGTAGAGTGCAGGCTCAGTAGTTGTGGCGCATGGGCTTAGTTGCTCCACAGCATGTGGGATCTTCCTGGACCAGGGCTCAAACCTGTGGCCCCTGCATTGGCAGGTGGGTTCTTAAAAGCCACTGCACCACCAGGGAAGCTCCACTTAACAGATTTTTAGAAAATAAAAAGGCTAGATAAATTTTCATACTGATCATTTTTTTAAATTATATATAAAAGATGTTTAGTAATATATATTCTTTTTGATAAAGCACTGAAGTTTTTATCTACAAAAAGAACATTTTTTTAAAATTTATTTTTTTGACCATCCTGCCGCAAGCCATGTGGGATCTTATCAATAGTTCCCCAACCAGGGATTGAAACTGCGCCCCCGGCATTGGAAGCATGGAGTCTTAACCACTGGACCGCCAGGGAATTCCCCAAAAGTACATTTTTTTAATTGGTGTTTCTGTGGTACACATGAAAATATTTGTCCTTGGTCTATGTCATTTCCTCATTTTTAATTCTACAAATTGGTCATTTTAGGTGTCATTAATTGTTTTGTTTCAGTAAATAAATACTGAAGGTGATTTAACCACCTTGTAAAAATAGCTAACTTATGAATGCTATATATTAGGCTGTGTTTTAATATGTTAATTGTTTTTAAAATAATCTGTCCCATCAAAACACTAACTTGTTTAAAAAGTTCAGTTTTAAAATATCACCAACCTCTGTTATAAACAGGACAGCTCAGAAGAAGAGGAGACGTAAATTAGAGAAACCCAGAATGGAAAATAAAGAAGAGAGATTATTTTACCCTTAGAATAAAGGGTTCCACAATGAGGAGGTGGGCTCTAAGAATCTTGAATAAGAAGATCATAGGTATGCCCAATTAAGTGGCTCTTAATAGCATTATTTTTATTTTTTCAATGCAAATTTACAATCTAGTAAACTGAAAAGCAGATGAACATTGAATTTTCTGTGGAATTCTTAAGGAAGGGTCACTTTTATATGGGAAAATATATTTCTTGTACTTCTAATCTTTTGATCTATATTTTGTCATTTTGTTAATGGTGGAAAGAGAATAAATATCATTTTTTATGAACAAAATATTTTTTTCTAAGTTTGAAACCAGTATGAACCTTGCTGTAAATATTTAAGTTTTAAAAAATATAAATTAAATATTTGATTGTGCTACTAAACATATCATTTTACCTGATGGCTAGGAGGAGTCAAACATAGTCAAGAGGGGTACCTAATGAGTACCTTTAGAGAGTACATAAAGCATTTAATAACTGTAGGAAGAATGATCGTGTCTTATTTCTCAAATAAATAGAATTTTAATTTACTTATACAAGGAAGTTATTCTGTATTTACTTATTTTATGTAGAGTTTTCTACTAGAATATAAGCTCCCTGAAGGCAGGGACTCTGTTTTACTCACCATCCTATCCTCAATACCTAGAATACTGAATGCGTAGTACATAGTAGGTTTTCAGTAAGTACTTGATGAGTAAATGGAATAGATGTTTATACATGTTTTTTATTATGGTGAAATATACATAATAATTAACATGTTTTAAATGACATTTTTATATCTGGTTAGATAAAAGACATGCTCATTATAGAAATATTTGAAACTATTATGAAACAGAAAAGTTACTTGTAGTTTGCAACTTCAAATAGCTGTTCTTTAGGAATATTTTTCTCTAATTCTTTTTTATGCAGATATGTTTATAACTAAATTGAGATCACACATACACATAATACATATAGTTTTGTGCCCTGCTTTTTTAATTTAATACTTTCAAGTGAGCATTTTTCTAAATCATTAACTATTACTTGAAAACATGTTAAAAGGTTGTTAAGGGTCTAAGTGCAGTTTTGCTCAAAATTCACAGTAATAAATACATTTTACTTTGTGATTAAGACTATACATATACAGGGGCTTCCCTGGTGGCGCAGTGGTTGGGGGTCCGCCTGCCGATGCAGGGGACGCGGGTTCGTGCCCCGGTCCGGGAGGATCCCACGTGCTGCGGAGCGGCTGGGCCCGTGAGCCGTGGCTGCTGGGCCTGCGCGTCCGGAGCCTGTGCTCCGCAACGGGAGAGGCCGCGGCGGTGACAGGCCCGTGTACCGCAAAAAAAAAAAAGACTATACATAAACATTTAATTGTATTAAAAATTGTAAAGTAGTAGTTATGAAGTGTGATGAATTCTGATTTTTCATATATGTATATTTTTTCCGGTACGCGGGCCTCTCACTGTTGTGGCCTCTCCGTTGCGGAGCACAGGCTCCGGACGTGCAGGCTTATCGGCCACGGCTCACTGGCCCAGCCGGTCCGCGGCACGTGGGATCCTCCCGGACCGGGGCATGAACCCGTGTCCCCTGCATCGGCAGGCGGACTCTCAACCACTGCGCCACCAGGGAAGCCCCTCATATGTTGTTTTTTGAAATATGCTTGTCACATCCCTCCAAACTGATTTTGCATCTCAGTAATGGGTTGCAGCCTACAGTTGGAAAAGTACAGTTCTCTTGTATGAGTATTCTGTAATTCAGTTATGCCCCTTTTATTGGACAAATTTGGTTCTTTCCATTTTTTTGCCGATAGGTATAAGTTCTTAAAAGTGTGTTTGAGCATATTTACCAAAGTAATTTATGCTGGTTATAATAAATTGTTGCTAAAGTGTTAAAATGTAAAAGTCTTCTTTATCAGTTTGATGTATATCCTTTCAGATTTTCTTTTTTTCATGTAAAGGTGAGATACACTGTCAAATTATTAAAATTATTTTTATGGCCCTCAGTAGAGTTTAATAACTTGCCTTACATGGGTCCTGGGCATGGGCGTTTTGTAATTTTTGTTAATTTTTTCCTTCAGTTTTACTAGGATACAATTAACACATGATATTGTGTTATGCAAAGTGTGCAAAGTGTAAAGTGACTTTCAGATTTTTCTATGCAGTCATTCACTATATCAATCTCTATACACACATTTTTTTCCTAAACAAAAATGCTGTTATTCTAACACCTTTTAAGTTTTTTAGTTAATGTATCATGGATATCTTTTCATATCAACGTGTAAAATCTTTATTTGCTGCCTAGTACTCCGTTATAGGTAGATCATATTCTAACCTTTCCATTGTTAATAAAGATTTGTGTTGGTTTTTTTTCTTGGCCGCACCACGCAGCTTGTGGAATCGTAGTTCCCCAACCAGGGATTGAACCCAGGGCCCCCAGCAGTGAAAGTGCAGAGTCCTAACCACTGGACTGCCAGGGAATTCCCAGTTTGTACTACCTTTAATAGTATATAAGGGAAAAAATTTCCCTGTAGTGTTAACATTGGATATTTTCAACCTCGATTTTTGCCAGTCTGATGAGCAAAAAAATCTCTTTTATAATTTGAATGTATTGGATTAGCATCTTTTCATATGCTTATTGGCGATTTATGTGTCTTCTACTAATGCTTGCTTATATCCTTTGTGGATTTTTCTATTTATTATTGATTTGTAGGAAATCTTTATGTATTATGTTTATTAGCCTCTTGAGTATTATATGTTGTAAATGGCTTCTCCCAGTCTATAAATCATCTTTGAAACTTTATTATGGAATCTTTTTCTATATAGAAGTTTAACATTTTGTACTTGATCAAATCAGCTTTTTTTTTTTTTCTTTATGGATTCTGGGATTTGTATCATGTTTTAAAGGGTATAACTGACCTTCTCCACTTATTTTCTTATATTTTCCTCTATACTTATAGCTTTTCTTATTTATTCATTGAGAAATAATTTTTGTGTTTTTTGTATTACATTTGGCTACTTAAAGTTGATATAATTATTACTTCTGATAACTAAACAACTCATAATAAGGAAGATTAGTGAGTTTCTTTTTTGTGACTTAAAAAAATTTTTTTACATGTTTATTTTTATTTTTTTGGCTGCACTGTGCGACATGTGGCATCTTAGTTCCCTGACCAGGGATTGAACCCACGCCCCCTGCTTTGGAAGCACCAAGTCTTAACCACTGGACCACCAGGGAAGTCCCAATCAGTGAGTTTCTGAAGGGAGTTCTAATTTTGTTAAAATGCTTGAATTGATGGTAAATATAGTTGGTTTGAGCATGAATCTAAGCTTTATAAGGAGTTGGAGTAAGGGTAGATATTTTTTGGATAGGAAAACGTTTGAACAAAAGTGCAGATTTCTCATCAGGCTTCACAGCCAATCAAGTTCATTTGAAACATAACAGTAGGTTATTTGACAAATTGTTGCCTTGCTGACATTTTCTCTCTTAGACTATAAGGGGAAAATATTTATATATTTGTATGAGAAAAAATCTTGAAGGGTATACACCAAATTATTAGCAATGATTTTCTCTGATGGAGAGATTTCAGATATATTTAATTTTTTTTCTACTTACTGTGTTTTACATTTTTATCACTAAAAATGTTATTTGTTTAGGGACGTCCCTGGTAGCACAGTGGTTAAGAATCCACCTGCCAATGCAGGGGACACGGGTTCGATCCCTGGTCTGGGAAGGTCCCACATGCTGTAGAGCAACTAAGCCTGTGTGTCACAACTACTGAGCCTGCGCTCTAGAGCCCATGAGCCACAACTACTGAGGCCACATGCCACAACTGCTGAAGCCCACATGCCTAGAGCCTGTGCTCCGCAACAAGAGAAGCCACCACAATGAGAAGCCCATGCACTGCATTGAAGAGTAGCCCCCGCTCACTGCAACTAGAGAAAGCCCGCGTGCAGCAACGAAGACCCAATGCAATAAAAAAGAAAAATGTTACTTGTTTAGTAAAAATAATATAGCGGGGAGGTAAAGAATGCAATGAAGGATACTGCTACTCTGGATCTATTTATAGCCAATAAGGAAGAATTGCTTGGTGGATAGAAATGAAAAACCTTTGGAGACAACGTGACCATATCATTATATAGTTTGTTATAGCTGGGGTGGAGAATTCTAGAAGCGGTCACATATATACATACTCTAGATTGTAGGAATAAAACTTATAAAAAGTAAACAAAAATATATATTGTCATGACCTTATGACCTGAGACTAGGAAAGGTGGGAAGAACACAAAAATAATTGTAGAATTATACAATTACAGATTATAACGAGTTTTTTTGTTTGTTTGTTTTTTGTTTTTGAGGTACACGGGCCTCTCGCTGTTGTGGCCTCTCCCGTTGCGGAGCACAGGCTCCGGACACGCAGGCTCAGCGGCCATGGCTCATGGGCCCAGCCACTCCGCGGCATGTGGGATCTTCCCGGACCAGGGCACAAACGTGCGTCCCCTGTATCGGCAGGCGGACTCTCAACCACTGCGCCACCAGGGAAGCCCTATAACGAGTTTTTTAAAAAGGCAAAAGCAAATAAAACTACTTTGACTCCACTTGGAGCAATCTTAGCTCAGGTTTTAAAAGGACATTTATAGAAGATGAATATATAAAAGTGACACAAACATTTAAGTGTGTCAGAAAAGCTAAAATCCGGAAATCACAGATGTGAGGAATATACTAAAGATAATTATAAAATCTTACAGTTATATTCAGAATCAATAATAAGGAAGATACATGCTTACTTAATATTAACAGCTCTTACTTGGTTTCCATATTTTCTGTCAAAGAGAACAATGTTTATGCTGTAACAACAACAAAAAATTACCTAGTAAAGGAGAATTAAAGTCCAGTATAGGTGAAATTAATTAAGGAGGCATCTAACTGCTCAATAGGACTTTTTTTCATAACCTGAACTAGTTACATCTGAGGATGCTGTGCATACTTGTAGGTGAGAAAGCTAAACTTTGAGGAATTATTGGGAATAGGAAGAATGGAAGTGAGCCACAGGTGAGGACATTGACAGCATGTTGATCAAATTCAGAAATGATACAAAGCTTGTTGGACTTTTATGCAAGAAATGAAAACAATTTGTAAGTCCATAGCAACAAGCACTTAACAGATTGGTTTAAATAAGAAATTTAGTATAACTAAATATATAATCCTGCATTTGGGTTAAAAGAAAAATGAGTTGAAGAATTGATGAAAAAGGATAAATAGCCTAGTGGGAGTGTTTATGACAAAGGGAATTTCCCTGTTGGTAAACTTAATATGAATAAACATACCCCATAAACATACACATTTTATACAGTTGCAGTCATAATGTGCTAATTATATATATATTGCCTTTTTCACTGAGTACATGAATATAATACACACTTTCCATATTGCTGTATAGATTTCCAAATTATTTGTTGTTGCCTAAATGTTCCATCTGCAGGCTCTTACATAATTTAATAAATCAGTCCCTTATTTTAGATATTAGGGTTTACTCTAATTTTTTATTACTTAAATAACATTGTAATGATAATCTTTGTGCATAACGTATTAGGCTACTGTTGGATAATTTCCTTAGATAATTTTCTGGAAGGATTTCTTCTAACAAATACTGAAAACCAACTAGAGACTAGCTATATAACTGATTTGGGGAATCCTGGGTTGCATGTGTTGTTGTAGTTGTTGGCTCATTTAAGATAACAATAGCAGCTGATACCTCTGACTGTGGTTCAGGCAATGTGCCAAATAGTTTGTGTGTGTAGTTATATTTAATTATCCTGCAAATTCTATTAGATAAGGTATTCAAGGCCAAAGTTTGATAACTTGTCCAAAATTGTATAACTAATAAATGGCAAAAATGACATATAGGACTGTGTGGCTGCAAAACTGCACTGGCTCCCAGACTGGACATAAACAATTATAATGGCAAGATTCTTACAGAGTAGGCTCTATTAGATTAGGTATTTTGTGCAGAAGTGAATACACATGACCTGTTAAGTATGAATGCATTATTGGCCCAAGTGTTGTTGTTTTTTTTTTTTTTTTTTTTTTTTCCATTTTTTTTTAAGTTTATTTATTCATTTTTTTAATTAGTTTCTGCTTTATAACAAAGTGAATCAGTCATACATATACATCTGTTCCCACATCCCTTCCCTCATGCATCTCCCTCCCTCCCACCCTCCCCATCCCACCCCTCCAGGCGGTCACAAAGCACCGAGCTGATCTCCCTGTGCTCTGCGGCTGCTTCCCACTATCTATCTACCTTACGTTTGGTAGTGTATACACGTCCATGCCTCTCTTTCGCCTTGTCACAGCCCACCCTTCCCCCTCCCCATATCCTCAAGTCCATTCTCAAGTAGGTCTGCGTCTTTTTTTTTTTTTTTTTTTTTTTTGCTGTACGCGGGCCTCTCACTGCTGTGGCCTCTCCCGTTGCGGAGCACAGGCTCCGGACACACAGGCTCCGCGGCCATGGCTCGCGGGCCCAGCCGCTCCGCGGCATGTGGGATCTTCCGGGATAGGGGCACGAACCCGTGTCCCCTGCATCGGCAGGCGGACTCTCAACCACTGCGCCACCAGGGAAGCCCAAGGTCTGCGTCTTCATTCCCGTTTTGCCCCTAGGTTCTTCATGACATTTTTTTTTTAAATTCCGTATATATGTGTTAGCATACGGTATTTGTCTTTCTCTTTCTGACTAACTTCACTCTGTATGACAGACTCTAGGTCTATCCACCTCATTACAAATAGCTCAGTTTCGTTTCTTTTTATGGCTGAGTAATATTCCATTGTATATATGTGCCACATCTTCTTTATCCATTCATCCGATGATGGACACTTAGGTTGTTTCCAGCTCCGGGCTATTGTGAATAGAGCTGCAATGAACATTTTGGTACATGTCTCTTTTGGAATTATGGTTTTCTCAGGGTATATGCCCAGTAGTGGGATTGCTGGGTCATATGGTAGTTCTATTTGTAGTTTTTTAAGGAACCTCCATACCGTTCTCCATAGTGGCTGTACCAATTCACATTCCCACCAGCAGTGCAAGAGTGTTCCCTTTTCTCCACACCCTCTCCAGCATTTATTGTTTCTAGATTTCTCTTTTTTTTTTTTTTTAATTAGTTTCTGCTTTATAACAAAGTGAATCAGTCATACATATACATCTGTTCCCACATCCCTTCCCTCATGCATCTCCCTCCCTCCCACCCTTCCCATCCCACCCCTCCAGGCGGTCACAAAGCACCGAGCTGATCTCCCTGTGCTCTGCGGCTGCTTCCCACTATCTATCTACCTTACGTTTGGTAGTGTATATATGTCCATGCCTCTCTTTCGCCTTGTCACAGCCCACCCTTCCCCCTCCCCATATCCTCAAGTCCATTCTCAAGTAGGTCTGTGTCTTTATTCTCGTTTTGCCCCTAGGTTCTTCATGACATTTTTTTTTTAAATTCCGTATATATGTGTTAGCATACGGTATTTGTCTTTCTCTTTCTGACTAACTTCACTCTGTATGACAGACTCTAGGTCTATCCACCTCATTACAAATAGCTCAGTTTCGTTTCTTTTTATGGCTGAGTAATATTCCATTGTATATATGTGCCACATCTTCTTTATCCATTCATCCGATGATGGACACTTAGGTTGTTTCCAGCTCCGGGCTATTGTGAATAGAGCTGCAATGAACATTTTGGTACATGTCTCTTTTGGAATTATGGTTTTCTCAGGGTATATGCCCAGTAGTGGGATTGCTGGGTCATATGGTAGTTCTATTTGTAGTTTTTTAAGGAACCTCCATACCGTTCTCCATAGTGGCTGTACCAATTCACATTCCCACCAGCAGTGCAAGAGTGTTCCCTTTTCTCCACACCCTCTCCAGCATTTATTGTTTCTAGATTCCTTGATGATGGCCATTCTGACTGGTGTGAGATGATATCTCATTGTAGTTTTGATTTGCATTTCTCTAATGATTAATGATGTTGAGCATTCTTTCATGTGTTTGTTGGCAGTCTGTATATCTTCTTTGGAGAAATGCCTATTTAAGTCTTCTGCCCATTTTTGGATTGGGTTGTCTGTTTTTTTGCTATTGAGCTGCATGAGCTGTTTATAAATTTTGGAGATTAATCCTTTGTCAGTTGCTTCATTTGCAAATATTTTCTCCCATTCTGAGGGTTGTCTTTTGGTCTTCTTTATGGTTTCCTTTGCTGTGCAAAAGCTTTGAAGTTTCATTAGGTCCCATTTGTTTATCTTTGTTTTTATTTCCATTTCTCTAGGAGGTGGGTCCAAAAGGATCTTGCTGTGATTTATGTCATAGAGTGTTCTACCTATGTTTTCCTCTAAGAGTTTGATAGTTTCTGGCCTTACATTTAAGTCTTTAATCCATTTTGAGCTTATTTTTGTGTATGGTGCTAGGGAATGATCTAATCTCAAACTTTTACATGTCCCTGTCCAGTTTTCCCAGCACCACTTATTGAAGAGGCTGTCCTTTCTCCACTGTACATTCCTGCCTCCTTTATCAAAGATAAGTTGGCCATATGTGCGTGGGTTTATCTCTGGGCTTTCTATCCTGATCCACTGATCTATCTTTCTGTTTTTATGCCAGTACCAGACTGTCTTAATTACTGTAGCTTTGTAGTATAGTCTGAAGTCAGGGAGCCTGATTCCTCCAGCTCCGTTTTTCGTTCTCAAGATTGCTTTAGCTATTCGGGGCCTTTTGTTTTTCCAAACAAATTTTGAAATTTTTTGTTCTAGTTCTGTGAAAAATGCCATTGGTAGTTTGATAGGGATTGCATTGAATCTGTAGATTGCTTTCGGTAGTAGAGTCATTTTCACAATATTGATTCTTCCAATCCAGGAGCATGGTATATCTCTCCATCTATTTGTATCATCTTTAATTTCTTTCATCAGTGTCTTATAGTTTTCTGCATACAGGTCTTTTGTCTCCTTAGGTAGGTTTATTCCTAGATATTTTATTCTTTTTGTTGCGATGGTAAATGGGAGTGTTTTCTTGATTTCATTTTCAGATTTTTCATCATTAGTGTATAGGAATGCCAGAGATTTCTGTACATTAATTTTATATCCTGCTACTTTACCAAATTCATTGATTAGCTCTAGTAGTTTTTCGGTAGCATCTTTAGGATTCTCTATGTATAGTATCATGTCATCTGCAAACAGTGACAGCTTTACTTCTTCTTTTCCAATTTGGATTCCTTTTATTTCCTTTTCTTCTCTGATTGCTGTGGCTAAAACTTCCAAAACTATGTTGAATAAGAGTGGTGAGAGTGGGCAGCCTTGTCTTGTTCCTGATCTTAGTGGAAATGGTTTCAGTTTTTCACCATTGAGGACAATGTTGGCTGTGGGTTTGTCATATATGGCCTTTATTATGTTGAGGAAAGATCCCTCTATACCTACTTTCTGCAGGGTTTTTATCATAAATGGGTGTTGAATTTTGTCGAAAGCTTTCTCTGCATCTATTGAGATGATCATATGGTTTTTCTCCTTCAACTTGTTAATATGGTGTATTACATTGATTGATTTGCGTATATTGAAGAATCCTTGCATTCCTGGGATAAACCCCACTTGATCATGGTGTATGATCCTTTTAATGTGCTCTTGGATTCTGTTTGCTAGTATTTTGTTGAGGATTTTTGCATCTATGTTCATCAGTGATATTGGCCTGTAGTTTTCTTTCTTTGTGACATCCTTGCCTGGTTTTGGTATCAAGGTGATGTCGGCCTCGTAGAATGAGTTTGGGAGTGTTCCTCCCTCTGCTATATTTTGGAAGAGTTTGAGAAGGATAGGTGTTAGCTCTTCTCTAAATGTTTGATAGAATTCACCTGTGAAGCCATCTGGTCCTGGGCTTTTGTTTGATGGAAGATTTTTAATCACAGTTTCAATTTCAGTGCTTGTGATTGGTCTATTCATATTTTCTATTTCTTCCTGAGTCAGTCTTGGCAGGTTGTGCATTTCTAAGAATGTGTCCATTTCTTCCAGGTTGTCCATTTTATTGGAATAGAGTTGCTTATAGTAATCTCTCATAATCTTTTGTATTTCTGCAGTGTCAGTTGTTACTTCTCCTTTTTCATTTCTAATTCTATTGATTTGAGTCTTCTCCCTTTTTTTCTTGATGAGTCTGGCTAATGGTTTGTCAATTTTGTTTATCTTCTCAAAGAACCAGCTTTTAGTTTGGTTGATCTTTGCTATCGTTTCCTTCATTTCTTTTTCATTTATTTCTGATCTGATCTTTATGATTTCTTTCCTTCTGCTAGCTTTGGGGTATTTTTGTTCTTCTTTCTCTAATTGCTTTAGGTGCAGGGTCAGGTTGTTTACTCGAAATGCTTCCTGTTTCTTAAGGTGGGATTGTATTGCTATAAACTTCCCCCTTAGAACTGCTTTTGCTGCATCCCATAGGTTTTGGGTCGTCGTGTCTCCATTGTCATTTGTTTCTAGGTATTTTTTAATTTCCTCTTTGATTTCTTCAGTGATCACTTCGTTATTGAGTAGTGTATTGTTTAGCCTCCATGTGTTTGTATTTTTTACACATCTTTTCCTGTAATTGATGTCTAGTCTCATAGCATTGTGGTCGGAGAAGATACTTGATACAATTTCAATTTTCTTAAAATTACCGAGGCTTGATTTGTGACCCAAGATATGATCTATCCTGGAGAATGTTCCATGAGCACTTGAGAAAAATGTGTATTCTGTTGTTTTTGGATGGAATGTCCTATAAATATCAACTAAGTCCATCTCGTTTAATGTATCATTTAAAGCTTGTGTTTCCTTATTTATTTTCATTTTGGATGATCTGTCCATTGGTGAAAGTGGGGTGTTAAAGTCCCCTACTATGAGTGTGTTACTGTCGATTTCCCCTTTTATGGCTGTTAGTATTTGCCTTATGTATTGAGGTGCTCCTATGTTGGGTGCATAAATATTTACAATTGTTATATCTTCTTCTTGGATCGATCCCTTTATCGTTATGTAGTGTCCTTCCTTGTCTCTTCTAATAGTCTTTATTTTAAAGTCTATTTTGTCTGATATAAGAATTGCTACTCCAGCTTTCTTTTGATTTCCATTTGCATGGAATATCTTTTTCCATCCCTTTACTTTCAATCTGTATGTGTCTCTAGGTCTGAAGTGGGTCTCTTGTAGACAGCATATATATGGGTCTTGTTTTTGTATCCATTCAGCCACTCTGTGTCTTTTGGTGGGAGCATTTAGTCCATTTACATTTAAGGTAATTATTGATATGTATGTTCCTATTCCCATTTCCTTAATTGCTTTGGGTTCGTTATTGTAGGTATATTCCTTCTGTTGTGTTTCTTGCCTAGAGAAGTTCCTTTAGCATTTGTTGTAAAGCTGGTTTGGTGGTGCTGAACTCTCTCAGCTTTTGCTTGTCTGTAAAGGTTTTAATTTCTCCATCAAATCTGAATGAGATCCTTGCTGGGTAGAGTAATCTAGGTTGCAGGTTTCTCTCCTTCATCACTTTAATTATGTCCTGCCACTCCCTTCTGGCTTGTAGGGTTTCTGCTGAGAGATCAGCTGTTAACCTTATGGGGATTCCCTTGTGTGTTATTTGTTGTTTTTGCCTTGCTGCTTTTAATATGATTTCTTTGTGTTTAATTTTTGACAGTTTGATTAATATGTGTCTTGGTGTATTTCTCCTTGGATTTATTCTGTATGGGACTCTCTGTGCCTCCTGGACTTGATTAACTATTTCCTTTCCCAAATTAGGGAAGTTTTCAACTATAATCTCTTCAAATATTTTCTCAGTCCCTTTCTTTTTCTCTTCTTCTTCTGGAACCCCTATAATTCGAATGTTGGTGCGTTTAATGTTGTCCCAGAGGTCTCTGAGACTGTCCTCTGTTCTTTTCATTCTTTTTTCTTTATTTTGCTCTGCATCAGTTATTTCCACTATTTTATCTTCCACCTCACTTATCCGTTCTTCTGCCTCAGTTATTCTGCTATTGATCCCATCTAGAGTATTTTTCATTTCATTTATTGTGTTTTTAATCGATGCTTGATTCATCTTTAGTTCTTCTAGGTCCTTGTTAACTGTTTCTTGCATGTTGTCTATTCTATTTCCAAGATTATGGATCATGGAAATAGAATCTTGGATCAGCTTTACTATCATTATTCTGAATTCTTTTTCAGGTAGACTGCCTATTACCTCTTCATTTGTTAGGTCTGGTAGGTGTTTATCTTGCTCCTTCACCTGCTGTGTGTTTTTCTGCCTTCTCATTTTGCTTATGTTACTGTGTTTGGGGTCTCCTTTTTGCCGGCTGCAGATTCGTAGTTCCCGTTGTTTTTGGTGTCTGACCCCAGTGGCTAAGGTTGTTTCAGTAGGTTGGGTAGGCTTCCTGGTGGGGGGGACTAATTCCTGTGCTCTGGTGGTTGAGGCTCGATCTTGTCTTTCTGGTGGACAGGTCCACGTCTGGTGGTGTGTTTTGGGGTGCCTATGGCCTTATTATGTTTTTAGGTAGCCTCTCTGCTAATGAGTGGGGTTGTGTTCCTGCCTTGCTAGTTGCTTGGCATAGGGTGACCCGCACTGTAGCTTGCTGGTCGTTGACTGAAGCTGGGTGCTGGTGTTGGGATGGAGATCTCTGGGAGATTTTCGCTGCTTGATATTATGTGGAGCTGGGAGGTCTGTTGTGGACCCGTGTCCTGAAGTTGGCTCTCCCACTTCAGAGGCACAGCACTGGCTCCTGGCTGCAGCACCAAGAGCCTTTCATCCACCCGGCTCAGAGTAACAGGGAGAAAAAGTAGAAAGAAAGAATTAGTAGAAGAAAGAAAGAGAGAGGGAAAGAAAGGAAGAAGGGAAGAAAGGAAGGAAGGAAGGAAGGAAGAAAGAAAGGAGGGAGGGAGGGAGGGAGGAAGGATGGAAAGAAAGGAGGGAGGGAGGGAGAAAGGAAAGGAAGAAAGACAGGAGGGAGGGAGGAAGGAAAGAAAAAGAAAGTGGAAAGAAGAAGGGTGGGAGGGAGGAAAGAAAAAGAAAGAAGGAAAGGAGGAGCGGAGGGAGGGAGGGAGGAAGGGAGAGTAGGAAAAAAAGAAAGAGCAGGTAAAGTAAAATAGAATAAAGTATGAAATATAGTAGCGTTATTAAAATTAGAAAGTAATTATTGAAAAAAAAAAAAAAAAACCGGACCGATAGAACCCTGAGACATATGGTGGAAGCAAAGCTATACAGAGAGAATGTTACACAGAAGATTACACATACACATTCACAAAAAGAGAGCAGGGGGAAAAATCAAAAATCTTGCTCTCCAAGTCCACCTCCTCAATTTGGGATAATTCGTTGTAAAAAGAGGAAAAGGGCGAGAAGTCTGAAATCTTGCTCTCTAAGTCCACCTCCTTAATTTGGAATAATTCGTTGTAAAAAGAGGAAAAGGGGGGAAAGTCTTAAATCTTGTCCTCAAAGTCCACTTCCTCAATTTGGGATGATTCGCTGTCCATTCATGCACTCCACAGACGCAGGGCACATCAAATGGACCGTGGAGCTTTAATCCGCTGCCTCCGAGGCTGCACAGAATTTCCCTGCCTCTGCTCTCACAGCTCCCGGGTCTCAGCCTTGGACCTGGCCCCGCCTCTGCGCGTAGGTCGCCGGAGGGCGTCCGTTCTTCGCTCAGACAGGACGGGTTTAAAGGAGCCGCTGATTCGGGGGCTCTGGCTCACTCAGGCAGAGGGGAGGGAGGGGCGCGCAGTGTGGGGCGGGCCTGCGGCGGCAGAGGCCGGCGTGACGTTGCAGCAGCCCGTGGCGCTCCGTGCGCTTTCCCGGGAAAGCCGTCCCCGGGTCTCGGGGACCCCAGCAGTGGCGGGGTGCACAGGCCCCCCGGAAGGCGGGGCGGACAGTGACCCGCGCTCGCACACAGGCCCCGCGGCGGCGGCGGCGGCGGCGGCGGCGGCGGCGGCCCACGCCCGTCTCCGAGGTCCGTGCCTTACCCGCGGCTCGTGCCTGTCACCGGCGCTTCCCCAAGCAGCCCTCTTAATGCCCTCTCCTCGCGCACCAGGAAACAAAAGGGAAAAAAGTCTCTTGCCTCTTCAGCAGCTCCAGACCCTTTCCCCGGACTCCCTCCGGGCTAGCCGTGGTGCACTAACTCCTTCAGGCTCTCTTCCTGCCGCCAGCCCCAGTCCTCTCCCTGCGCTCCGACTGAAAGCCGATACCCGAGCCTCAGCTCCCAGCCCCGCCCGCCACGGCGGCCGAGCAGACAAGCCTCTCGGGCTGGTGTGTGCCTGAGGGCACCGGTCCTCTGTGCCAGAATCTCTCCGCTTTGCCCTCCACACCCCTGTTGCTGTGCTCTCCTCCGCTACTCCGAAGCTTTCCCCCTCCGCCACCTGCAGTCTCCGCCCGCGAAGGGGCTTGTAGTGTGTAGAAACCTTCCCCCCTTCACGGCTCCCTCCCACTGGTGCAGGTCCCGTCCCTATCCTATTGTCTCTGTTTATTCTTTTTTTCTTTTGCCCTACCCAGGTATGTGGGGAGCTTCTTGCCTTTTGGGGGGTCTGAGGTCTTCTGTCAGCGTTCAGTAGGTGTTCTGTAGGAGTTGTTCCACGTGTAGATGAATTTCTGATGTATCTGTGGGGAGGAAGGTGATCTCCGCGTCTTACTCTTCCGCCATCTTCCTCCGGGGTCCTGAAGCATGTCCTTGCCTCCTATCACACTGGAATCCCATCAAGCCTTCAGGCTTCCTACCAGCTTACAGGATGGAATCTGCTGGCGTCTCCCCGCTTTTCCCCTCCATTAATGGCAGGGTCCCAATGTGTACTTGCGACCCATGCTTTTCTCAAACCAGTGCTTCTCCCGTTTAGCGCGCGCCAACCTGTTGTTTTTTTTTTGCGGTACGCAGGCCTCTCACTGTTGTGGCCTCTCCCGTTGCGGAGCACAGCCTCTGGATGTGCAGGCTCAGTGGCCATGGCTCACGGGCCCAGCCACTCCGTGGCATGTGGGATCTTCCCGGACCGGGGCACGAACCCATGTCCCCTGCATCGGCAGGCGGACTCTCAACCACTGCGCCACCAGGGAAGCCCAATTTGCTTCTTTTTAACTAGAGTTAGTTGATCGGTTTTCATATTTTTAAGTAACATTTCAAAGAATATTCAATTTGTTTCTCCTCTAATTCCTTGCTGCTGTTAAGGAGGTGGACAGAGAAAAACTTTCCATATTCAAGAATATAATTGCAATGAATATATTCTTTATCAGTGGAGAATCCGGAGACTTTAGGCCTAGTCCTCTTCCTTTCTCTGCCTCTCAGTCTCTGGTGACATTAGCGGGGATTTAGGGCAAACAAATTGAACGTTCCTTTAAATGCTATTATGAAGACAAATCCTATCAGCTCAAGACTTAAGGTGAATTCAGTGAATTGGCCTTTAGATAAAATGATTTTTGGTAAATTTACTTTTGGCCAGTGACTCAGAGCTCACCTAACCAGCCAGATCAACTGAATTAATCCTAATGATGACATGGCAGATGCTTCAGGTATATTATTTTCATATCCTCAAGATTGAGAATTTTCATGATGACAGATCACAAAATGGGCTATGAAACTTAACATGAGCGATGGCCTAGTAAAAGCAATTAGATGACCTTTTCTATCTTTTACGATGATAGACTTCTACACCTTGAGCCTCTCACTCTCACTGGAGCTCAAGCCCACATTTCTAAGAGAACATAGGAAGCACAGTCACTTTTCTTTTCAGTACACCCAAATCAAGATTCTGCCTCTTTCCTCACCAAATAGCACCTCTTTAGAATTTCTAAAGACTCAGTCATCTCATTCTTTTCCATCCCCACTTCTATTCAGTTATTCCCCGCTTTCATTCTGTCATTTTTTTTGAAATGTCTCAGAGTCTCTATTCTTATTGCAACCACCTTAGTTCAGGTCTTCACTTTTATGCCTTTTAGTTGTTTTCCTGCTTACATCCTTCTCTCTGGTAGTAGGTTAAATTTACACTGCTTTCATCATGTCTCTCTCTGAGGTAATCCCAGGAACTCTGCAAAATTCACTAGCTAACCTCTCCGTCTCAATGTGTAGGATGTTTTATCAGAAGAGCGATGATCCAGTAGTGCTTTTCTTGTTAACTTGACATCTACCTGCTGTCTGAACAAAAGGCATCTTGTTCTCATTTTTTTTTACTTAGATGACTTCTAGATGTGATCCTTTGCATGGTACTTGTGATCCTAGCCTATTCCCTTCTCCTGGTGTGATACACAAGAACTCTGTTGCCTATTTCAGACATTCAACAAGCATTGATTTTTATCTAATTCCATGCTCTAAATTTATCAAGTAATCTATTTTCTCAGGCTTCAGTTAGATATCATTAAGATCTCTTCCCTGACCACTGCCACCATGACCCCCACCCCCTCAAGATTGGGTTAGATATCTCACCCATGTTCAGTACAGTATGTATCTCACTATTCTGAAAGAGCTAGTTTTTTTTTTCAGATAAAATTGACATATAACAGTTTCAGATGGACAGTGTAATTCAGTGTTTGTATATATTGAAAAATGATGACGGTAAGTCTAGTTAACATTCATCACCATACGTAATTACAATTTTTTTTTCTTGCAGTGAGAACTTTTAAGATCTACTCTCTTAACAATTTTGAAATATACAGTATGGTACTAGTACAGTCACCATGCTGTACATTACATCCCTCGACTTTATCTTATAACTGGAAGTTTGTACCTTTGACTCCTTTCACCCACTTCTTCCACCCTCACCCCCAGCCTCTGGCAAGCGCCAAATCCTTTATGAGAGTTCGGTTTTTAATTTTTTTTTAGATTTCACATAAAAGTGAGATCATATGATATTTGTCTTTGTCTGACTTATTTCACGTAACATAATGCCCTCAAGGTCCATTAATATTGTTGCAAATGGCAATATTCCTTCTTTTTTATGGCTGAATAGCACTCCATTGTGTGTGTGTGTGTGTATATCTATATACACACACACACACCCCACATCGTCTTTATCCATTCATCCATCGATGAACACTTAGGTTGCTCTCATGTCTTGGTTATTGTAAATCATGCTGCAGTGAACATGAGGGTGCAGGTATCTTTTTGAGTTAGTGTGTTCATTTATGGAAGTTCCATTTTTATTTTTTTGAGGAATCTCCATGCTGTTTTCCATAGTGGCTATACCAATTTGCACTCCCACCAACAGTGCACAGGAGTTCCTTTTTCTTCACATCCTTGCCAACACTTGTTATTTACTGTCTTTTAGGTAATAGCCATTCTAACAAGTATAATATCTCATTGTGGTTTTGATTTGCATTTCCCTGATGATTAGTGATGTTGAGCATTTTTTCATGTACCTGTTGACCATCTGTATGTCTTCTTTGCAAAAATGTCTAAGATCCTCTACCCATTTAAAAAATCCCATTGTTTTTTTTGCTATTGAGTTGTATGAGTTCTTTATATGTTTTGGAATATGAACACCTTGTCAGATACGTGGTTTGAAAATACAGTAGTTTGCCTTTTCATTTTGTTGCTGTGCAGAAGATTTTTAGTTTGATGTAGTGCCACTTGTTTATTTTTGCTTTCGTTGCCTTTGCTTTTGGTATCAGATCCAAAAAATCATTGCCACGACCAATGCCAAGGAACTTACTGCCTATGTTTTCTTCTAGGAGTTTTATGGTTTCAGGTCTTATGTTCAAGTCTTAATCCATTTTGAGTTAATTTCTAAGTATGGTATAAGATAATGGTCCAGTTTCACAGTTTTGTTTTATTTTTTTAAAGTTTTTCCCTTAAAACATTTTTTTTTTTAATTTTTTTGGCTGCACCATGCAACATGTGGGATCTTAGTTCCCTGACCAGGGATCGAACCCACACCCCCTGCACTGGAAGCATGGAGTCTTTAACCACTGGACCGCCAGGGAAGTCCCAGTTTCAGAGTTTTGTTTGTTTGTTTTTATCTTTGCCACCAGAAAGTAAAGTTCTTGAGGGCAGGCACTACGGAATTTTCACTCTAGCACAATGTGTGGCAGTTCTTGTGTACTTGTGAAACTGTTATTGAATAAATGAATTAATTCAGCAAACATTTATTGAGGACTCAACTATGTGACAAACACGGTGATGTACATGTCATTGAAAAAGGCAGATCTGGTTTCTGCCTTTATGATCTGGTAGGAAAGGCAAATGCTAAACAAATGGCCAATTAGGGTAGTCTGGTAGACACCGTCAATTCCTTCCCTTTATATCCATGCATACTATTTTTCATGTCAAGAAGTAGAGTCTAGTTCTCCTCACCTTGAGTCTGAACTGGCCTCAATTCCTTGACCAAAACAATGTGGCAGAAGTGGTGTTTTGGAACTTTTGAGACCAAGTCTTAAGAAGCCATGCAGTTTCTACTTGGGTCTCTTAGAATGTTTTCTCTTGGAATGATCCCTCTCAAAACCCAGCCACTATATTGTGAGAAACTGAAGCCACATGGAGAGGTTTTGTGTAGGCACTCAGTCCTAGCTGAGCTTTGATAACATCAACTTGCCATGTGAGAGAGCCCTCTTGGACAGCTAGTCCAGCTGAGCCTTTAGATGACTTCATTCTCCAGGACCATCTGGCTTACAACCACTTGTGAGAAGGTCAGGTGAGAACTACACAGACTCTTGAAAGAGAATGAATTGTTTAAAGCAGCTAAATTTAGGGGTGGACATGAACAGGAATAAAGGGAAAACCTAATTTAGATGATCAGAGAAGCCAACCTATAATGGTTTAATAATGTTTTGTCTTTCCTGCTCAACTATACATTTCATGAAGGCAGAGACTATATCTGTCCTGTTCTTAACTGTATCCCCAGTACATAGCATATATGCTTAATATCTGCTGAAGTAATGGTGAAGAACTTTTACTAGATTCTCAAAGTAGTTTATAACTACAAAAAGGTTACATTTACTTCATTAGCAGAAAAACATTCCTCCTTGCCCATCTTATATAGCAATGCTTCATTCTATTCAAGCACAAAATTCCAGGTTTTCTGGACTGACTAAATACCCTACACCCAGGACTCAGGTGATTGGGGCATTATTTTCCTTCCAGAGATTATGGCTGAGCACTAGGCCTTTGAACAACTTTGGGAACTTAATCATGATGGGGCACATCACATACATAGATGAGGTTAGGCAGATGATGAGAGGGATTGATGCCAAGGAGCACAGAAGTGGGCCTACTTTCTGGAAGAAAACTAAGGCTCAGATGAAGTCTGTTATTCTATCAATATCCTCTGTAACCCTTACCTATTTTATTTTCTATTATTCCCCACATGAACTGTCTGCCTAATTTCATTTTAGTATGGTCCAGGAAGTAATTCTTTTTTTTTTTTTTATGGTACGCGGGCCTCCCACTGTTGTGGCCCCTCCCATTGCGGAGCACAGGCTCCGGACGCACAGGCTCAGCGGCCACAGCTCACGGGCCCAGCCGCTCCGCGGCATGTGGGATCCTCCCAGACCGGGGCACGAACCCGTATCCCCTGCATCGGCAGGCGGACTCTCAACCACCGAGCCACCAGGGAAGCCCTCAGGAAGTAATTCTTTACTCAGGTTTTACTTAACATTGCTTCTTCCTCACACGCCATTCTTATTCCTACCTTTGTGTCTTTCTTTGCATGTGTCTTTCCCTTTCCCTTGATTAGCCTTTCCTCTCCTTTCTGCTTATATATATCTTTTGGGAGCTATTTTAAGTCTACTTTCTCTCTGAAAAGTTCCTGAAAGATTCCAATTTAAGTATATCTCTCTTCCCTGAGATTTTTTTTTTTACTTTACATGAAGTTTACTACCTTTTTAAAAAAATTAATTTATTTATCTTTGGCTGTGTTGGGTCTTCGTTGCTGCGCGTGGGCTTTCTTTAGTTGAGGCGAGCGGGGGCTACTCTTCATTGCGGTGGCTTGTTGCGGAGCACAGGCTCTAGGTGCACAGGCTTCAGTAGTTGTGGTGTGCAGGCTCAGTAGTTGTGGCTCACGGGCTCTAGAGTGCAGGCTCAGTAGTTGTGGTGCATGGGCTTAGTTGCTCTGTGGCATGTGGGACCTTCCCAGACCAGGGCTTGAACCCGTGTCCCCTCCATTGGCAGGCGGATTCTTAACCACTGCGCCACCAGGGAAGCCCTAGCATTTCTTATAGTGCTGCAGAAACAAATTCGCTCAGTTTTCATTTATCTAACCATTTTCTAGTTCTTTTGTCATTATTGAAAGATATTATCACTGGAGATTGATTATGGGTCAGCAGGGCTGTTGTTTTTTTTCTTATATTACTTTAAGGATGTCATTTCATTGTCTTCTCAGTCAGCTAAATTGTGTGATTTTCTTCTGGCAGGTTTTAAGAGTTTCTCATCATATTTGATTTTCTTCAGGTTGACTGTGATGTGCCTTGATATGGTTGTCTATGTATTTCCTCCTATTTGGGGTTCACTGAGCTTTTGAATTTGAAAATTTATGTCTTTCCAAAATTAGGGAAATTTTTGGTCATTATTTCTTCAAATGTATTTCTGCCTCATCCCTGTTTTCTCTTTTTGAGATACTAATTAGGATTTATACCTTTTGCTATTAGCCCGCCAGTGACTGAGGATATGCCCTCTGACTTCCTGTTTTATTTTCTTATTCCTATGAAAACATTTCTCAGACTAGATTTAATTCTCAGTTAGCCAGATTTTAGTGAATTATCCATATAGTTTATCAGTATTTTATAGATCTTTGGAAGACATGGAAGTAGTAAGAGAAGGAAGATGGCATTTCAAGTGCATAAAAATAGTTTTGACTTCACATGTTGTGATTCACTTGTTTCATTATTGTAATAAATTTGATTGAACTTTTAAAGATAGGCTATCTGTTTTTTACAGTTTCCAAATATTATAATCAGGTATAATAGTTCTTTGATACTCAAAAATTGTTTGAGAAAATATTAGTTAAAATGTACCCTGTTACAGAATCTTTTTCCTGTTGCTCTCAAATGGTGCCATTATCCTCATAGAAATACATAGATCCACTTGTATGTACTGATATAATTTTATTCCAGATATTCTGTGATAATTTGTGACTTCACCAAAATAGCCCTGAGTGGGAGGAAAATTAACATACTAGTAGTGTTATAGGTATCAGAAAACAAACCACTCTCATTTTCTGACTGTTAAGGATCTGGAAATATTTTTTTCTTTTAATATGAAGAAAGCAAATTTGCTGTCCTTGCGTCTATGTAAAATCGTTGCACCTGTAAGAACAGGTATTCTAAAGGTATATGATTTATTAAAATATGGATCCAGAGAAGTTCTGGTAACTTTTTAGGGTGAGGCTCAGATTGTTCTGCTCATATATATTAATATATTGATTTTGATGTAGTCTTTTTATAAAAACAAGTTCAACTTGTTAAACAAGAGGTATGGCTCATATGATCCCATTCACTAAGAAGTATGACACAGATTATGGTGTTTTAGACTTGTGAAACTAAATAAGTGTTAGAAAAGGATTCTTTTTTAAAAAAAATAAATTTATTTTTGGCTGTGTTGGGTCTTTGTTGCTGTGCGTGGGCTTTTCTCTAGTTGAGGCTAGTGGGGGCTACTCTTCGTTGCAGTGCACGGGCTTCTCATTGTGGTAGCTCCTCTTGTTGCGGATGGGCTCTAGGCATGCGGGCTTCAGTAGTTGTGGCACTCGGGCTCAGTAGTTGTGGCTCACAGGCTGTAGAGCGCAGGCTCAGTAGTTGTGGTGCATGGACTTAGTTGCTCCGCAACATGTGGGATCTTCCCAGACCAGGGATCGAACCTGTGTTCCCGGCATTGGCAGGCGGATTCTTAACCACTGCACCACCAGGGAGGTCCCAAGGATTCTTTTTTTTTTCAACATTATATTCTCTTCTACATTCTGTCAGGTACACAGAAAGTACCTGACTTTCTGTGTAATGTGTATGTTTTGGCCTCTGCAAAGGCAACAGCATAGGTATGAAGGAAGAGTCGTTTTATAGCTTAGGATGAGAATTGATAATTAATTTTTAATGTATTGACTTTGATTTTCAATGAATAAGTTGAGTTCAGATACTCAGTACTTATACTATTACATTTTCTTCCGTATTCATTATCTTATTTCATACTGGCTTGTCTTCCCATCTACGGAAGGGTCAACAGGATCCAAAATTGTGGTTTTATGAAGGAAAATAATAATTATGTGTAATATGAACAAAATATTTACCAGTATTAGTGTTAAGTCCTCTTTTCTAGCAGGTATGTAAAGAAAATGCTATACAAAAATGTAAAATTATTCTCCCCTTTGGAAAGTTAGTCCTCACTAATTATTATTTACATAAGAAAAAGGTAGAATTTAAAACACATAGGACACGTTTTCAGTAAAAAAAAACAAAACAAAAACTATTTAAATCAAGACCATTTTTTCATATGTTTTTTTGTTTCAAACCCCTAAGTACTAAATGTAATAATTTTTGACAGCGGCAGTTCATGTGTTAAGTTTTGGAGTTTAGAAATATTATTCACTAACCATGAGTTAGCGAATCTCAGCAAGGAGTCATCTAGGTAAGAAGAATGCCATTTCTGTAAGAAAGATGCATTTAATCTAGTGATACTCTATGATGTCAAATGGTATAAAACATTTATTAAGCTGTGTAATAGATAGGACTCAGTTCTACTGTATCCCTGGAGCTCTAATAAATTTTTAACAAGGAAAAGTAGGAAAACCAGGGGTGTCTTCCCTTCTACAGTGCCCTAGGCATTTTTCTATCTTTGAGAAAGCCAGAAAAACATGGGCTAACTTTTCAAATCTTACATTATAATGTTAAGTCAGATTCTGGTATGTCTAGGGGATCTCAGGTACTAGTTCCATAGCGCTAGAGAATTTCTCTTGCTTTGGTTTGTCTTTTTTCTTTCTTTGTTTGTTTATTTAAGACGTTGTGTGTGTCTAGTTTTAAAACTTTTAGTCTGTTCAGAGTTTCCTTTGTGTTTCCATAGCCACCAGGAGGAAATATTAGATAGTGATGAGCCATTTTAATGGAATAACCATGAATAATCATGAACAAGAGCCTAATGTCAGATAGACCTAGGCCAGCTCTGCCAAGTTAGCATTGGACCAGTTAGCTAACTTCTTTAAGCCTCAGTTTCTTCATCTGTGAAATAGTGGTAGGATTATTGTGAGCATCAAGTGATCAAATTATATGCAAAGTACCTAGCACAGTGCCTGGCATATGGCAAGTTCTTCTTATTATTAAAAATTTAAAATATACCATACTTTATTAGTACTAAACTAAACATAAGAGAGTTGCTGTGTTAATTTTTAAAATTAGCTCAATTAATGGTTTTCAGTTTTGTTTCTGTGCTTCATGTTAATAAAACATAGAAAATGTAAAAAAATGTAAAGATAATTCTAGTGATGTTCTTAATGATTCAAAGATGATGCTTTTGTCATTTATATATGTATGCATGGTTAGAGCAAGATGAATTGTTCATACCAAGCAGGGAGAATTTTTCTATAAATTGGTCAAGGAACGTGCCACCTGATAGGACATTAGAAGAAACATAAATTGGTAAGACTTACTATATATCAGGTGCTTTATATATACTCTGTCTTGTTTAACTTCTTTAACAGCCCTCTGAAACTAGGAAGTATTTCAGTTTTGCAGGTAAGCAAACAGGCTTCAGGAATTAAAATAACTTGTTAAGGTCACGCAGCTTGTAGCGTCAGAATTGGGATTCATACCAATCGACTGCAAGATCCATGTTCTTTATTACTATCATTTTGCTGAGAAAATTAATAGGATCAGAAATGTAAACTATGTAGAAAAGAGGCTAAGATGGGAACAGTTCGTTGACAGTAAAGGGATTTAGTTGAAAGTAATTAGATCCCTTTTCTAACTAATAAATGGTAAAAAATATGATGGGAAAAAACTCAGTGTGTGAGAGTTTTTAGCTTTCTGCTCTTCCTCTGTGTGTTAAGGACAGTTCTGCCTTTGCTAATTCAATTTCCTCCATTTTCCCCTCCCTCCAAGGAGGGCTTAGCATTTGTCAGACTAGGTCTTTGGTGATTTGTAATGTAGAATTGAGAGACAGGGATGAGGTGGAAGGAATATGACAGTAGCCACTGCAGGATAGTCTAAGCGTATTATTCCATGTTTTCTGCTTTGTACCTTGTCATGGTTGCATTAAAAAAAAAAAACTTTGGGGGACTTCCCTGGTGGTCCAGTGGTTAAGACCCCATGCTTCTACTGCAGGGGTTGCAGGTTCGAGCCCTGGTCTGGAACTAAGATCCCACATGCCACATGGCCAAAAAATTAAAAATTAAAAATAAGTAAGTTAATCAATACATAAAAAGAAGTTTTCAGTGGCGTTCTTCAGATCTCACAGTGAATGCTAGTAACTCCTAATTGTAGCAGTGTTAGAAAATGTGCTATGTTGATATACTCGAACTTAGATATTTGAGTTTACTATGTTTTTCTCTCTACTTTTGTATATGTTTGATACTTTCTATAATAAAGAAAATGTCTTAGTGATCATACTTGATTGTTAGGATCCTTCTGTAATCCTGGAATGTCTGAACTATATCTTGTATATTGTGGTGTATATATATATATATATATATATATATATATATATGTCTTTTTTTTTTGCGTTACGCGGGCCTCTCACTGTTGTGGCCTCTCCCGTTGCGGAGCACAGGCTCCGGATGTGCAGGCTCAGTGGCCATGGCTCACGGGCCTAGCCACTCTGCGGCATGTGGGATCTTCCCGGACCGGGGCACGAACCTGTGTCCCCTGCATCGGCAGGCGGACTCTCAACCACTGCGCCACCAGGGAAGCCCTGTTGTATAATTTTGAGTGCCTTACATGTAGTAGCCACTCAATAAATAAACATCTGAGTTGAACCGAATATAATATTTTGTTGCTCAATTTTTTAAAATTTTATTTATTTATTATTCTTGGCCGCGTTGGGTCTTCATTGCTGTGTGTGGGCTTTCTCTAGTTGCAGAAAGCGGGGGCTACTCTTCGTTGCAGTGCACGGACTTCTTATTGCGGTGGCTTTTCTTGTTGCAGAGCGTGGGCTCTAAGCGCGTGGGCTTCAGTAGTTGTGGCACGCGGGCTCAGTAGTTGTGGCTTGCAGGCTCTAGAGCGCAGACTCAGTAGTTGTGGCACACAGGCTTAGTTGCTCCGTGGCATATGGGATCTTCCCGGACCAGGGATCAAACCCATGTCCCTTGCATTGGCAGGAGGATTCTTAACCACTGCGCCACCAGGGAAGTCCTGTTGCTCAATTTTAAATGTAATGAATATTTAAGCAGTGGTTGATATATAAAGTAAAAATGGGCTTTTTGGTTAATACTGTTAAGGTGAGAAAATGTTCTGAAATTAGATAGTGGTGATGTTTGCAGAACTCTGTGAATATACTAAAACATTGAATTTTGAATACTTTAAATGAGTACGTTTTATAGTGTGTGAATTATATCCCAATTTAAAAAAAGAATATAAAAATATGCAGAGACAAGATGTAAACTCGGAGGAGATAGTTGTAACACATATAACTGATAAAGGAAAGAACTCCCACAAATCAATAAGGAAAGACAACTCTATAGATAAATAGACAAATTACAGGAACAGGCACATCACAAAGAGGAAGCAAGAGTAGCCAAGAAATACTAAAAAGATGCTCACCCTCATTAGAGATCAAAGAAATGCAAGTGGTAAATTCAATGAAACAAAATTTTTACACTTACCAGATTTGTAGAAATTAGAGTTGGATCATCCCAAGTATTGACAAAGATGTAGAGGGGCAAGAAGGCTTATATGTTGCTGGTGGGAATGTTAACTGGTACAGTCACTTTTGAAAATATTTTGGTAGTATCTGGTACAATGGAAGACGCACATGTCCTTTGATCCAGCCGTTCTCCTCCTAGGGGTATGTGTCTGTGTGTGTTTGTATACACACCTATGTATGTGTATTCTGTCCTGTCCCCAATGATCTGTAATGCCACCTGTATCGAGTCTTCACATTTTCACGGGCCTATTTCTGGGCTTTCTATTATTTTAAATGTGTTTGTTTATCTACGCACCAGTTTTGTTCTGGCTTAATTACTGTAGTTTTAAAATAAGCCCTAACATCTAGGAGGGTCACCTTCTTCGGAAGCGTTCTTCAGGAATGTTTTGGCTATTCATGGTCCTTTGCTCTTCCGTATAAACCTTAGGATCAGCTTGCAAGTCTTATGAGAAGTCCTGCTGGATTGTTATTGAACTTATATTTAATTACTTTGAATTTATGGGTCCTTTTGAAAAGAATTTTCATGAAGATAATATCTTTCTCCATTTATTTAGGGCTTTAGTGTCTTTCAATCAAATTTTATAATTTTCTTTATAAAGATCTCATACTCTTTTGTTAGATTTATTTTTAGGGGTGTGTGTGTTGGAGAGAGAGAGAGAGAATAATGTCAGTTTAAAAAGCAGCTTTATTGAGGTATAGTTTACATTCCATAAAATTCACCCATTTTAAGTGTATAGTACAGTTCAGTGCTTTTAAGGAAATTTTCAGTTGTGCAGCCATCATCGCAATCTAATTTTAGAACATTTTCATCACCTCAGAAAGAAACCTTGTACCCACTGGCACTCTGTACCCACCCCTGGCCCCAGGCAACTACTAATCTGGTAAACACACCAAAAAATCTATTTATTATGGACATTTAAAAATAAATACACAAAGTCAAGAAAATAGAACAATAACTCCAAAACAGCCAATTTGGTCAATCTTATTTTCTGTTTCCTCCAAATTCTGTCTAACCTCTCCTCTGGATTATTTTTAAACCTATCTCAGACATAATTTCATTTCTTTCATAAGTTTGTAAGTGTGTATGTGCTTCCAAGGTCTAAGGTCTCTTTTTAATTTATTTATTTATGGCTGCATTGGGTCTTCGTTTCTGCGCGTGGGCTTTCTCTAGTTGCGGCGAGCGGGGGCTACTCTTAGTTGTGGTGTGTGGGCTTCTCATTGCGCTGGCTTCTTTTGTTGCAGAGCACAGGCTTTAGGTGCGCGGGCTTCAGCAGTTGTGGCACGTGGGCTCAGTAGTTGTGGCTCGTGGGTTCTAGAGCACAGGCTCAGTAGTTGTGGCATGCGGGCTTAGTTGCTCCGTGGCACGTGGGATCTTCCTGGAGCAGGGATCGAACCCGTGTCCCCTGCATTGGCAGGCGGATTCTTAACCACTGTGCCAACAGCGAAGTCCCAAAGTTCTCTTTTCAAAAAGCTTAACTATGATACCATTTTCACACATAGAGAGATTAACAATAATTCTTTAGTGTCATCTAATATTCAGTCAGTTTTCAAAGCACTATTCAAAGCAGTCTGTACTTTGCATTATTTTGATATGTCTCTTAGATTTCTTATAATCTATAACAATTTCTTGACCCTCCATTTTTTTCTTGCCACCTACTTGTTGAAGAAACCAGATCATTTGTTGGTAATCTATAAAATGTTTTTTGTAAAATGGTAGGTAGTTCTGGAGCAGCACATGCTGTGCAGTAGAAATATAACATGAAACAAAAATGCAAGCCACATAATTAATTGAAAATTTTCTAATACCTGCATTAAAAAAGAAAAAGGCGAAATTAATTTTGACACATTTTAGTCAACCCAAGATATCAAAAATATTATCATTTATGTACTCAATATAAATAATTATATTTTACATTCTTGTTTTTTGAAATCTGTTGTGTAATTTACACTTACAGCATATCTCAATTCAGAGTGGGTACATTTCAGGTGCTCAGTAGCCACAGGTGACTTGTTAGTGACTACCAGATTGGGCAGTGCAGATCTAGAGGCTTGATCTGACTTAGGTTTGAGTCTTTGTCAAGAACAGTTCATAGGTGGTGCTTTGTATTTTATGTTGCACTCCAGCAGGAGGCAAATAATGTCTTTTTTTTTTTATGTTAAGCTTGGTCCAAAGTTTCAGTTATTGTCAACCTGATCATTTAGACTTTTTCACCTAATGGTTTTAGCTGCCATTGATGATAATTGTCTACATTCATATCTCATTAATTATTGAAAATGGTGACTGTCTAATTCTGTCATTACTTCTGCATCTAATAGCTGAATTTTTCTGTAAAGAAGAATTTTCCCTAATCAATTGTTTGCTTACTTCTCTATTAAAGTATTCTCTATCATAGTTATACTTTTTGTTACTAATTTTTAACTTAATTGAATAGTGGTCAGAAAATATGGTCTGTATATGATGCAGTTTTTGAAATCTGTTGAATCTTGCTTTATGGCCTATTGTATAGTCAGTTCTCAAAAATATTTCATATGCGCTTGAACAGAATGTGTATGCCATAGTTGTTGGGTACATTGCTAAATATGATTATAAAATAAAACTTGTTAATTATATCATTCGCATTTTTAGTATCTGTACTGATTTTTTTGTCTGATCTATCAATTACTGAAAGAGATGAGTTATAATTTCTTCTATTACAGTGAATTTATTGATTTATTCATGTAATTCTATTGGTATTTGCTTTATATATTCTGGCGTTTGGCTATTAGTTACACACAAGTTTAGAACTGTTATGTCTTTCTGGTGAATTGAACCTTTCATCATGTAGTGACCCTCTTTACTTTAGTAATACTTTTTGCACAAAAGTTTATCTTGTTTGATATTAATATTGGTTAGTATTGTCTGGTACAACTTTACTCATCCTTTTACTGTCAGTCTCTTTTCTTATATTTTAGATGTCTTTTGAAAACATATATAGTTGGATTAAAAAAATATTTATTTATTTGGCTATACTGGGCGTTAGTTGAAGCACGCGGGATCTTTGTTGCCACGTGCAGGATCTTTGTTGAGGCATGTGGGATCTTTAGTTGCGGCATGTGGGATCTTCGGTTGCTGCATGCAAACTCTTAGTTGTGGCATGTGGGATCTAGTTCCCTGACCAGGGATCGAACCCGGGCCCCCTGCATTGGGAGTGTGGAGTCTTAGCCACCATTGGGCTACCAGGGAAGTCCCTATAGTTGGATTTTAATATTAAAAAATCTAGATTGACAGTCTTTTAAATTATAGATATTAGTCCATTTACACTTTCTCTTATTACTGATATAGCAGATTTATCTCTACCATCTTTTATGTTTTTTATTGTCACACTTCCTCTGCTTGTTGTTGTTCTTATGGTTCTTCTCTCTTCCTCCTCCCTCCTCCTTGTCTTCTTTTTCTTGTCCTTCTTTGGAATATATACACAATATATTTCTTTTACTGGTTATTCTAAAAATGTTAACATGCATATTTAACCTAAAACCCAAAGTTAATCAATATATACCCAGTTTCCTTATATGACAAGGACTTCTGAATGTTTAAATGCTGATAAATTTTCCTTAAGGGTGATTGTTTGTTGTCTGATATTTTAGTTCTATTTTTAAAAAATTTAATTCTACAAAGTAGACATCATTGTTATCATTTAATAAATAGATGTTTGTTTAGATTTATTCATGTTTATCTTTTTGTTGTTGTTAGAATTCCTGCATCTCAAGATAGACCTTTCTTCCAAATTCCCTTCTTACTAAAGTACATAATTTAGAAGTGCATTTAAAGGTCTCTTAGGGGACTTCCCTAGTGGTCCAGTGGTTAAGGCTCCATGCTCCTAATGTAGGGGGCCTGAGTTCGATCCCAGGTCAGGGAACTGGATCCCACACGCATGCCGCAACTAAGAGTTCCATGCCTCAACTGAAGATCCTGCATGCTGCAACTGAAGGTTTCCCGCATGCTGCAGCTAACAAAATCCCATGCCCCAACGAAGATCTGCAACTAAGACCTGGTGCAGCCAAATACATAAATAAATGTATATATATATTTTAAAAAAGGTCTCAGTACTAAATGCTATCAGTTTTTGTTTGTTTGATCATGTCATTATTTGCTCTCACACTTTAAAGATTGTTTTATGTATTTCAACTCCAGGTTGGTGGTTATTCTTTTAGCTCTTTTATAGTTATTATTCCTCTGTCTTCTGAGTTTTATTGTTGCTGTTGAGAAATCAGCTGTCAGTCTGTTTATCAGGTATCTGTTTTTTCTCTCTTGTGGCCTCTAAAATATTTTCTTTGCTTTTGGTTTTTCCAGTTTCCCCCACACTGTATATAGGGTGGCTTTCTTTTATTATTATCTTGTTTGTGATTTGTTGGGCTCCCTGAATGTGAGAATCTATGGTTTTCATCAAGCTTGAAAACTGTAGCCATTAGGGCCTCCCTGGTGGCGCAGTGGTTGAGAGTCCGCCTGCCGATGCAGGGGATACGGGTTCGTGCCCCGGTCTGGGAGGATCCCATATGCCGCGGAGCGGCTGGGCCCGTGAGCCATGGCCTCTGGGCCTGCGCGTCCGGAGCCTGTGCTCCGCAACGGGAGAGGCCACAACAGTGAGAGGCCCGCATACCGCAAAAAGAAAAAAAAAACAAAAAAACAAAAAAAAACTGTAGCCATTATTTCTTCAAAGATCGCCTCTTGTCTAGTCTCTCTGTTTTCTTCTTCTGGAACTTTAATTGGATTAAACATTAATTAGATTATTAAACATTCTTACTTTTTCCTCTTTGTCTCTTAACTTCATCTCTTTTATGTCTCCATTTTGTATCTGAGTAAATTCTTTAGATCTCTCTTCTAGTTCAAACTGTGAATTTTCACTTTAGGTTCATCTATCCTGCTGTGTAACCATCTACCAAGTTTCTAATTTTAATTAGATATCCAGTTTCTAGAAATTCTATCGGGTTCCTTTTTAAATCTGCCTGCTTATTGAACGGAGTTTGTTCCTTATTCATATTTTTATATCCTTTCATGTTTCTTTAAATGTTATTTGGCAGCTATTAATTTTCACTGTCTTTGTGGACATGAGTCTCATGTTTATTATTTTTGCTGACCCTTAATCACAGTGGCTTGTTTCCTATGTTTGTGATTTTGGTTGTGAGTTTATGTTGATTTATCTCAAGATAGTTTTCATAGTTTAGCCAGCATTTTTAGGTGACTTATAAGGTTTTTTTTCAGGGTACATTAGTGTTCTATTTGCCTGAAATGGAAGATATAAGATCTTTTTAGTTAATTACTTAGGAAAAAAATAGGAGAAATAATGTATCTACAGCAACATAAAATGAGACTCTGCCTTTTAAAAGAGAAATTTTAGAATTCATTCTTTGCACTGCCACGTCTTTTGTATTGTTAACTGTTGTCTTAAACTGTAGGCATCTAAGTGTGAAGTGTGCTGTTTTACCTGTCTCTGTAAGATATTATTGATTAGCAGGCATAAAGTGAATGCATTTGTGCTGTTCCTCTAATGCACATTTTCTTTTTAAAGTTCATATCATTAGCTGGAGAATAGAATACAGTTCATGAAGTGGAATACAATTCATGAAAAATGAAAATAATCTCCTTCTTTCCTTCAGTTTCTGTGGCTCAGTCTTAAGGACCAAATAATGTATGGGTTATTTAGGGCAGCGGTTCTAATCTGTGATGTAGCAGTGAGATGAGAGAAATATTTTGAATCACCAGCATTAAGATATTATATTCATTATTATTCTGAAGTTATTTCATATGTTTCATATGTTTTCTCCCCCAAAGAAAACCCAGGCACTTTTATGGGAGAGACTGTCTTCTATTTTGTTTGTGTATCTGTATCTTTTTTATGTCAAACTTCAGGCCCATATACATCTCCAGCTTATTTAAAATACTTTTGTCTTGACTAGCTTGTACAATGGGATCTTTTTGTCCTATTTCTCATGAAAACCTCATATTCTGGCGTTTTTCTTACTATCATAGAAAAACTGTGCACATGGTGGAGAAAAGCCCAATTTAAGTCAACTTAGTGGGACTTCCATATCTATGGAAAAAGCCTAAGATGTCTTTCTGGGCTATTTGCTTTTGATATATCCATATTATTCCTTTTCCCAGTGAAAACAGATATGAGAGACTGTACTAGCCCTGTAATTAGCTAGTCCTGTAATTCTTGCCAGGATAGTAGGGGTTGCTCATTGTGAACACATTCTGCCGCCAACAGCTGAGTTGGAACATTGTGTTTATTTGTGAGAGGATTTAAGTATGAACAATTTGGTATAAAGATTAAATGAGGGAATAAATTCTACTGAAAAACCTGATGAAATCATTAATCTTTTAAAGAAACATTACTATATTATAGAGAGGAGTTCATATTGAATATCACACTGAACATTGTAGAAATTGAAAAATCTTTGTATATTTCATTTAGAAGCGTTTTCTAGCTTGTTGCCTTTTTTGAGCAGTGGACAGATGTACTGGAGGCAACCTAGCTTGGTGTAATAAGCAACAGATTGGAATATAGAGCAGAACTAGGTATATAATGTCAGGAGTCCAATTCAGTGTATATTTACTATGTACAAGAAACTTTTTTTTTTTTAAACTTATTTTTGGCTGTGTTGGGTCTTCTTTGCTGCACCCGGGCTTTCCCTAGTTGCGGCGAGCGGGGGCTACTCTTTGTTGTGGTGCGCGGGCTTCTCACTGCGGTGGCTTCTCTTGTAGCAGAGCATGGGCTCTAGGCGCTCGGGCTTCAGTAGTTGTGGCACATGGGCTCAGTAGTTGTGGCACTCAGGCTCAGTAGTTGTGGCTTGTGGGCTCTAGAGTGCAGGCTTAGTAGCTGTGGCACACAGGCTTATTTGCTCTGCGGCACGTGGGATCTTCCTGGACCAGGTCTCGAACCCATGTCCCCTGTATTGTCAGGCGGATTCTTTTTTTGTTTTTTTCTTACCTCAAATTATATTTCATTATATTTTGAACATATATTTCAAATATATACTTTTTTTTAAACATCTTTATTGGAGTATAATTGCTTTACAATGATGTGTTAGTTTCTGCTTTATAACAAAGTGAATCAGTTATACATATTCTTATATCCCCATATCTCTTCCCCCTTGCATCTCCCTCCCTCCTACCCTCCCTATCCCACCCCTCTAGGTGGTCACAAAGCACTGAGCTGATCTCCCTGTGCTATGCGGCTGCTTCCCACTAGCTGTCTGTTTTACGTTTGGTAGTGTATATATGTCCATGCCACTCTCTCACTTTGTCCCAGCTTACCCTTCCCCCTCTCCATGTCCTCAAGTCCATTCTCTAGTAGGTCTGCATCTTTATTCCCGTCTTGCCCCTAGGTTCTTCATGACCATTTTTTGTTTGTTTTTTAGATTCCATATATATGTGTTAGCATACGGTATTTGTTTTTCTTACTTCACTCTGTATGACAGACTCTAGGTCCATCCACCTCACTACAAATGACTCAATTTTGTTTCTTTTTATGGCTGAGTAATATTCCATTGTATATATGTGCCACATCTTCTTTATCTATTCATCTGTTGATGGACACTTAGGTTGCTTCCATGTCCTGGCTATTGTAAATAGTGTTGCAGTGAACATTGTGGTACATGTCTCTTTTTGAATTATGGTTTTCTCAGGGTGTATGCCCAGGAGTGGGATTTCTGGGTCACATGGTAGTCTATTTTTAGTTTTTTAAGGAACCTCCATACTGTTCTCCATAGTGGCTGTATCAATTTACATTCCCACCAACAGTGCAAGAGGGTTCCCTTTTCTCCACACCCCCTCCAGCATTTATTGTTTGTAGATTGTTTGATGATGGCCATTCTGACTGGTATGAGGTGATACCTCATTGTAGTTTTGATTTGCATTTCTCTAATGATTAATGACGTTGAGCATTCTTTCATGTGTTTGTTGGCAGTCTGTATATCTTCTTTGGAGAAATGTTTATTTAGGTCTTCTGCCCATTTTTGGATTGGGTTGTCTGTTTTTTTGATATTGAGCTGCATGAGCTGCTTGTATATTTTGGAGATTAATCCTTTGTCAGTTGCTTCATTTGCAAATATTTTCTCCCATTCTGAGAGTTGTCTTTTTGTCTTGTTTATGGTTTCCTTTGCTGTGCAAAAGCTTTTAACTTTCATTAGGTCCCATTTGTTTATTTTTGTTTTTATTTCCATTTCTCTAGGAGGTGGGTCAAAAAGGATCTTGCTGTGATTTATGTCAAAGAGTGTTCTGCCTATGTTTTCCTCTAAGAGTTTGATAGTATCTGGCCTTACATTTAGGTCTTTAATCCATTTTGAGTTTATTTTTGTGTATGGTGTTAGGAAGTGTTCTAATTTCATTCTTTTACATGTAGCTGGCCAGTTTTCCCAGCACCACTTATTGAAGAGGCTGTCTTTTCTCCACTGTATATTCTTGCCTCCTTTATCAAAGATAAGGTGACCATATGTGCATGGGTTTATCTCTGGGTTTTCTCTCCTCTTCCATTGCTCTGTGTTTCTGTTTTTGTGCCAGTACCATACTGTCTTGATTACTGTAGCTTTGTAGTATAGTCTAAAGTCAGGGAGCTGGCAGGTGGATTCTTAACCACTGCACCACCAGAGAAGTCCCTGTACAAGAAACTTTGATAGACACTCTAGGCAGGGAGGGAGGTGGAGGTGGATGTAAGGATGAATAAGAAATAGTCTTTTAAGCAATGTAAAATCCAGTGGGAGAAATAGGATCAGTAAATAATAGAAAATAGAATTAAATGAATGTTAAACAGAATTTGCAGTAATATGCTATAGGGGAACATAGGAAAGAGCAATGAAGATTGATTAGAGAATCAGAGAAGGTGTCAGCAAGAATGTGACATTTAAGTTGATTCTGGAAAAGGAGTAGTATTCAGATAGATGGCAGGTGTTGAGAATAGGAGGGTGAGGATCTCATTTTGGGGGATTGGTAAATGTGAAGGCTTGCATGGTTAAAGCCCTAATTTTATGGAAGGATAAAGGACAATGTAAGGCCAAACTATATGAGTATTTAATTTTTACTCTGTAATGTTAGTAACAACTAACATTTCTCTAATATTTTCATGTACTTATTTGAGACTTATAAGAACAGCTATGGGAGGTATTATTGCTAGCCCCAATTTATACATGGTCTTGTGTGATTTAGTGGAAATATCTGGATTTGTTATTTATTTATTTATTTATTTATTTATTTATTCGGTACGCGGGCCTCTCACTGTTGTGGCCTCTCCCGTTGCGGAGCACAGGCTCCGGACGTGCAGGCTCAGGGGCCATGGCTCATGGGCCTAGCCACTCCGCGGCATGTGGGATCTTCCAGGACCGGGGCACGAACCCGTGTCCCCTGCATTGGCAGGCAGACTCTCAACCACTGCGCCACCAGGGAAGCCCTGATGTTTATTTTTTTTTAATTGAAGTATAGTTAGTTTACAGTGTTGTGTTAATTTCAAGTGTACAGTAAAGTGATTCAGATGTACATATGTATATGAGTATATATTCTTTTTCAAATTCTTTTCCATCATACGTTATTAGAAGATATTGAATATACTCCTTGTGCTATACAGTAGGTCCTTGTTGTGTATCTATTTTATTTTATTATTTTAAAAAATATATTTATTTATTTATTTGGCTGTGCTGGGTCTTAATTGCAGCTCATGGGATCTTTGTTGCCATGTGCGGGACCTTTGTTGCAGCATGCAGGATTTGTAGTTGAGGCATGTGGGATCTTTAGTTGCGGCATGCAAACTCTTAGTTGTGGCATGTGGGATCTAGTTCCCTGACCAGGGGTCGGACCTGGGCCCCCTGCATTGGGAGCACAGAGTCTTAGCCACTGGACCACCAGGGAAGTTCCTATCTATTTTTTTTTTTTTTTTGGCTGCATCGTGTCTTAGTTGCAGTATCTTTGTTGCAGTATGTGGGATCTTTTGTTGCATGGGCTTCTCTCTAGTTGTGGTGCGTGGGCTCCTCTCCAGCTGTGGTGCGTGGGCTCCAGAGCTCGTGAGCTCAGTAGTTGCGGCAGGCAGGCTCTCTAGTTGTGGCATGCAGGCTCTAGAGCGCATAGGCTTATTAGTTGCCCCGTGACACGTGGGATCTTAGTTCCCTGACCAGGGATTGAACCTGTGTCCCCTGCATTGGAAGGTGGATTCTTAACCATTGGACCACCAGGGAAGTCCTGCTTGTCTGTTTTATATATAGCAGTTTGTATCTGTTAATCCCAATCTCCTTATCTATCCGTCCCCCTTCCCCTTTGGTGACCATAAGTTTGTTTTCTTTTTTTATTTTTATTTTTAAAATTTATTTGGCTGTGCCAGGTCTTAGTTGCAGCACACAGGATCTTCACTGCAGCATGTGGGATCATTTTAGTTGCGGCATTTGGGATCTTTTAGTTGTGGCATGTGGGCTCTTTCGTTGCAGCACGCGGGATCCAGTTCCCTGACCAGGGATCAGACCTGGGCCCCCTGCATTGGGAGCGTGGAGTCTTAACCACTGGACCACCGGGGAAGTCCCAAGTTTGTTTTCTAATAGGTTGTTTCCAGGGATGCTACATAAGCTGTGCACCGCATTATTATAGGGGCAGCATTCACACAGACTAGGGATTGGCAGTTTTTTTTCTATAAAGGGCTAGATGGTAAGTATTTTAGGCTTTCTAAGCAACAAGGTATCTGGGTCCACTGCTCAGCCCTGGTGTGGTAGCACAAAATCAGCCATAGGCAGTATGTAAAGACATGGGTGTGGCTGTATTCTAGGAACATTGCACTTACAAAAACTGGTGTTGAGCCAGATTTGGCCCACAGCCCGAAGTTTGCTTACTCCTGACATAGACTGGGATATGAATGGTGCACCCTTGGGCCCTGCACTTATGTGGTATAGGTTGTTTTAAGGACTAATACATGAGTTATAGGAAATACTTATTTACAGCACGGTAATAGTTCTAACTTAGTGCATGTGGATGTTCAATGGTAAAAGTCCATCCACTTTCCTCTCTTCCCTTTTAAAGTTATTGCCGTTGAATTCTTGGGCGAACCACTTAAACCTTTGCCCTTAACTTCAGAATTCTCAGTTAGTTGTGTAAGTCAGAGTGAAATCTTGAATGATGTTTTGAACTCCTTAAAATCAGTGTTAACTGGAAATTATGGCTGAGACATTGTTATAACTGAGTGCCACTCTATCCAGCAGTCTTAAACACAACATGATAGGAAGCTTGAAGTTTAAATTGATGGTACTGTTATTCAGTGTCTCATGCGATTTGTGTTTGTGTGAGCCAGGATTTTTACCTGGGGAGTGTGTACTGCTTTGGCTCTCTTCAGAATTAGCATATGAAAGTAGTGCTGGCCTGATTTTGATCCCTGCCACATCAGACCACCACTGTATCATTCTTGAATGCAGTTAATAATTGGGAAAAAGCATATGTTCTACTAGAGATACCCAGAAGGGGTGAAGTGAATATGGGCTTTCTCTTAACTTTACTTTGTTATAGCTTTTTTAATGCTGTTCCTTTCAGGCTTTTTTTTTTTTTTTAATATTTGGAGATTTTTATCAGTCATTTTTCTGCAGTTATCATGGTTTATTTTATTTTATGTATTATTTTTGGCTGCATTGGGTCTTCGTTGCAGGGTGGGCTTTCTCTAGTTGCGGTGAGCAGGGGCTACTCTTCTTGTGGTGCACAGGCTTCTCATTGCGGTGGCCTCTCTTGTTGCGGAACACAGGCTCTAGGCGCGCCGGCTCAGTAGTTGTGACTCGCGGGCTCTAGAGCGCAGGCTCAGTAGTCGTGGCACACGGTGTTAGTTATTCCATGGCATGTGACATCTTCCCGGACCAGGGCTAGAGCCCGTGTCCCCTGCATCGACAGATGGATTCTTAACCACTGCACCATCAGGGAAGCCCCTCAAGGCATATTTTTTAGTTTTTTTATCAGTGATTTGAAGAGTTTTCTTATCAGATTATGTAAATCAAATTTTGATTATCTACTAGGGATGATTTTTTTATTTTTTTTTTTGCGGTGCGCGGGCCTCTCACTGTTGTGGCCTCTCCCATTGCAGAGCACAGGCTCCGGACACGCAGGCTCAGCGGCCATGTCTCACGGGCCCAGCCGCTCCGCGGCATGTGGGATCTTCCCGGACCGGGGCACAAACCCGTGTCCCCTGCATCGGCAGGCGGACTCTCAACCACTGCACCACCAGGGAAGCCCATAGGGCTAATTTTTGACATTCCTTTTGAGTCTTGGTTTAGGAATAATAAATTAATTGCTGTTTTTAGGATATTATTTGCTAATCATTGTTGTGAGAATATTTTGATGTTGAACTGCCATACATAATTCTGTTCTCCACTCTCAATGTTAAAAGAAAATTTTTTTTTTTTCTTTTTTTTTTTTTTTTTTTCTGGTCATTCTCTCCCATACCGTCCAGCCACAAGGCTCCCTTCCCACCTCCACAGACCAAATAGGGCAGCTATTTCCAACCTCCCACACTGGGTTAATTGCTCTTTCTTGGCTTTGCCAAAGCACCCTCCACTGCCCCCAGCCAGTCAGCTTGTCTACTGTACTGATCTTATTGTCTCTTTTGATTCCCCTGCCCCGTCCAACCCAGATGACAAGCTCTCTGAGGGCAGAGTCTGTGCCTGTCTTCTCTGCTGTATCCTCATGCCCAAGCACATCACCCGGCACCTAGTAGTCACTCGATAAATATTTGTTGATTAGTGACTGCAGGAACAAAAATCACATGAAAGGAGGTCTCAGCTCAGAGAGGAAGGGCTGTGACCCTCTAACCATGAAGTGACTTGGCCAAGGCCACTCAGCCAACAAGTGTTCCCATAGCCTGGCCCGTCTTGACTGGGCCCTCTCTGGAGCCCTATTCCTCCTCTGCCCAGAATCGTAAAAACAGAATGGGGCAGACAAGAAAGGTAATTGTCGGAGCAGAAGCCAGGAAGACAGAGAGGAGAGGGGATTGGCAAAACAGTACTGGACAGCGTCCCAAAGCTCTTTTCTTGCTGCCTGGTGCTGAGGTCTCCATCTTCCCAGGGCGCAGCTCTGAAATCTCACTCCACCCTTATAAAAGAGGGTCCGTGCCCTGCCTCTTCGTAACAAACCCTAACCTAAAAGAAAATTTTTACAGTTGTTATTTTAACTGGAATAAAGGATGTCCTCTAATTTCTACATTTGAAAATATTTTTCTTTATTCTATATAATGTATACATTCGACTTGCATTTTGTTTTTTAAAACAATTTTTTATTGTGGTAAGATATATAGAACATAAATTTATTTTAATTATTTTTAAGTGTACAGTTCAGAGTTCAGAGGCATCACCTATCATCATAGTGTTGTGTTACTGTCGCCGCTACCTCCAGAACTTTTTCATCATCTCAGACAGAAACTCTGTACCCAGTAAACAGTAACTGTCCATTCCCTACCCTTCCCTCTGCCCCTGGTAATCTCAAATCTACTTTCCATCTCTATGAATTTGCCAGTTCTGTACCTCATTCATATAACTGGAGTCATGCAATATATGTCCTTTTGTGTCAGTTTTATTTCACTTAGCATAATGTTTTCAAGGTTATTCATGTTCTAGCATGTATCAGACTCTCATCTTTTAATGGCTAAATAATACTCTGTTTATGTATGTACTGCATTTTGTTTATTCATTATTATTTTTTTTTTTTTTGCGGTGCGCGGGCCTCTCACTGTTGTGGCCTCTCCCGTTGCGGAGCACAGGCTCTGGACGCGCAGGCTCAGCGGCCATGGCTCACGGGCCCAGCCGCTCCGCGGCATGTGGGATCTTCCCGGACTGGGGCACGAACCCGTATCCCCTACATTGGCAGGCGGACTCTCAACCACTGCGCCACCAGGGAAGCCCTGTTTTGTTTTTTTTTTTCTTTCCTGGCCATGCTGCACGGATTGTGGGATCTTAGTCCAGGGATCAAACCTGGGCGCTCAGCAGTGAAAGTGTGGAGACCTAACCACTGGACCACCAGGGAATTCTCTATTATCTGTTAGTGGACACTTGTGCTATTTCCACTTTTTGACTATTGTGAATAATGCTTCTATGAACTTCGGTGTACAAATTATCTGAGTCCCTGCTTTCAACTCTTTCCGATGTATACCTGGGAGTGGAATTATTGGATCATATGATAATTCTGTGTTTAATTTTGAGGAATCGCCAAACTTTTTCACAGTGATGGCACCAGGTGTTATGTTTTAAAAGATAGTTTTGGAAGGCTTTTTTTTTTTTTTTTTTTTTTTTTTGCGGTAGGCGGGCCTCTCACTGTTGTGGCCTCTCCCCTTGCAGAGCACAGGCTCCGGATGCGCAGGCTCAGCAGCCATGGCTCACGGGCCTAGCCGCTCTGCGGCATGTGGGATCTTCCCAGACCGGGGCACGAACCCGTGTCCCCTGCATCGGCAGGCGGACTCTCAACCACTGCGCCACCAGGGAAGCCCTGGAAGGCTTTTTGTTACCTTTTTTTGAAAATATAGTATATTCATTTTAACATATGAAGATGGCTTAGAATTTTATAAATGTGCTTTTTATGGGCAATAACATTTCTAGATTTGCCTTTTTAGTACTTTGCAGTTTTTCATTTCTCTAAATTTGAAGGAAGTGTTTTCTGTTGTTGTTGTTTTTTTTTTAAACATCTTTATTGGAGTATAATTGCCATACAATGTTGTGTTAGTTTCTGCTGTATAACAAAGTGAATCAGCTATATGTATACATATATCGCCATATCCCCTCCCTCTTGTGCCTCCCTCCCACCCCTCTAGGTGGTCACAAAGCACCGAGCTGATCTCCCTGTGCCGTGCAGCTGCTTCCCACTAGCTGTCTGTTTTCCGTTTGGTCGTGTGTATATGTCAGTGCTACTCTCTCACTTCGTCCCAGCTTACCCTTTCCACCCCTCTGTGTCCTCAAGTCCCCTTTCTACATCTGCGTCTTTATTCTTGTCCTGCCCCTAGGTTCATCAGAACCATATTTTTTTTTAGATTCCATATATACGTGTTAGCATATGGTATTTGTTTTTCTCTTTCTGACTTACTTCACTCTCTATGACAGACTCTAGGTCCATCCACCTCACTACAGATAACTCAATTTCATTTCTTTTTATGGCTGAGTAATATTCCATTGTGTATACATGCCACATCTTCTTTATCCATTCATCTGTTGATGGACACTTAGGTTGCTTCCGTGTCCTGGCTACTGTAAATAGTGTTGCAGTGAACATTGTGGTACATGTCTCTTTTTGAATTATGGTTTTCTCAGGGTGTATGCCCAGGAATGGGATTTCTGGGTCACATGGTAGTCTATTTTTAGTTTTTTAAGGAACCTCCGTACTGTTCTCCATAGTGGCTGTATCAATTTACATTCCCACCAACAGTGCAAGAGGGTTCCCTTTCTCCACACCCTCTCGAGCATAATTTGTAGATTTTTTGATGATGGCCATTTTGACTGGTATGAGGTGATACCTCATTGTAGTTTTGATTTGCATTTCTGTAATGATTTTTTATGTTGAGCATCCTTTAATGTGTAGGTTGGCAACCTGTATATCTTCTTTGGAGAAATGTTTCTTTAGGTCTTCTGCCCATTTTTGGATTGGGTTGTTTGTTTTTTTGATATTGAGCTGCATGCGCTGCTTATATATTTTGGAGATTAATCCTTTGTCAGTTGCTTCATTTGCAAATATTTTGTCCCATTCTGAGGGTTGTCTTTTTGTCTTGTTTATGGTTTCCTTTGCTGTGCAAAAGCTTTTAACTTTCATTAGGTCCCATATGTTTTTGTTTTTATTTCCCTTTCTCTAGGAGGTGGGTCAAAAAGGATCTTGTTGTGATTTATGTCAGAGAGTGTTCTTCCTATGTTTTCCTCTAGGAGTTTGATAGTGTCTGGCCTTACATTTAGGTCTTTAATCCATTTTGAGTTTATTTTTGTGTATGGTGTTAGGAAGTGTTCTAATTTCATTCTTTTACATGAAGCTGTCCAGTTTTCCCAGCACCACTTATTGAAGAGGCTGTCTTTTCTCCATTGTATATTCTTGCCTCCTTTATCAAAGATAAGGTGACCATATGTGCATGCGTTTATCTTTGGGCTTTCTATCCTGTTCCATTGATCTATAGTTCTGTTTTTGTGCCAGTACCATACTGTCTTGATTACTTTAGCTTTGTAGTATAGTCTGAAGTCAGGGCCTGATTCCTCCAGCTCCATTTTTCTTTCTGAAGATTGCTTTGGCTATTCGGGGTCTTTTGTGTTTCCATACAAATTGTGAAACTTTCTTATTCTAGTTCTGTGAAAAATGCTATTGGTAGTTTGATAGGGATTGCATTGAATCTGTAGATTGCTTTGGGTAGTATAGTCATTTTCACAATGTTGATTCTTCCAATCTAAGAACATGGTATATCTCTCCAACTGTTTGTATCATCTTTAATTTCTTTCATCAGTGTCTTATATTTTTCTTCCCACAGGTCTTTTGTCTCCTTAGGTAGGTTTATTCCTAGGTATTTTATTCTTTTTGTTGCAGTGGTAAATGGGATTATTTCCTTAATTTCTCTTTCAGAGTTTTCATCATTAGTGTATAGGAATGCAAGAGATTTCTGTGCATTAATTTTGTATCCTGCTACTTTACCACATTCACTGATTAGCTCTGTTAGTTTTCTGGTAGCATCTTTAGGATTCTCTATGTATAGTATCATGTCATCTGCAAACAGTGACAGTTTTACTTCTTGTTTTCTGATTTGGATTCCTTTTATTTCTTTTTCTTCTCTGATTGCCGTGGCTAAAACTTGAAAACTATGTTGAATAATAGTGGTTAGAGTGGGCAACCTTGTCTTGTTCCTTATCTTAAAGGAAATGGTTTCAGTTTTTCACCATTGGAACGATGTTGGCTGTGGGTTTGTCATATATGGCCTTTATTATGTTGAGTAGGTTCCCTCTGTGCCCACTTTCTGGAGAGTTTTTATCATAAATGGGTGTTGAACTTTGTCAAAATCTTCTGCCTTTGTTGAGATGATCATGTGGTTTTTATCCTTCAGTTTGTTAATATGGTGTATCACATTGATTGATTTGCGTATATTGAACAATCCTTGATTTCTGAAGGAAGTGTTAAGTAGCCATTTCTTTGATGTACATTCACTGAGAAGCTAGAAAAATTCTTACATTCCAGCAAGTGAAACATGCTATAAATAAATTATGCCACTTCTCAAACTAGTTAACACTCAGGGTTTCCAAGCATTCTGAAACTTGTATGGTAATAAAACTTTCTCCTGGAAAGTACTTGAGTTTCCCAAGAGGAATAAACTCTTTTTTTTTAAAGTTAAATTTGTACTGGATCTAGTCCATTATCAGTACCTTAGTTAAAAAGTAAATAATATTAAACAGGGTGAAAAAGAGACAGTATTTAATAACTGATAAATTTTATTGAATACTTGCTGTGTCCAGACTCTGTGCTAAGTACTTTAAACACATTATCTAATTCAACCCTCACAGCAACCACCAAGTAGGAACTGTTTATTATCTTTATTTTACAGATGAGGAACATGAGGCATACAGAGAGGTTAAATAAGTTACCTAAGGCCACTCAAGCTAACAAGTAGTAGATTCATATTTAATTCAGAACATCTTTACCCAAAAGCATATTTTAGTGACTACTTGTTGGCACTAACAAAGATAATAAATGTATCTTTATTCCTATCTTAATGAATTTACGGTAAAGGTGAGCCCAAACCACTTCAGCTTACTATTGTAAGGATACAGGGAAAAGATAATTGATTTTAATTATAGATATTTGTGGGCTATTTATTTCCATATACAGACTTTAATTAGTATAAGCTTTTATTTAATATAGTCCCCAAGTTTAGTATCTTCTTGGTATCTCATGCATTAGCAATCCATATATAAGCCAGAGATATTAGATTATGTAGATCCTGGGTAAAATTTACTATTGATGGTTACCATCTCCATTTTGTACTTTGTCATTTTGTAGTGCCTAGCTCTTACTTTCTTGAAACTTTCTTGCTTCCTGGAAATACCTCTTTATATAAGCTCCATAATGACAGGAATCTTTGAACAATGCCTAGGACATACTAAGTGCTCAATAAGTCTTTGGTGAATAAATTTGTAAAGCTCTGTTTACTCTTTATAAATACTTATCAAATAAGATGATGAAATCTTGTACTATAAATGTTGTTACGGTTGTTGACTCTCCATAACCATACTTCTGTTACATGTTTTTTCTTGAATAGATGAGAAACAATAAAACACAGTGATAAAGGGCATGGATTTCAGTATCAGAAGGACTTGGAATTAATTCTGGCTCCACTTACTAATTATGTAACCTTGAGCGAGGCACTTAACCTCTCAAACCTCAAGTTTCTTATCAGGAAAATAGAAATCCTAACAGGATTGCTAGGAGGATTAAATAACAGAATATGTGTGATGTGCTGAACTAAATCCAGGACCCATTTGAATGTGCAATAAATGTTATTTTTCTGTTTCAGATTACTTGGGAATCAACTATATAAGACATGATCAATGTCTTAAAGGAATGTTCCTATTATGCTGTAAATAGAAAACACATATGTACATAACTTAAAAACTCTGACAAAGTATTTGAATAAGTTAGAGTGAATAAAATGGGGACTGAATACACATTACTATTTTTAAAATTAAAAAAAATTTTGTGTATTTTTGACAAAAATTATATGTATTTAAGGTATACATCTGATGTTTTGATATATGTATACATTATAAAATAATTACCACAATCAAACTAATTAACATATCTATTATCCATCACCTCCCATAGTTACTATTCTGTGGTAAGAACACTTGAGATTTACTCTCAGCAAATTTCAAGTACTGTACATTATCATTAACTGTAGTCACCATGCTGTGAATTTATTCATTTTATAACTTGTACCCTTTGATCAACATTTCCTGTTTTCCCCTACCCCCTGGTCTCTGGTAATTACCATTCTACTCTCTATCACTGTGAGATTGACCTTTTTTTTTTTTTTTTTTAAAGACTCCACATATAAGTGAGTTAATGTTATATATATATATCTTTCTGCATCTGGCTTATTTCACTTAGCATAACATCCTCCAGATTCATCCATGTTGTCACACATAGTGGGATTTACTTCTTTTTTAAGGCTGAATAATAATTATGTATATCTATTTTCATTATCCATTGATCAGTCCATGAACACTTAGGTTGTTTCCTTATCTTGGCTACTATAAGTAATGCAGTGAACATGGGAGTGAAGATGTCTCTTCAAGATAGTGATTTTATTTCCTTTGGATATACACCCAGAAGTGGGATTGCTGTATCATATGGTAGTTCTATTTTTAAATTTTTGAGGAACTGCCATATTGTTTTCCATAATGGATGTAGCAGTTTACATTCCCACCAACAGTGCACAAGGGTTTCCTTTTCTCTACATCTGAGCACTTGTTATCTTTTGACTTTTTGATAATAGTCATTCTAACATGTATGAGGTGATATCTCATTGTGGTTTTGATTTGCATTTCCCTGATGATTAGTGATGTCGAACATCTTTTCATGTACCTGTTGCCCATCTCTTTGTAGCCTTTGGAAAAATGTCTCTTCAGGTCTTTTGTCCATTTTTAATCAGGTTGCTTTTTTTTGTTTGTTTTGTTTTGTTGGTGTTTTTTTTTTTGCTATTTGTTTTAGATATCAAAGTATGACTTGCAAATATTTCCCATTCTATTAGTTGCCTTTTCATTTTGTTGATTATTTCCTTTACTGTGAAGAAACTTTTTAGTTTGATGTAGTGCCACTTGTCTGTTTTTACTTTTGTTGCCTGTGCTTTTGGTGTCAAGTCCAAAATGATCATTGCCAAAACTAATATCCTTTTTTCTCCATATTTTCTTTAAGGAGTTTTATGGTTTCAGATCTTACATTTAAGTCTTTAATCCATTTTGAGTTCCCATCAATTATTTCATCATAGTGTCCAAATTGTGCTAAAAGCTCAACAGAATTATTGTCTGTGTGCTAAGTTATTTCATTTAGATATACAAATTAAGTTATTTAAGTATACAAATAAGTATTTAAAAGTAAATACATTTAAAGTATATCATGAATAAATGAAATTACTTGTGGGAATAAGTCATAATTAGGAGTTAGTAGCAATAGTCCTACTGATTACTGTGCTGTATGAATAACATACTATGATACTAAATTTTGTGTTATAATAAAGCAAAACATGACTTAGTTTGAAACACTTAATGGTGTACTTAATTCTAACTGTAAGGTATGATGTTTCAAGTGTAACTGGTAAGCAATCCCTATAAGTGATTATACTCTATCTCTCTCTATATATAGGTATATATATAAAAAATTAATATTAATGTCCTTCAGCTAAACTTTATGTTTTTATAGTCACCTGATTCGGAGGAAGGAGTTCACTAGAAAAAGAAGAAGCAATTTCATTTTAATATGAAGATTCCTACATTCAAGACTCTTTTCCAGTGGGTGCCACTCAGGGACCAGAATAATCATATATCTTTGTATAAACACTTCAGGTGTTTGATTTTAGTTAGCTTAGAGCAAGTGGGTACTTTCCCAATATAATAGAAATGGACTCTTCATTGTAGAGCAAATATTAGGGCCTCAGGAAACTAGAAGAAGAGGTGGAAATAGAATAGTAACTAAAGTCCTCTTCAACAGTGAAGGGAACTTATTTTAAGAACTGATGGGATTGGTGAAAGGGTTTTCTCAGGCTTACTAACTCCATTATTCTTTGCTAGAGGCAGGGATGGGAGTGAGCTGAATTGTGTGAAAACTGTCCTTTCCTAAGTTTCTCCCCTCATTCCGTCTGTAATGACACCAGTTATTCAAGAGTTATACACCTTTTAGTACAAACTACTTTAATCAATTAGCTTTTCTAATAACTATGTGAGATGAATCAAGGTAAAGATTTTGAAAGGTGATCAAGGAAAACGTAAGATCATTGTAAAGCATTTTAAAGCATGAGTTGGTGACGGCAACGCTTTCCGTGGGAGTGGAGGTGGCAGCTTGAGGGAGGAATCTGGCAGCAGATCAAGACTGTCCCGTCAGAGAGGAGGGTCACTGAGAAGAGAGGTGGAAAGAAAGGTATAATAACGGAGGTGGGCAAGTAACAACAGCAAAAACAAAACCAACACTTAAACAATGTGGAAAAGAGATCAAAGAAAGGAGGCACTGAAACAAGGCACTGAAGGAGATAAACAAGTATGGGAATAGGAACGCGTTACAAAATGTGAGCAGCGGTGGGGTTGTTTACTTAGAAGGATAGTTGCTAACACTGTCTCTCTCTCTCTCACCCTCTCACACCAGTCCCCCTCCTCCCCCAAAGCAGAAGAGACTATAAGCCTGCCTCTGATTTTGTTATGGGTTTAGCTAATATTTAGGGTTAGAACAAATTAAAAGTATCTGTGGGAATTCCCTGCTGTCCAGTGATTAGGACTCAGTGCTTTCACTGCCATGGCCCAGGTTGGATCCCTGGTCAGGGAATTAAGACCCCAAAAGCTGCATGGCACAGGCAAAAAAAATAAATAAAAATAAATAAAAAATAAGTAAAAAAATATATTTAAAAAAAAGCATTGGCCATATGTTAGCTGGTAGGAAGAATGTCAAAGTTGGACATTCTTCTATTTCCATTTTCTATTTCCATTTTGTTCTGGCCTCATACTAGGATTTAAGTGTTTCCTAAGAATGGAGTGTATTCACATTCCTAAAGGTGTAGCCCATAGGCATTTATAAACTTGCTCTTTGATTAAGATAATTCCTATTTTAAACACTGATTGGCCATGAATAGAAAATGTGAAAGTTTGGGTCTAATAGGTGGTTCTTTTCTGGAATACAATGTGCTTTTTTTTTCCCCCTGCAGGGAATTCTGATTATAACAAGCATAAGTTTAAGCCTCTGGTTGATGAAGTTATGATATCAGACAGGTCTGCCATACTGCCAGGACTTGCTGATGAAGAATATACATTGTAATTGATTTTGTTGTTCAGGGTCTGTAACAACTGCAGGCTGCCAAAGTCAGTTGCAGCACTCTTTCCTCCTTGTCACTTAAAATAGGAAGACAGTAAAGTGTTGTGAAACAGGTATGTCAGGAGAGCTGAGTTCTGATTATTCTTGCTCTTCTGGTTTGACCTAGGGCAAACCCTTCTAGCCTATTTTTCTCTGATTTTCAAAATGAGAATAATATCTCTCTTATCTATGTCAGCGCATTATTTGTACACCAGATAATACAGTGTATGTGAATACTTTTTAAACTATAAAGGCAAAGTATAAGAATAAAGTCTTAATCTCATTTTTGTCACCCAAGGAAAATTGTATCTAGTTGAAGAGAAGCTTAAATGGACATATTTCTGCCATATAAGCACTTCTGATAAATTGTTCAAGGAATGGAATGGGCAGGAAAGGAACTATAAAAGTAACAGGAAAATAATCATGTGGGTACTTGCATGAAAGGCAGACTTACTTGAAATTCCAGGCACAGGAATAGTTTCTTAGAATTGTAATTATGCTCTTCTCCAAAAGTTCTGGGTGAAAGGGAAAAGGCCTCATTTAATAATTGGATATGTTTTATATCAAAATACAACAGAAATGAATATAGGAGAATCGTTCTTATGCATCTATTGTTTACCTATGAAATTTGGAAATAACATTGCTGCTGCTGTTTGGATTGCCCGTTGTTTGGTTCTTAATTTTATTTCCTTAGGAAATTGTCTTTTGTACATTCTTTAATTTTGTAAAATTAAGCATAGATTATGTTAAATATAGACAAGGTGGAAATTTAATTTTCATACAGATTAATGGACTATCCCCAAATATACTGATGTTTAAGATACTATATTTGCTTTTAAAACATATGAATTATAATTGGAGGAAGGGGTTTGAAAGGAGATGAGCACATAGATGAAAATCTCAATCCAGGGTAGAAAAATGTATGTAACAATATCAGTCAAAATTTTTATTTATACATAATTTAAAACTTTTTTTTCCCTGTGATTAAAAACTGTAGGTTGACCTAAATATAGAGGTCTTAATCTGAGTGATCTATTGAGCCAACACTTTGTGAGACTGTGTAGCATGGGAACCCTGTGTAAGAACTGCTAATCAACTGCTACATGCTGAAGAATAAACCTTTTATTTTTAAATCGTGTGTACTCAAAACCTCATGTCAGAGAAGATAGACATTTCTCCAGTCTAAATATTATTAGTCATTTTAATTAAACCAATATAATCATTTTGAAAAGAGAAAGGATTCAGCTGTAAAATATTTATTCTATTTTTCTTAATGAATTTAATTTGCCTTAGCTGCTGATAAATGTTGTTTTATGTGAATGCTAATGTTTACTTCTTTGTGGATTGTCTCACTTTTTTTTAACTGTGGAGAGAAGAAATTCATTTAAAATATCTAAGCATATTTCAATTCAGAAAAAGTTTGACAGTTTAAAAGCTTTGTGTTTATATTTCTTCAGGAAACAATGCTGGCAGGCATTTTCTGACTTATTCTATATAGTTTATAGTATATTCAAAAATATAAAAATGTTTTACTTTTAATGGTCCCTGACATTTTTCTCAAGTTTATTCAGAACAAATGAAAACTCCTTTTGTGTCTTATATTTAGCTGGACACATCCAGCTGTTGCATTTATAAATAGCTACAGATATCTACAGCAATAAAGGGTTTACTCAGGTTGTTATGGCAACTAAAATTCAGCAGAACCTCAAAGATAAGCAATATTGAAGGAGGAGAGTACTTTAAAGGTACTTTTAATCCAATTATATGATAAAATTATTGTTTAGTATCTATCATTTTAGATTGCAAGAGAGAAATTAGTTTTTTTTTCAGTTTAATGCTCATTCAATAAACACTTATTAAGCACTTACTGTGTACAGCATTGCAGTGTGCTCTCCCAAAGGATACAAAAACGAATGGACATAGTCCTTGCTCTGATAGAACTCACACTTTAGTAGGAAAAATGTCACATACAATAGATAATGATGTGATGGAAATACAAATAGATAAATTACAGAGGAAGAAGCAGTAAACTTCACCTGAAGTAGTTGAGGAAGACCTCACTGGTATCACCGTTATTATTTCTGACTGTTTGTTTTAAATATTTATAGGGGTTTAGGTTATTAGACCATTGCTGAGATTTCTTAACATTTCCTCTGTATTACATAATGGTTTTATAATTTTGAGATTAAGGGTGTAGATGATTCCCATCAATTACATACATGAAGAAAATGACATTAAATGTATTTTCTTCTGGAAACAGCAATATTAGTAACATCATCAGCCTACATTTATTGAGCACTTCCAAGGTGCTATAAGCATTGTCTTATTTAATCTTTTTTAAATAGGTTTATTGTTATATAATTCACATTCAATACAATTCACATACCACTTAAAGTATACACTTCAATGGCTTTTAGTATATTCACAGAGTTGTGCAACCATCACAATCACATTTTCATCACTGCGAAAGGAAACCTCACATCCTTTAGTTATCTCCCCCAGTCTCCCCCACCCCCCAGATGGAGGCAACCACTAATATACCTCTGTCCCTGTGGGCTTGCCTATTCTGCCTATTCTGGGTATTTCATATAAACGAAATTACACAATAGGTGGTTCTTTGGGAATAATTTCTGTAATTTAGCACAATGTTTTAAAGGTTCATCCTTGTTGCACATATATCAGTACTTCATTTCCTTTTATTTCTGAACATTGTTACACTGTATGGATATACCATATTTTGGTTATCCCTAAAAGAATGTTTCTTTTAGTTCGTGATTATAATGAAACTTTTTTTTTTTTTTTTTTTTTTTTTTTTGCGGTAGGCGGGCCTCTCACTGTTGTGGCCTCTCCCCTTGCAGAGCACAGGCTCCGGACGCGCAGGCTCAGCAGCCATGGCTCACGGGCCTAGCCGCTCTGCGGCATGTGGGATCTTCCCAGACCGGGGCACGAACCCGTGTCCCCTGCATCGGCAGGCGGACTCTCAACCACTACGCCACCAGGGAAGCCCTATAATGAAACTTTTTGATGCAATGCTAAATGTCCTTCCTGCCTGTTTGTCTGCCTTTGGTATTTCTTACTTTTCCTTTGGTCTTACTGTTGCTCTCCTAGTCTAGACCATCTACTAAAATGGCAATCTCTTTTTTTATTATTAACTTTTACTGGAGTATGGTTGCTTTACAATGTTGTGTTAGCCTCCACTGCACAACAAAATGAATCAGCCATACACATACGGATACCCCCTTCCTTTTGGACTTCCCTCCCATTGGCGATCTCTTAATTGGTGTCAGTGGCCCTAATTTCTTTGAAAGAAAGACAATAAACAGTTATTGAGCACCTACCCTCTGCAGGACACTTTATATTATATCTCATTTAATCCTTACCAGACAGGTTTTCTCATCACTTCAGGTTGAGGAAGCTGAAGTTCAGGGAGATTAAGTACCCTGTCCCAGCTTCACAACTAGGACTTGCCAGAGTCAGAGTTTATGATTCTAAAATCTGTGTTCTTTCAACAATACGTGGTTCCTTCCAGTACATTTTAGAATTCTATCATATCTAGTTCAGTGATGAGTACATAGTGGGTGGTCAAAAATGCTTGCTTACTTGTATTGAATTCCTGTTTTAACACATCCTTACAGCATTTAAAAGCCAGAGAAGGACTAATGATCCTCTTACTATAAAATAAATAATGATGTCTAAGGACTCACTCCACACTTCATCTTAGAGTAGACCTCTGTCCCTGGTATCTCTGTCCTTGAGTGTGTGGTGGTGTTTTTTAAAATCACCATATACCCTGTGCCAAGCACAGGCCTGGCACATAGTAGGTGCTCGATAAATATTTGTTGAAAGAATAATGAATGAGTTAAGTTTTAGTGGTCTCGAATCCATCAAAATTGAAAACAAAGGTCTTTAATTCACATAACTTGAGAGTAGTTGTTCTTCCAGTGGTTGTGTCTGGATCTGTGTTTGCAGTCACCCCAGAGACTACAGAGAATCTGTGAATCTAATGTAATAAAATATTCACATGCAGAAAATAGAGATCCTGAGGAGTTACAGCTTGCATGTGAAGAAGGAGCCTTCACATCTTGAGAGTCTTGCTGTCTTAGAACAAGCTTGTTTATTCAGAAGGAAAAAAAAATGCAGGGAGAAACTAAACACAGACAAAAGCTAAATGGACAACTCTTAGTAATGGGATGATATCCTGGATTCTGTTCCCAGCCTGGCAGCTGATTTACTTGGCTGCTCCCAGCCCCTGGCTTGCTCCCCCAGTAGTCTCATTTGCTTTACTAGTATAGGAGAGGGCTGTGGTGAGGGCATGGAGTGAGCATTGTGAAACCTTGATGACATTGGTAGGCTGATGAGTTACCACCATAGAGACCAGTGTCATGCTCATCCTCTGGCAGTCTTGGTTTATTGGAAGTTGGAAGGGCTCTGGAAATACCTGTGAGCATAGTTAGAAAAGTAAAATTTTCTTGAGAATGAAGGAATATAGGGTGCGTTTTTGTTTTATGAATATTAACCGTTGATCCCTTTTCTGGAGTTTTTAGTCATGGTCAGGAGTATTTGGAGATGAAGGAATGCGATTCTTTTATCTTTTGTTTGTTTGCTTGTAACTGCTTAATATTTGGGAATTGATGAACAGATCCAGCTGTTGCATTTATAAATAGCTACAGACATCTACAGCAATAAAGGGTTTACTCAGGTTGTTATGGCAACTAAAATTCAGCAGAACCTCAAAGATAAGCTATATTGAAGGAGGAGAGTACTTTAAAGGTACATTTAATCCAATTATATGATAAAATTATTGTTTAGTATCTGTCATTTTAGATTGCAAGAGAGAAATGAGTTTTAACTTGTCAATGTAAATTATTTTCCTTAATGTACAAAGATTCTAACTTACTGTCTGACTTTTTTAAGGCTTTGGATTGTGGTGATGTAGTGGTGATGGATTGTACTGACCCATTTAAACTCTTTTTCTTAGTTCTCTTTGTAATGAGTTGAATGCTTATTTAAATCTGTCTAGGATTGGGAGTGTGTTTTTGAGGCCATGGAATATGGCAAAGCCTGCATTGGGCTTTAAGTCCACGATCTTACACTAATGGTTTATCCAACTGAACTAACCAGTTAAAATTTTTTAAGGCCATTGAAATATGTATCTGTTCGTTTATTGTTACACAGTAGGTCTGGGAGTAGAACATTGGAAACTGTAGATTTTAAAAATAATTTCATTTTTATTTGATGTAACACCTGCAGTTTTTTAGGGTAAAGTGAAATAGTATACTGTAAAGCTTATAATAAAAAAGAGCAATCTCTTACCCTTTTCTTCTCTACCCACAATTCCTCCTCAGAGGCAACTTTTTTTTTTTGGTTGCACATGCGGGATCCTAGTTCCCTGACCAGGGATCAAATCCCGTGCCCCCTGCAGTGGAAGTGCTGAGTGTCAACCACTGGACCACCAGGGAATTCCCTGAGGCAACTATTTTTAATTCTTTAAGTGCTTTCTGGGATATACCTCTGTGTCTCTGAAGAATGTTTCTGTTGCTGTTTCATGCTTTTTCAATTTTATAATCTTTGTTTCTTATTCTAGAAGGTAAAGATTTAACAATCTTTCACAACTCCTGCTACCACTTGCCCCCATCCCCCAGTATAATTATACTACAACTTTGGGTTGTAGGTTGAGAGTTATAATAAAGTAAAAATAATTTAAAACTTATATTTTGAAATAATTTTAAACTCATATAGAAGTTGCAGAGATAGTAGAGAGTTCACATGTATTCTTCACCCTGTAGAAACTACTATCTCTGTAGGACTAATACACAGATTGGATGTCATCAGAAAAGTGTGGAAGAAAGGTGAGGCAAATCTGCTCTCTTTGCCAAGCCTCTGAAGCACACATTTCTACCAACAAATAAATGCAAATACCAGGAATAAAAAGCCCAAAGCCAAATTCATATATGAGTATAAATGGATGAAAATTTATTACTACCTGTATCTGTGTGTATATATTTTGTTAAGATATTGAAAGAGAGAACTATAGGCTAAACTATATAACCATAGTATAATTATCACAACCAGAAAACTAACATTAGTACAATACTGTTTATTAACTAAACTACAGACCTTATTTGGATTTCACCAAATTTTACATTAACTCTTAAAAACTGTTTTTCTGCTGTACAGGTCTATGAAATTTTATTACATGTATAAATTCGTATAACCATCACCACAATTGGGATATAGAACTCCCAGAGAAACTTCCACATGTTCTCCCAACCCTAACCTCTAGCAGCCACTGATCTGTTCTGTATCACTGTAATTTTGTCATTTTGAGAATGTTATATAAATCATATAATATGTGACCTTTTGAGATTTTTTTTCACTCAGCATTATGCCCTTGAGATCCACCTACACTGTTACATATATCAGTAGTTCATGGGATATTTCACAGCTTATTGTTCCATTCATCCATTGAAGGATATTTGTATTGTTTCTAGCTTTTGACTATTACAAATAAAGCTTATTATGAACATTCATGTGGAGGTTTTTGTGTGAACGTGTTTTAATTATCTTGGGTAATACCCAGGAGTATGATTGTTGAGTTGTGTGGTGTTTGTTTAACTGTATGAGAAACTGCCAAACGGTTTTCCAGGTGACTACCATTTTACGTTCCCACCAGCAGTGTATGAGAGATCCTGTTGCTCCATGTCCTTACTAGCACTTGGTATTTGTATTCGTTCCCTAGGGCTGCCGTAACAAATTATATAAAGGGGGTGATAATTTATTCTGCCATAGTTATGTAGGCTAGAAGTCAGAAATCAGTTGTTGGCAGGGCCATGCTTTGAGGAGAAAAACCATCCCATGTGTTTGCCCTATCTTCTGGTGGTTGCCAGTAATCCTTGGTGTTCCTTATGTTGTGGCAGTGTAACTCCAGTCTCTGCCTCTGTCTTCATATGGCTGTCATCCTCTGTGTATGTATCTGCTCTATTTCTGTATGTTCGCGTGGTCTTATAAGGACATCAGTCATTGAATTGAGGGCCTATCCTCCAGTATAACCCCATCTTAATTAATTACATCTGCAAAGACCCTCTTTCTAAATAAGATCACATTCTGCATTCCAGGTAGATGTGAATTTTCAGGGGACACTATTAATCCCAGTATAGTATTGTCAGTATTTTTTATTTTAGCCTTTCTAATACATGTGTAGTGGTATCTCATGGTGGCTTTAATTTGCATTCTGTGATGGCTAATGATGTCGAACATCTTTTCATGTGCCTATTTGCCATGCATGTATCTTCTTTGGTTACATTTTTGCCTATTTTCTAATTGTTTATTTACTGTTGAGTTTAGAGAGTCCTTCATATATTCTGGATATAATTACTGTGTCAAACATGTGATTTGCGAGTACTATTTTCTCCCAGTTTGTGACTGGTCTTTTTATTCTTTCAGCAGTATCTTTCACAGAGCAAAAGTTTTAAATTTTGATAAAGTCCAACTTTTTATTTTATGAATTGTACTTTTGGTGTCATATCTGTGAACTTTTGGCCTAAATTTAGGTCACAAGGAGTTTCTCCTATATTTTCTCCTAAAATTTTTATAGTGTTACATTTAGCTCTATAATCCATTTGGAGTTAATTTTTGTATAAATTGTGAGGTTTTGGTCAAGGTTCATTTTTTTGGATATAGATCCCTATTTGTTAAAAAGACTGTCCTTTCTTGATTGAATTGCTTTTATGCCTTGCCAAAAATTAGTTGTGTCTATATGTGTGAGTCAGTTTCTAGCGTCTTTATTCTGTTTTATTGATCTCTGTGTCTATCTCTCTACCAATACCACTATCTTCATTACTTTTATCTACAGTCATTTTTTTTAATTGGAGTATAATTGCTTTACAATATTGTGTTAGCTTCTTCTGTACAGTGAAGTGAATGAGCTATATGTATACTATATCCCCTCCCTCTTGGACCTCCCTCCCACCCCTGCCCATCCCACCCTTCTAGGTCATCACAGAGCACCAAGCTGAGCTCCCTGTGCTGTATAACAGGTTCCCACTAACTATCTGTTTTACACATGGTAGTGTATTTATGTCAAATCTCATCTCCCAATTCGTCGCAGCCTCCCCTTCTCCCACTGCGTCCACATGTCCGTTCTCTATGTCTGTGTCTCTATTCCTGCCCTGCAAATAGGTTTATCTGTACCATTTTTCTAGATTGCACATATATATGCATTAATGTATGATATTTGTTTTTCTCTTTCTGGCTTACTTCACTCTGTATGACAGACTCTAGGACCATCCACATCTCTGCAAATGACCTAATTTCGTTCCTTCTTATGGCTGAGTAATATTCCGTTGTATATATGTACCACATCTGCTTTATCCATTCATCTGTCATTGGACATTTAGGTTGTTTCCATGTCCTGGTTGTTGTAAATAGTGCTGCAGTGAACCTTGGGGTACATGTGTCCTTTTGAATTATGGTTTTCTCAGGGTATATGACCAGTAGTGGGATTGCTGGGTCATATTGTAGTTCTATTTTTAGTTTTTTAAGAAACCTCCATACTGTTCTCCATAGTGGCTGTATCAGTTTACATTCCCACCAACAGTGCAGAAGGGTTCCCTTTTCTCCACACCCTCTCCAGCATTTGTTGTTTGTAGATTTTTTGATGATGGATATTCTGACCAGTGTGAAATGATACCTCATTGTAGTTCTGATTTGCATTTCTCTAATAATTAGTTATGTTGAACATCTTTTCATGTGCCTCTTGGCCATCTGTATGTCTTCTTCGGTGAAATGTCTACTTAGCTCTTCTGCCCATTATTTGATTGGGTTGTTTGTTTTTTTGATATTGAGCTGCATGAGCTGTTTGTATATTTCGGAGATTAATCCTTTGTCCATTCTTTCATTTGCAAATATTTTCTCCCATTCTGAGGGTTGTCTTTTTGTCTTGTTTATGGTTTCCTTTGCTGTGCAAAAGCTTTTAAGTTTCATTCGGTTTCATTTGCTTATTTTTGTTTTTATTTTCATTACTCTAAGAAGTGGGTCAAAAAAGATCTTGCTGTGATTTATGTCATAGGGTGTTCTTCCCCTGTTTTCCTCTAAGACTTGCATAGTGTCCAATCTTACATTTAGGTCTTTAATCCATTTTCAGTTTACTTTTGTGTTTGGTGTTAGGTAGTGTTCTAATTTAATTCTTTTACATGAAACTGTCCAGTTTTCCCAGCACCACTTACTGAAGAGACTGTCTTTTCTCCATTGTATGTTCTTGCCTCCTTTGTCATAAATTAGGTGACCATATGTGTGTGGGTTTATTCTCTGGGCTTTCTATCCTGTACCATTGATCTATATTTCTGTTTCTGTGCCAGTACCATACTGTCTTGATTACTGTGGCTTTGTAGTATAGTCTGAAGTCAGGGAGCCTGATTCCTTCAGCTCCGTTTTTCTTTCTCAAGATTGCTTTGACTATTTGGTGTCTTTTATGTTTCCATACAAATTGTGAAACTTTTTTGTTTTAGTTCTGTGAAAAATGCCATTGGTAGTTTGATAGGGATTGCATTGAATCTGTAGATTGCTTTGGGTAGTAGAGTCATTTTCACAACGTTGCTTCTTCCAATCCAAGAACATGGTATATCTCTCCATCTGTTTGCATCATCTTTCATTTCTTTCATCAGTGTCTTATAGTTTTCTGCATACAGGTCTTTTGTCTCCTTAGGTAGGTTTATTCCTAGGTATTTTATTCTTTTTGTTGTAGTGGTAAATGGGAGTGTATCCTTAATTTCTCTTTCTGATTTTCCATTGTTAGTGTATAGGAATGCAAGAGATTTCTGTGCATTAATTTTGTATCTTGCAACCTTACCAAATTCATTGATTAGCTCTAGTAGTCTTCTGGTAGCATCTTTAGGATTTTCTATGTATAGTATCATGTCATCTGCAAACAGTGACAGTTTTACTTCTTCATTTCCAATTTGTATTCCTTTTATTTCTTTTTCTTCTCTGATTGCCGTGGCTAGGGCTTCCAAAACTGTGTTGAATAAGAGTGGTGAGAGTGGACATCCTTTTCTTGTTCCTGATCTCAGAGGAAATGCTTTCAGTTTTTCACCCTTGAGAATGATGTTTTCTGTGGGTTTGTCATATATGGCCTTTATTATGTTGAGGTAGGTTCTCTCTGTGCCCACTTTCTGGAGAGTTTTTATCATAAATGGGTGTTGAATTTTGTCAGAAGCTTTCTCTGCATCTATTGAGATGATCATATTGTTTTTATCCTTCAATTTGTTAATATGGTGTATCACATTGATTGATTTGCGTATATTGAAGAATCCTTGCATTCCTGGGATAAATCCTACTTGATCATGGTGTATGATCCTTTTAATGTGTTGTTGGATTCTGTCTGCTAGTATGTTGTTCAGGATTTTTGCATCTATGTTCATCAGTGATATTGGTCTGTAATTTTCTTTTTTTGTGATATCATTGGCTGGTTTTGGTATCAGGGTGATGGTGGCCTTGTAGAACGAATTTGGGAGTGTTCCTCCCTCTGCAATTTTTTGGATGATCTTCAGAAGGATAGGGATAGCTCTTCTCTAAATATTTGATGGAATTCACCTGTGAAGCCATCTGGTCCTAGACTTTCGTTTGTTGGAAGATTTTTAATTATAGTTTCAATTTCATTACTTGTGATAGGTCTGTTTATACTTTCTAATTCTTCCTGGTTCAGTCTTGGAAAGTTGTACCTTTCCAAGAATTTGTCCATTTCTTCGTAGTTGTCCATTTTTAAATATTTATTTATTTATTTATTTGGTTGTGCCGGGTCTTGGTTGCGACAGGCAGGCTGCTTAGTTGCGGCAGGCCAGCTCCTTAGTTGTGGCATGTGAACTCTTAGTTGTGGCATGCATGTGGGATCTAGTTCCCTGACCAGGGATTGAACCTGGGCCCCATGTGTTGGGAGCGCGGAGTCTTAACCACTGGACCACCAGGGACGTCCCTTAGCTGGCTGTTCTTAAGATTGGGAGGCCTAAGCACAAGAATAGGAGTTTTGAGTTTCATTCTAGTATAACCTGGTTGGGTCATTTGTTAGGGAATCTTCTGACCCTAACCCAGATTCATAAAAAAAAGTTTTCTAATCTGTCTGGCTCAATAGAATGGGGGAAGAGGACCACTGATCTTAGAATTCAGCGTTTACTTATGCATGACGTCATTTAATCCCTTTGTTTTTCACTATGGTACTTAGGCCCTTAACTGCCTGGTGTCCCCTAATCAAGAATCCCTGTTTTACCCTCTCCAGAGGATAAGTGGCAGACTTCTGCCAGGATTAGGGAACTAGGGAGAGGCAGTCACCTAGGCATGTAGAACGGGAGAGAGGGGACCTAGGCATCTAACAGCTTCTTAAACCGTTTTCACCCAGTTCTTATTTTATCCATCTCACTCCCCACTTAGCTGCAGCTCTACAGGTACCTAAGTGTTGCCAGTTGTTGTTTGTTTAGAGGATTCTGTGGTATATATTGAGTTTGTTCTCAGCTTTCCTCACTGTTGGCTTTAGACTTGGCTTTCTCTCATCTGCTAAATCAGTTACCACTCTATCATCTACTTTCTGGTGTCCAAACATCTGTTGTTGTTGTTTTCTTTTTCTCTTTGCCTCTTCACTCTCTGGGATTATGTATTTTAAAGAATTCCCTGTACTGTTGTTTTCGTGGAGTTTCTGGAGGGAGTAAACTGAATGTTCGTGTTCAATCTGCCGTCTTAGCCTGCCCTCTTAAATATGATGTCTTTGGTAGAGAGGCAGCGATACATCGTTGCTGAGAGTGTGAGTTCTGGCACCAGACTGCTTGGGTTTGAACTCTGGCTCTGCTACTTGCTAGCTATTAGATTAACGTCTACATTCCTAATTGTCCTCATCTATAAAATGGGGATAATAATAATACCTACTTCATAGGCTGACCGGAGAATTAATTAGTTAATTAATTAAAATTAATTTACTTAAAGCACTTAGAGCAGTGCCTGGCACATACACTATGCCTTTGGTAAGTATTTGTTATTATTTTCTTCCACCTCTTTTCTTTGTCCTCTTTTCCTGGAACTCCTGTTAGCAAAAGTTAATCTCCCTAGATTGGTTCTTTAACTGTCTTTTCTTTCACTTTTCCATTTCATATTTAGTTCTACTTTCCTGAGGATTTTCACAACCTCTATTTTATGCCTTATTTCAGCAATTATGTTTTAAGTATCAAATATCTCGATATCTGATTTTAATCTTTCATGATTTCCTTACATTTCTGATGACTGTTGATGGTCTGTATATATTTGTTTTAAACTGATTAAAAGCTTTTTAGGAGTAAGAAGATTTATTGTGAGTAGCCTCATTTTGGGTTGGAGACATGGCCATACATCACTCTGAGGAAGACTTTTCTCTAGGATTGCTCCGTTCCTCCAGAAAAAGACCTTACAAATTTCTTGCCCAGGCAATAAAATGCAAGTGTTTAAGGGTGGGGCGGGGTGGGCAGAGGAATGGTCAGAGGAATTAAAGTCCTGCTGTTTGATATTTCGATAAATCCCTTTCTTTTAATTCTGTCTCACTTCTAGTCTCTACCTTGCCCAGTGTCTCCTAATCTAGAACACTCCTTTTCAATTTCTCTAGAGGTAAACTTTCATTCTCTTGTCAGGGCTGGAGTATGTGCACTTAGCTGCTGGCATTCTATATGTGGGAGTGGGGAGGGGAATCAACAATTCACATACATACACTTTGTAAAAAAAATTTTTATTGGAGTATACTTGATTTACAATGTTGTATTAATTTCAGGCACATACATACACTTTCATCCTGTTTTTTCATTTTGTCCTTCCCCTCCACCCACTTGGTACTTCAGAGTTTGAGTCTTTCCCAGGTTCCTTGGGGGTGAGTTGGCTCTCTTCTCACCAGTGACCCCCTGAGGTTATAGTTTCTTCCACCTGATAAATCAGATACCACTCCTCCATTTGTTCTCCCTTTTCCAAAAGTGTATTGAAATATTTTATCTACTGTTGCCTTCTCTTTGGTTGCTTTTTCCTTGTGGATTTAAATCTTTTAATTTACTTTGCTGTCATTTTATAAGGAGAAGGGTTAAATGCATATACCTAATCTGCCATTTTTTAACCAGAAGTCATCAGATGAATGTTATTTTGAAAATATTTTATACTTTTAGTTATACTGCTTAATTATATAACAGATTGGCAATCTCTAACACCGGGAAAGGAAAGACCAATTTTCTTCCTATAGATGTAGAGGGTGGCTGCCATGACCTCACCTTCCTCCTTATAGCAAGCAAGTAGCAGTGAACAAACTCAGGTCATAGGATCCAGTGGAAAGAGTTTGAATTCTTACGGCCAGGGCAGGTTCCTCTACGTATAGATAATTCACTGGAGCTTGACTTCTTCATCTCTGCTAGGAACAGGTTTTACTCAACCACAATTCTATTTCCTTTTCTTCCCCTCTTCCTCTTACGAATTCTAATTCTTGGCATTCATTGAGGGCTCCTCTTTTCTGACACATAAGAAAGATAAGGTCCCACTTTGGCAACTCTAAACAATATGTGGTATATCCATATAATAGAATACTATTTAGCAATTAAAAGGAAAGTGGTATGTCCATGTAATGTAATACCATTTATCAGTAAAAAGGAACAAACTATTGATACATGCTTCAACATGAAAGAACTTCAAAAATATTATACTAGGGACTTCCCTGGCAGTTCAGTGGTTAATACTCTGTGCTTCCACTTCAGGGTGCACAGGTTCGATCCCTGGTCAGGGAACTAAGATCCCACATGCAGTGCAGCGCAGCCAAAAAAATAAAAGAGTTGTTTTCCAAGGTGACCAATGAGCTATTTTTAAAAATTAAAAAAGCTTTTAATTTTTAAAAGCTATTCTTTCATTAGGTGAAAGAATCCAGATGCAAAGGATAAATAATTGTGATTATGTTTATATTAAGTGTCCAGAAGAGACAAATCTAGAGAGAATGGAATGACTGTTGGTGGGGGAGGCTGTGCATGTATAAAGGCAAAGGGTGTGAGGGAGCTCTTGTGCTGTGAGCCTAAATTGCTCTAAAAAATAGTCCGTTAAAATGTAAATTCAAAAGGTCTTAAAATGGGATTTACACTTTAAATTATAGAAATGTAACCATTGCATATATAAAGCTCTTTGTATCCTGGCTAGCAAATTTAAACAAAATTATTATAGCATATAATTATTAATTTTTAGATGAACTTGTAGAGGTTTAGGTTTATTGATCTTATAAGTGAGACCTTCTTTTAATATAATTATTTGGGGACTTCCCTGGCGGTCCAGTGGTTAAGACTCCAGTGCAAGGGGCACAGGTTCGATCCCTGGTTGGGGAACTAAGATCCCATATGCCACACTGCCGCGGTCAAAAAATAATTATTATTTGGATTCATTTCATTCATGATTCACCAAATGTTTATTGAGTATCTTTTATGTGCCAAGTACTAGTCTAGATCCTAAGGATATAGCCCTGAACAAAAACAAAGAACGCCTCTTCTTTCCAGGAACTTAAGTTCATTCTAATGGGCAAAAGACAGAAAATAAACACTAAATATTTCAGTCAGGTGGTTTTCATAAGTGCTATGAAGAAAAAAATAAAGGCAAGATAAGGGACTAGAGAATGATGAGGTAGGGGTGCCTAGGGAGTTTGATTTTTTTTATAAGTTAATCAAGGAAACCCTCTCTGATAAGATTAAGTAGATATATGAAATAAGTGAAGGAGTGAGTGATGTAGATATCTGGGTGGAAAGCTTTCTAGGCAGAGGAATCAAGAAGTTCAGGGACAGTGAGGTGGGAGAATGCTTATTAGCAGGTTTGAGGGACAGCAGAGAGACTTGTGTGACTTAGAGTGAAGCGAAGGAAAGAAAGTATAAGAAGACAAGGTCAGAGAGGTGGCAGGGAATGAGGTCAAATAGGGTCTTAGAAACCACCATCAGAATTTTGAATTTTTCCCTGAATGAGATGGGAAAGCAATAGAGGGTTTTGAGCAGAGGAAGGACATGATCTGATTTATTTTTTAGTGAATCACTTTAGATGCTGTGTGGAAACTAGAGTATGAAGAAAAAGCGGTAGGAAAAGGGAGAGCAGTGTATAGGCTAACACAGTTGCCCAAGTGAGAAATGATGGTGGCTTAGACCAAGGAGGTAATCTTGGATGCAGTAAGAAGAGGTCAAGTTCTGCATATATTTTGAAGGAAGAAACAATAGGATTTGTTTATGTGGTATATGAGAAAGGAAAAGAGTCAAGGATAAATCCAAGGAGTTTGGTTTTAGCAATTTGAAGAATGAAATTGCCATTTACTAAGATGGAGAAGGCTTGGGGAAACAGCAGGCTTAAATTTAAGGGAAAATCAAAAGGTTGGTTTTGGACACATTCAGATGTGGCACCTATCTGAGTAGAAATACTGAGTATGTGTGGCTGGATATAAGAACCTGAAGTTCAGAAGAGAGGTATGACTGGAGATACAAATTTAAGCATTATCTGTAAGTGAGTGATATCCATGGAACTGGCTTTACAATTACTATCTATACAAAAATGAGAACCTGTACTGTTTTTTCTTGCATTATGGGATGTTGATCTCTTGTTCTCTTCTGACCTCTTTTAACAGTGATTTTCATCCTTCCTTCTTTTCTGTATTTTTAAATAGAATTTGAAATTATCAGAAGACTTTTATCTGTTAGCATTGTCAATCTCATTAGCTTCTGAAAGCTATCTTCCCAAACTATAAATGAATGTCTAAAATGTGTAAGATGTAGCTCTTAATTATAGAACTGTTGAATATAATTTAAAAGATACAGGCCATTTACCAAAGGTGGAAAACGTGGCATTATAAACTTAAAATATAACATTTTTCAATCATGACCCAAGTGTCTATGTGTTCTTTTAGGTTCATTTTAGTTTTTCGTTTTCTTTATTCTAATGAAAGAAAATGTGAATTTTTAAAGTATGTGCTTCAAAGCTATTGGTGTAATTAATTACATGAAATGTAAATGTTAAAAAAAGTCTTCATAAAGTATTAAACAGTACAACTCACTTGTTCTACCTTTCTCTAAAGATTAACCTTATAGCAACATGACTGTTAAAGGATATTACCTGCTTCTTTTTTATTATAATGAACTACTTTGTGTGGGGGATCTTCTATGTTTTTTGCTCATTGGAATCACTTTGGGAAAATAATAGTTCAGTTCTGTTAACTGATTAAGGAAACTGTTAAAAATAATCTTGGGATTTTTCTAATGCATAGTTTTTACCATACTGCTTTTGCCATTATCCACAATAATACCTTGTAGAAATAACTAAATCAGTAAAATTATGCCACATCTGCTTCTGTAAATTTCTACTCCATCTCTTAAGTGGTTGCAAATATTTTAGCTATCTTTAAAGCAAGGTGTTTTTGCCCCCTACTAGAAACTTCAAAATGCCTCATAATATCTATGCTATTTGAAGTCTTTAAAGACTGTAAGTATGCATAATAAGCTGTCAGTTATCTTTATTATAGTTAATTATTCATTACTTATTCAAGACAAGGTACTATGCTATGTGTATCTAATCAGAGTAGTCAGTGGTTCCTATAAATAAATTTATTCAAAGAAATATTTTGTTAACTAATGAATACACACAAATGCACACACACACTGTTGATTCTCATTATTCACAGTAGTTATGTTCTGTAAAGTCACCACAAACACTGAATTAGTGAATAATGAGCCATATTTCCTAGGGGAAATATAGAGTTAGGTTCCTGTGAGCCTCTCACAACGTTTTCATCAACCATTCAGTGCACCTCATTTTATGTGTGTTTCTGTTGATTCATTAACATTGAACTTACAGCCAACAGCACTATAACTCATGCCTGAATGAAGGTTATCGAATACACGTGTTTTCTCCATAAGGCACAACACAACCTTCCTGTGCTTAGGAACACTAGTTAGCACTTCAGCACTATGCTTGAGGACCATTTTAAACAGCAAAATCACCAACACAAAGCACAAAAATGAGACAAATGTGGCAGTAAATAGACTGTGAAAAGAACACTTTTTTTTTACAGTATGAAAGCTGAAACAAGAAGGCAGAGTGGTGAGTATTGCCTTGTTTGACCTCATCTTGGAGTGTGTGCTTGAGGCAACTCAAATTTTTTGTCACTCTGTGTATGTCCATAAATGACTGAGAAAATAGTAACTTCAGGGTTACAAATAAATTTTAGTGAGTACATAGGTGGATTTGCAAATAGAGACTCTGAATAATATGGACCTAATATATATATATATTTTTTTCATTCCTGCCTGAAGCACATTTTCCTTACTTTTCTATCTCTTGACCTTCTACTCATTATTCAAGTCCCATCTTAAAGATTATCCTATCTCTGAAACCTTTCCCAGCTCTCTCAGACAGAATTAGCCTTCCCTCCAGTACTCATTGAGTGATCTCATATCGCCTTGTACATTTTTATAACATCTATTACATTTTATGTTAATATTTTTCAAGATTCTTTAGGCTATGAGCTCCTGAGGAACAGGGATCCTTTCTCATTCATTTCTGTATCCTTAGTACTTAACATAGGGTCTTTCACATAGTTTAAATTAAATAAATTGTAATTGAATAACTCAATTAAATCTCTCTGCAAATGGGTCTGTCTTGATTCAAAATTGCAGACTCTATTGAAGTGGAAATCGTTACACATTTCATACCAGTGAATATCTCTTGTTATCTCTATTTTTGTTGGTTCTTTTTTCATTTGGATGAAGCTGCTTATTTGGAAAGCCATGAATAATGAACCAATCAGGTTTTTTTTTATTACCTTTTAAAGTTCTTCTGTGCAAACATGGACTTACTGAGCACAGTAATGCACTAGGCTCTGTATCAAACTATCCTGATTCTAAACTGCAGAGGAGAAAGTTTATACTCAGGAAAAAATTAGGATACATGCTTATGCTAGATTTTGATTTTGAAATTTCCAAAAATACAGACTAGTATTGAAAAACTAACAAAGCAAACACCCCTAAACCCGTGACCCATATTTAATGTTTTGCTATGTTTATTTAAAGATTTTTTGAACACTAAGCCGTACAAATCTAAGTTGGAGGTCCTCTGCATACCCGTCCCTAATCCTGTGCCTGCCCCGTCCCTCCCACTGAAGCCCTTCCCTGAACTGTGTATTTATCTTTCCCAGATAAGCCTCATTTATGGGTAGATTTTAGGATGCTAGGGATCCTTCAGTGGTTTTTTGTTTGTTTGATTTTTAACAAAATATCATTCATTTAGTCTAGCATGTGGGATGAAAGTAGTCATGTTGTCAGTTTCTATGTATACGCCTTTCTAGGGAACACTTAATGAGATTGCTTTTTTCTCCCATGCCTTCAGCTGTTTTGTTTGTAATCCCTTCATCTAAATTATAAATTTATCTTGCAGTATTATACTTCTTATGATGATGAACTTTTTATTAACAGCCACAATCAGTTCTGCCCATAAAGCCATCGTTGTTTTGCTTCCCCCCAAAAAAAACTTTTTAGATTTTCAAAGTGCAGCAATTTCAATCATTCCGCTCTAGGGGCTGTGAAGCACACATAATATACAAAAATGAACAATGAAAAATGTCTACTAAAGTATATTAGAAACGTACAGATTCATATCGTCATGTTTAGTTTGATAATTTATACCCAAAATTCATATTTTAGAAAATGTAATATGATTTTGTCTGACTTTGAATTGCCCAACCTGGTAAGGTGGTGATTCATATTAGTCGTGATGGGAGCCCACGGAGAAGAATGAGGCTCCCTTTCTTTCCTTCCTTTCTCCTCCCCGACCCAAGAATTTAAGAGCCTTTTAAAAGAAAACAAAGTGGGATGGGCTCACTTGTCTGCAGTTTATCATGATCCTAACTCCTATTCATTTTTTTTCCCCTAAACTTTTAAATCTATTTATTTATCTATCTATCTATTTATTTTTGACTGAGTTGGGTCTTGGTTGCTGTGCGCGGGCTTTTCTCTAGTTGCGGCGAGTGGGGGCTACTCTTCGTTGCGGTGCGCTGGCTTCTCACTGCGGTGGCTTCTCTTGTTGCGGAGCACGGGCTCTAGGCGCGTGGGCTTCAGTAGTTGTGGCATGCAGGCTCAGTAGTTGTGGCTCGCGGGCTCTAGAGTGCAGGCTCAGTAGTTGTGGCACGTGGGCTTTGTTGCTCCGCGGCATGTGGGATCTTCCCAGAGCTGGGCTCGAACCCGTGTCCCCTGCAATGGCAGGCAGATTCTTAACCACTGCGCCACCAGGGAAGCCCCTAACTGCTATTCTTATTTAAAAAGCCCATATGTTCCTTAAAGTAAGACGACATTACTGCTTTCGGCCAAGTTTGTGCATGAGAGTCTCTGCTGATTTTGAGCTCCCCCAGGACCTAGAGTATAGCCTCCCAAGGTGCTCCATGTAGCCATTCTTCTTGGTGGTCTTGCTATTTCCTTGAAGCACTGCTATGCAGTAGGATTCAGGTATCTGCTGTGCCTGATATTGCAGAACCTTTTCCATTCTGGGGACATTGCCTTTGGGAGGCTCTTTCCCAGTCTCCCTGACAGGCCTCAGAGGCTTTGCCTTTAAATCAAACTCCCAAAAATAAAAGTTAGAAGGCAGATTATCCATGAGTAACTTCTATTTTCCATTCAGTAAAGATCTTCCATTAAATACGGAGCCCAAGGACCTGGTTACCTATTTAGAATGGGGAAGGAAGAAATAAATGGAGAACAAAATGCAAATTAAAATCTTAATAAGTTACCCTGAAACTCTTACATGTTCATCCATAGATGTACAGATGCCACCCCATCCTTCTGCCTAGGGTTAATTATTAGTTGTTCAGTTTTTACTGAGCACTTACGAATAATGGAAACATGAGTAATAAAATGAGTAAGTTGTATATTATATTTCTCTTGCTGTAAAAATCAGAGTAAAGCATCCTATTACATAGGCTTTTGTTCCTCAGTTATTTAGAAGGCAAATAATATCTCCCAAATAAAATATATCATTATTGTATATTTTAATAGACATTAAGGAATGATAAAGTACCACAGATCTATAATGAGTCCATAAAACCCAGATCTGTTAAGTATCATTATGACTTTTACTTGAGCTTGAAATAATTTCAAGAACACTCAACAGGGACTTCCCTGGCAGTCCATTGGTTAAGACTTTGCACTTCCACAGCGGGGGGCATGGGTTCAATCCCTGGTTGGGGAACTGGGGAACTAAGATCCTGCATGCCTCGCGGTGTGGCCAAAAAAAAAAAAAAAAAAATGGAGAATTTAAGAACACTCAACAATCATTATTGAGGCCTATACAATTCTGAGAGCTGAGATAGAATAAATTTGAGTACAATATGTCTTTACCCTTAAAAATCTTACAGACTAGTGAAAACTGTACAAGCAAATAAATAATTCTAGTGTAATAAATGAAAAAGATGCTATGAAGGTATACAGGTAGAAAGAAAGGAGTCAAAGAAGTTTCCTGAAGCAGGTAATGCTTTAAATGAGTTTTTTAAAGCCCAATAAGGGTTGTTGACTAAGTGAAGAAGAAAAGAAAGGTGGTTCAAGCTGAGGAAATGACATCTATGAGTTTGTGTTAACATAAAAAAAAAAACCACAACACATAGTTATGGCTGCCTCTACTGTGTAAGTAGTTCCATGTGACTGGAGCAAAGGGTGCATGAGAGGGATAGGTTGAAGGCAGAGAGCATGGACCAGATATGATATGTTAAGGTGTCTGGGGGCCTTTTGTCTACTTCTCCAGTAATCTTCCCACTGAAGACCTCCTTAGAGAAGTAAAGCTGGAAGAATTTTATTAAACTGCCTTCCTTTACTATTTTGTTAAGTTTACCTTAACTCTTAGGTAGCTACCTGTAAGTTCCTAATACAGTGCTATCCCATGGAGGAGCTATCTCTTAGCACCATAATGACATACAAGTAAGAGCTACCTTGATATTTTATTATCTTGTTGCTAATTATCTATTACTTTTCACTATACATAATTTAATTCTATCAAACCACTACTGGCAACTGTGTTATTGAGTATTTGAAGTAATGGTGTTGTTACTCAGTAGAATGGAATAAAGGAGAAGAAGAAAGTGAAGAAAAGCAGTTAAAAGAATGGTTTTTATTAAACAGCAAGATCAGTTATAAACCTACACTGTGAAAGTGACAACATTTATGTGAATACTTGAGGATAATTTTGAATAATCAGTCATTCTACACTAACAATTTGTTTTCTCTAGTTAGCAATGAAGTACAGTTTCTTTGCAGTTTATTCTAAAGGTAGCTCTAGTAACCAGATACAGCCAAATGTCATACAATAAAAATCAATTATAACTAGGAAGTATTTAAAAAGCTTCAGCCATTGGAAAAGCTAGTATAATTGTAACTATTAGTCTGCCAAGAAGTGTACTAATTAATTAGCCTCTGCCCTCATTGAAAGCAAGCAGGGTTTTAATGTCTTTGGCTTCATTAATTAATGTTTATAAATGGTATGCCTACTTTTCTGATTATAGCTAGAGGGAAGGTAAGGGAGACCATAGCTATGATGTTGCTTTAACTAGATAAAGTGGTTAACAATTGAGATAAGGTGAGAAACTATTAAAATTCTTAGAGAACTGAATAAATTTTGATACTCATCTAAATTTTTAAGAAACGTCCTTCATTTTATATTACGTGTGTCTTATCTATGTGTATTTCATTATTTTATATAAAACACCAACGGCTAGAGTTTTTTTTTTTTTTTTTTTTTGCGGTACGCGGGCCTCTCACTGTCGTGGCCTCTCCCGTTGCGACGCACAGGCTCAGCGGCCATGGCTCACGGGCCCAGCTGCTCCGCGGCATGTGGGATCTTCCCGGACCGGGGCACGAACCTGTGTCCCCTGCATCGGCAGGCGGACTCTCAACCACTGCGCCACCCGGGAAGCCCTAGAGTTTTAATTCTTATTTTTACTATGATTTTTTTTTTTTTGGCCGAGCCTCCTGGCTTGTGGGATCTTAGTTCCCCAACCAGGGATTGAACCCGCACCCTAGGCAGTGAAAGCACGGAGTCCTAATCACTGGACCACCAGGGAATTCCCTTTACTATGATTTTTATAATGAGCATATTAATACTTTTATAATAAAAAAACAAGATATTTCCATTTTGGAAAAAAGATGACAGTTTAAACTGAGGCGAAACTTTTCAATTTGCTATATAAATCAAAACTTTAATTAAAATTATACTGTTGAAATACAATAAGATAATTTGGAGTTGAGACATTTCTCACTTGTTCAGCAAGTAAATATAAAATTTGCATTGCCCAAAATCCTACTGCCTCTGTTTTAATTTTTATTATTATTATTATTTTTTAATTGAAGTATAGTTGATTTACAATGTTGTGTTAGTCTCAGGTGCATAGCAAAGTGATTCAAATATATATATATATATATATATATATATATGTTTTTCAGATTTTTTCCACTATAGGTTATTATAAAATATTGAATATAGTTCCCTGTGCTATACAGTAGGTCCTTGTTGTTTATCTATTTTATATATAGTAGTGTGTATCTGTGTATCTGTTAATCCCAAACTCCTAATTTATCCCTCCGCCTGCCCCTTTGGTAATCATAAGTTTGTTTTTTAAGTCTGTGAGTCTGTTTCTGTTTTGTAAATAAGTTCATTTGTATCATTTTTTAAGATTCTACATATAAGTGATATCATATGATATATTTGTTTTTCTCTATCCGATTTACTTAGTATGATCATCTCTATGTCCATCCATGTTTCTGCAAATGGCATTATTTCATTCTTTTTTATGGTTGAGTAATATTCCATTGCATATGTATACCACATCATCTTTATCGATTCATCTGTCCATGGACATTTAGGTTGCTCGCATTGTCTTGGTTACTGTAAATAGTGCTGTAATGAACATTAGCGTGCATGTATCTTTTCAAATTATGGTGTTCTCCAGATATATGCCCAGGAGTGGGATTGCTGGATCATATGGCAACTTTATTTTGAATTTTTTGAGGAACCACCATACTGTTTTCCATAGTGGGTGCACCAATTTATTTTCCCACCAACAGTGTAGGAGGGTTCCCTTTTCTCCACACCCTCTCCAGCATTTATTTGTGGACTTTTTAATGATGGCCATTTTGACAGGTGTGAGGTGGTACCTCATTGTAGTTTTGATTTGCATTTCTCTAATAATTAGTGATGTTGAACATCTTTTCATGTGCCTGTTGGCCATCTGTATGTCTTCTTTGGAGAAAAGTCTATTTAGGTCTTCTGCCCATTTTTTGATTGGATTGTTTGTTTTCTTGATATTGAGCTGTTTGTATATTTTGGAAATTAATCCCTTTTTTAAAAATGGCATTGGTTGCGGTGACTTGTAGCCAGCAAACACCCTTTGCCACATAGTGAGGAACAAATAGTAATGATCACTTAAACTTATAGTGCTTGAGATACATCAAATATAACTTAGTTGTTTTTTGTTTGGCCACACCACGTGGCATGTGGGATCTTAGTCCCCTGACCAGGAATCGAACCTGCACCCCCTGCAGTGGAAGCACAGACTCTTAACCACTGGACCTCCAGGGAAGTCCCTAACTTAGTTTGTTTTTATTATTATATATCCAAACTGGGAGAGGGTGACTATCAACTTTTAATCATCATAATATGAGAAAGAGATGTCATACAGGTGAGTTGAATTCAGATATAACTGGATGACCTTATTTCCCCTTTTTGTATCAGCCTACTGTTATATGTTGCATGTCATTAACTGGTCTAGTATATATTTACAGATCAACCTTGAATTTGCTTCTGTAGGAATATAGTTGCTTAACTATGCTTAACATATGGATTTACCTTCCTCTAGGCACTCTCATGAGAAACAGCAGTTTAAGGAACTGCTAAATGAGCAAAGATCGTCTTAGCCCCAATTCTTACCATTTTCTGCCTCTCAGCTGCCAAAGCGTTACCTCTGTCCAAAGATCTTGTAATTACCCGAAATTGCCCCACCTCCAAAACTGTTAATTCAGACATTCCATTCATCAACCACATGCTCCTATTCTCCAAATGCATTTGTTCAAGCGCCCTGCTGCAACAGTTCTTTGATTTCATTAACACCTTCATTCCATTGGTTCCCTTTTATTTTTACTCTCAAATTTATTCAACCTAGATGTTACCGTTCTTCATTATAATCATGCTCTTGTATATACGATCAGGTCCTTTGCCCTTCTCTCTTCGTATACCATCTGCCTAGCAAAACCCTACCCCCACTTTCTCTGTGACTACTTGCAAACAATTGAGCAGTGCTCAAGAAAAATCCATAACCAGGCTTGTGGGCTCACTGTAAAATCATGATAAACAACCTCAGCTGAGTAGTTATTAACTCATTTTCTCTAGTAAGTTCACTCTTCCACACTGCATATTTTCTATTTCATACTTTTTTGTCTGCTTAGACTTCCCGATGCCCTCTCCCTCCTTACCGCAGCTTGTCTCATAATTCATAGAGAAAATAGGAAAGATTGAATGAAAATTTCCTCTCCTCACAGACAGGAGTTCTACAGGCTCATCTGCATCTATCTTCTCCTCCTGTCCTCCTGTCAAAGACTGACCTCTCCACATGCGACCTAAATTACATCTTTTTCTGCTTGCTTAGAGAGAGGTCTAATTCCATATGCTTTTGTCTCTTCTGCATCTTTAGCTTCTCCTTTTTTTTTTTTAAACTGTATCTTTATTATCAGTATTCAAAGATATCACTTTAGTCTCTCCCATCTTAAAAAAAAAAGCCCTCTTCTAATTGCTATTATCACACTTTTTTTCTCCTTTATAGCCAAACTTCTCAAAAGATTCATCTCCATATCCTCACTTCTCACTGTTTTAAATTTTTTGAAAACAATTTTTAAAGTTTTATTTTGACGAACAGAGTTTTTAACTTAAATGTGTCAAACCTTTAAGGTTAGAGTTTTGTGTGTCCTGTTTAAGAAAACTTTGTCTACACCAAGGTCTTGAAGATTGATTTTCTAATTTTAAACTACTATTGTTTTCTGGAATAATTTTAACTTAGTTATGGTGTATTATTTAATTAGCGAATATTTTCTTTTGTACTTTTACAAAAATAGCCTGTATTTCCTTTTCTTTTACTGTCTTCTAATTTTGTTAGATTTTTGGTATCTAAGTTGTCCCTTTATAAAGAGAATTGGGATTTATTTCCTCTTTTTCTATTCTCTAGAATAGTTTGTGTAAGATTGGTGTTAATTTTTTCCTAAATGTTAGATTTAATTGTTGAAGCCACCTGGACTGGAATTTTTCATGGGAAAGTTTTAAATTATGAATTCAAATTCTTTAATAGATTAAGGTCTATTCAGAATTTCTGTTCTATTTCTTCTTACAGAGTTTTGATAGGTTGTATTTTTCTAAGAGTTTATTTACTTTACCTAAATTTTAAAACATCAGCACCGTTTTTTCTTAAAATCCTTTTGGTTATTTGTTAACCTGTATGATTTATGACTCTATACCGTTTTTCATTCCTGTTATCAGTAATTTATGCTTTCTTTTTGCCATACCAGGGTTGATAAATTTTATTAGTCTTTTTTTAAACTAGACTTTTCATTAGCTTAGTTGATCTTTGTTGTTGTATGTTTATTTTTTTCATTCATTAATTTCTTTTTTCTTTCTAATATATCCATTTCATAAATTTCTTCTAAGTGTGGCTTTAACTGTGTCCCACAATTTTTTTTTTTTTTTTTTTTTTTTTGCGGTACACGGGCCTCTCACTGCCGTGGCCTCTCCCATTGCAGAGCACAGGCTCCGGACGCACAGGCCCAGCGGCCATGGCTCACGGGCCCAGCCGCTCCGCGGCATGTGGGATCCTCCCGGACCGGGGCACAAACCCGCATCCCCTGCATCGGCAGGCGGACTCTCAACCACTGCGCCACCAGGGAAGCCCTGTCCCACAAATTTTGACATATAGTGTTTTCATTATCATTAGTTCAAAATATTCTCTATTTTCCACTGTGATTACATTTTGCCCCATGGATCATATAGAAGCAAATTATATAATTTTCAAACAAATGGTGACTTTCTAGTTACTAATCTCTTAAATATTGATTTTTAGCTTAAGTTCACCGTGGCCTGAGAACATATTCTGTGTGATTTCTAACACAGGTTGTTGGAGCCTAAGTGAGGTGAGGAGAGAGAGTATCCATGTAGAGGAGCAATGTGATGTCAGGTTTTGAGGGTATCTGCATTGGTGGGGGGAAATCTATGTAGAGAGGTGATCCCAGTGGAGTAAGAGAGCATCTCTGTGGGAGGGTGGCCTAGAATAGGGAGAAGCATGTTTGCATGAGATCATGGAAGCAGTAGCTCTGTCCCATTGTGGACTGTCAAAGCCCAAACAGCATGAGGAGGGTGTCCACGTCAAGAGGCATCTTGGCACACAGGTTGTCAGAACTTGAATCAGGTGAAGTGGGTATCCACATAAAAGGGCATCCTGGCATTGGTTGTTGGAGCCCAAGTGAGGTAAGGAGGGTGTCCATAAGCAGGGGAGAGGGGCCGTTGGTGGATGGTATTGTGGGGGATATAAGAGCCTAAAAAGAGTGAAGAGGGATTCCATGCAGGAAGGTAATAGTGTCATCACATTATGAGTGTTAGAGACTAACCTAGGGTTAGGAGAGTATTTGCAGAGAGTGGAGGCACCTTTGACCAAGTGAGGGGCATGGGTGTCCAGGCAGGATGAGGAGAGCAAGCACTGGAGCAAGGTAGGGGTGGGATAACGGTAATGGGGAATTGACTACGTACAAGAGGATTGTTCATATTAAGGATATATTAAAGATAATAGGAGGTAAATATTTTAAGGATAATAGGAACCAAGTTTCTTACTGTCGGAATAGAGAATTAGACATATGGAAAGGAAGAAACCTAGAATGGGCTTTGTAGTGTTAAGTTGGAATTAGAGATTATCAGTGTGAACACATGATTTTCTGTATCTGTGGACATATACATAGAAATAGAGATGAAATGTGTATATGTGTGTGTTCATGTGCACACAGATATACATATACATGTATATTTTTTCATACATATATTCTCTAGCTCTGTCTACTGAGAAGGCCTGGAGGTAATTATATCCAATATCAGTGAGCACAACTAGTGCCAAAATATGAGTTTCTGAGTACTGTTACCCACTAAAAGGAACCAGAGTTATCTGTAAGAGTTGCTGATTCCAAGCTGGGGAAAGGATATAAAAGTCGATCCTAGAATATGTTGTGCCTGAAAATAAGAAGATGCTCAAAGAATGATGGAAAGATGTCAAAAAGACAGAAATAACCATTTTGAAAAAAAGATGAAGCAGTTTCTTATGAAAGTAATCATATATATACCTAACCAATACTCAGTCTTTATATCTTCAAATATTGCCTCTTCCTCATTGTTTCCTGTCTCCCTTCGGAAGTGTGATTAAATGTGAGACCTGCTCTTTATATCTTCCATGTCTCTTAACTCTCTTACTTTTTTTAAATTGAAATATAGTTGATGTACAATATTATGTTAGTTTCAGGTCTACCACATAGTGATTTGACATTTGCATGCATTATGAAAGAATCACAACAATAAATCTAGTACCCATCTGTCCCCATACAAAGTTATTACAGGATTATTGACCATATTCCCTATACTGCATATTACATCCCCATGGCTTATTTATTTTATAACTACGGGTGTGTACTTTTTTTTTAAATTTTTACTTATTTATTTATTTGGCTGCGTCAGGTCTTAGTTGCGGCATGTGGGATCTTCATTGCAGCATGCAGGATCTTTTGTTGAGGCATGCGGGCTTTTCATTGCAGCATGCGGGCTTCTCTCTAGTTGTGGCGCATGGGCTGCAGAGCGCACAGGCTCGGTAATTGTGGTGCGCGGGCCCTAGAGCACGCAGGCTTAGTTGCCCCACGGCATGTGGGATCTTAGTTCCCCGACCAGGGATCAAACCTGCATACCCTGCATTGGAAGGCAGATTCTTAACCACTGGACCACCACGGAAGTCCCCAGGTTTGTACTTCTTAACCCCGTTCATCTAACTCCCCACAGCGAACCTGCCACCCCTCTGGCAACTACCCATTTCTTCTCTGTATCTACGAGTCTGTTTTCATTTTGCTTTGTTTATTTTGTTTTTTAGATTCCACATATAAGTGAGATCATATGGTATTTTTCTTTCTGTGTCTCACTTACTTCACCTAGCATAATACTTTCTAGATCCATCCATGTTGTCACAAATGGCAAGATTTCATTTTTTATGGCTGAGTAATATTCCATCTTCTTTATGCATTCATCTATCAGTCAGTGGACACTTAGGTTGCTTCCATGTCTTGGTTATTGTAAATAATGCTGCAGTGAACACTGACGTGCATATATATATTTTTGAATTAGTTTTTGTTTTCTTTAGGTAAATACTCAGAAGTGAAATTGCTGGATCTTGTGGTGGTTCTATTTTTAATTTTTTGAGGAACCACCATACTGTTTTCCATAGTGGCTGTAACCATTTTACAACCCCAAACAGTGCAAGCAGATTCCCTTTTCTCCACAGCCTCACTAACACTTGTTATTTGTGGCCTTTCTGATGATAGCTCTTCTGACTGATGTGCGGTGGTATCTCTCTGTGGTGTTGATGTGCATTTCCTTGATGATTCGTGATGTTGAGCATCTCTCCATGTGCCTTTTGGACAACAGTGTGTCATCTTTGAAGAAATATCTATTCAGCTCTTCTGCCCCATGTCTAATCAGGTGGTTTGCATTTCTGATGTTGAGTTGTATGAGTTCTTTGTATTTTGGATATTAACCCCGTATTGAATATCTAATTTGCAAGTATCTTCCCTCATTCAGTAGGCTGCCTTTTCATTTTGTGGATAGTGTCCTTCACTGTGCAAACACTTTTTAGTTTGAGGTCGTCTCATTTATTTATTTTTGCTTTTGCTTCCCTTGCCTGATGAGACAGGTCCAAAATAATATTGTTGAGACCCGTGTCAAAGAGTGTCCTGCCTGTGTGTTCTTCTGGGGGTTCTTTGGTTTCAGGTCTTACATTTATATCTTTAATCCATATTTGAGTTTGTTTTCGTATATGGTATGAGAAAGTTGTCTGCTTTGACTCTTTTGCATTTAGCTGTCCAGTTTTCCCAATACCGTTTATTGAAGAGGCTGTCTTTTCCCCATTGTGTGTATTTATTTATTTATTTATTTATTTATTTATTTATTTATTTATTTATTTATTTATTTATTTATTTATTTATTTATTTATTTTTTGCGGTACGCGGGCCTCTCACTGTTGTGGCCTCTCCCGTTGCGGAGCACAGGCTCCGGACGCACAGGCTCAGCGGCCATGGCTCACGGGCCCAGCCGCTCCGCGGCATGTGGGATCCTCCCAGACCGGGGCACAAACCCGTGTCCCCTGCGTCGGCAGGTGGACTCTCAACCACTGCGCCATCAGGGAAGACCCCCCATTGTATATTCTTGCCTTTTCTATAATACAGAAAGTGTGGGTTTATCTCTGGGCTCTCTATTCTGTCCCATTGATCTATGTGTCTTTTTATGCCAGTACCATACTGTTTTGTAGTATAGTTTGAAATCAAGAAGGATGATGCCTCCAGTTTTTCCTGCTTTCTCAAGACTGCTTTGTCTATTCAGGGTCTTTTGTGTTTCCATACAAATATTAGGATTCTTTGTTCTAACTCTGTGAAAAATGCCCACGGTATTTGGCAGGGATTGCATTGAATCTGTAGATTGCCTTGGGTAGTATGGTGATTTTAACAATATTAATTCTTCCAGTCCATGAGCACAGCGTATCTTTCCATTTGTTAGTGTTGTCTTCAGTTTCTTTCATCAATGTCTTATTAGTTTTCAGAGTACAGGTCTTTTACCTCCTTGGTCAGATTTATTCTTAGGTATTTTATTCTTTTTGATGCAATTGTAAATGGGACTGTTTTCTTAATTTCTCTTTCTGATACTTTGTTAGTAGTGTATAGAAATGCAACAGATTTCTGTATATTAATATTGTATCCTGCAACTTTACTGAATTCATTTATTTTAATAGTATTCTGGTGGTGGCTGTAGGATTTTCTATATATAGTATCAAGCTATCTGCAAACAGCGACAGTTTTACTTCTTTTGTTCCAATTTGGATTCCTTTTATTTCTTGTCTGATTGCTGTGGCTAGGAGCTCTCTTACATTTTTCATCTCTTGCTTCTCTGTTGCATTATGGAGAATTTTTTTCATATTTATATTCCAATTTACTAGTATTCATTTTAATTGGATTTATTCCCCTCTTAGTCTGATCCATTGAGTTTATTTTTAGATGTTTGGTTTGATTTTTTTTGGATCTGCTTGTTTTTTTTACTTAGATTTTTCAGGTCTTTTATTTTTTAAAACATAGTAAACAGAATGATTTTAGAGCTTGACACGGTAGTTCACATATCTGATTTTGAAGTTCTGTTATCTTTTGTTTCTACTGACTGTTGCTCATGGTGACTTCTTTCCTTGTGTGCTTTGTACTTTTGACTATGAGCTATAATTTTCCTTGAAACTTTATGTGGAAAATTATTTGAGGCCTAGAATGAGGCTTGGATTTATCCAGACAGGATTTTGAGTTTGCTTCTGTTGGGTGCCCTAAGGGTATTACCAGACAACTTTCAAGTAAACTATTAACATAAATTTTCTTGGACTTTACAGATAGTATGATATGGGTTGCAATCCTTTGTGTGAGCCACATTGAGGTTATGAATTCACAGGATATTTTTTTTCCATCTCCACTCAATGCTGTAATTTAAAACAGGTTTTTTTCTAGCATTTGAAGTTGGGAGGGTGGCATTTCCAGTTTACCTTTACTCTGAGATGGGTGGTTTGGGAAGTCCCTGCTTTATGAGGGTATCATTTATTAGATTCCCTGTTTGGGAATACTCTGGGCTTTGTCTCTTGACCTCCAAATCAACCTAAGCTCTGAAAATCAAAGCTTAAGTCACCAGTTAGCAAATGTCCTCAAGACAGAAGCTAGCTTCAGTGTTCATCTTACATCTCTGGGGACTCCCTTCCTTCACTTAGTTTTTTGGTGAGTATTGCATGATTTTTGCTAACTCATGGATATGTTAAAGAAAATTTTTAAATAGCATTTAAAATTATTTTCAGTGGAAGAGTTAGTCTAAATACGTAGTCTCATGCCAGAAGTTGAAGTTTACATAAAATATTTTTAAAAATTATTTTTCATATTGCACATGATACAAATTCAAAAGATACAAGTGGGGGGACTTCCCTGGCAGTTCAGTGGTTAAGACTTTGCCTTCCAGTGCAGGGGGTACAGGTTCAATCCCTGGTCAGGTAACTAAGATCCCACATGCCTCGTGGCCAAAAAACCAAAACATAAAACGGAAGCAATACTGTAACAAATTCAATTAAAAAAAACTCAAACAAACAAAAAGATACAAGTGGGTATACAGTAAAAAGTATGTCTTTCTCTCACCTCTGTCATTCAGCCTCTAATTCAGTTCCCATAGGAAGCCATTGTCATAGTTTTCTATAACTGAATTAAATATACTTACTCTATAATTCAGTGTCAGTTGGTTATTTTACACTAAAATAACCCAAATTAGTTTGTTATTTTCAAATTTCCTTTTTCAGGATCATCAGTGTTTCCTCTAGTTTTCTAAGCTGTAGCTTTTTTTTGTATAAAAGTGATCTTTTATACATGAAATGACCAAGAATGTTTCAGAATGAATTTTAATTTGTGAACCTAACTCTGAGAATTTTTATTTTATTTTTCATCATGAGAACTGCTAATGCATGAAAAGCATAAGGATGAAGATAATAGGTTTATTTCTAAGGAAAAATAGGTGGGTTCCTCTATCTCCAGTTTTTCATTTTAAATTTTGTAATAGAGTTCTCTTTGTGGATATTCATTTAAATTAATAATCAAAAAACAATTTATGCCTCCCCAGAACTTTTTCGTTATTCCTTCCTTCAGGTAACAAATATGAGTTATTTTACTGCTGTGTGCCACATATTGTCCTTTGTACTAGGAATATAGCAGTGAACAGATTAAGTCCTGGCCTTCATGGAGAGCACTACTTTGGGGGAACAGACAGTGAACAAAAACAAACATGTATAGTATATAAGGTAGGATGAGTTTATGGAGAAAAATAAAGGAAAGCACGAAGGATTGGGGAAGAGACTGCGGCACAACATAGGCTTAAGGTAGATTTGTGTCTCATATGAAGTAAGGTTATACTTCTTTTAGATAGAGGAGAGGTGCCTGGTATATTTGAGAAACGGGTGCCAGTGTGTTGTAAAGGAGTGGGTAGTACGGAGAGTTAGGGCTAAGAGTTGGTAGTGGGGAACAGACACAGATTATTCAGGGCATTGTAGACCATTGTGAGAACTTTGGCTTTACTTTGAATGTAATGGGAAGCCATTGGGTTTTGAGTGAGACATAATTTGACCTAAAACATTTTTCTTCCCAACTTTTTATTATGAAATTTTCCAAACATTCAAAACAGTTGAAAAAATACTAAAATGAGTATCCAGTTGCCCACCCTCTGGTTTCAGCAGCTCTTAACCTTTTGCCTTAATTGTTTTGTCTGTCTGTCTATCTGTCTTTCTATTTTTGCTGAGCCATTTGAAAATTACAACACTTCATACTTAAAAAATAAGCATATTCGGGCTTCCCTGGTGGCGCAGTGGTTGGGAGTCCGCCTCTCAATGCAGGGGACACGGGTTCGTGCCCCGGTCCGGGAAGATCCCACATGCCACGGAGCGGCTGGGCCCGTGAGCCATGGGCCCGTGAGCCATGGGCGCTGAGCTTGCGCGTCCGGAGCCTGTGCTCCACAACGGGAGAGGCTGCGGCGGTGAGAGGCCCGTGTACCGCAAAAAAAAAAAAAAAAAGCATATTCACTTACATAACCACAGTGCCACCATTTCATCTATTGACCCAGATGTCCATTAATCATTCTTGCCCGAATTCATCATTTCACTGGAGTTGGACCTAGGTTTGGAGTTTTGATATATTTGGTTACAGTGTGGGAAACAGACTGTTAGTTTGTGTGGAGGTAGATCCCAGCTATTCAGTTATCACAGAAGATGGACTAGGATGGTAGCTGTGGTGATGGTGAGAAGTGGTCACAATCTGGATATATTTTGAAGAAAAAGTCACCTGTATCTGCTGATGTAGGACTGAAAAAGAGGAGTCAAAGGTGACTGGAAGGCTTTTATCAATAAATGGAATTGCCATTTGCTGAAATTGGGAAGATGGTGGGAGGATCGGGTTTGGGAACTGGGAGTCAGGAATCTGGATTTAGTCACATTAAGTTCAGAACATCTGTCGGACTTGCAAGTTGAGTTATTGAGTAAGCAAGAGGAAATGGAGGCCTGGGGTTCAGATGAGAAGTTTGGACTAGAAGTAAATATTAGGGAGTCATAAGGAAATAGTGGTATTGAAAGCCATGAGATGAGGTAAGATCATTTAGGGAATAAATATAGACAATAGTAGAGGTTCAAGGACTGACCCCTGGGATACCTCAAAGTTTAGAAGTCAGAAACGGAGGATGAACCAGAAAACAAGACTGAGGAGGACATCACTATTTATTTAGAGAAACCAGGAGAGAGAGAGGTGGCCTAGAAATTAGATCAAGAAGGAGGGGAGAGATTATGTCAAATGCTACCAATGGGTCAAAATAAGATTTGAGAAATTATCATTGGACTGGTCATTGGTGACCTTGTCAAAAACAATTTTAGTGACCAGTTGGTTCAAGAGAAAATGGGAAGAAAGGAATTAAAAACACTAAGTACAGACAGTTCTTTCATGGAATTTAGTTGTGTAGGAGAATCGTTAAGTGAGGGAATAACAGCCTTAAAAAATATATTGGAGCTATATCATAGCATGTTTATATGCTGATAGGATAACCTATTTAGAGAGGGAAAAATTATGATAGAGTAGGGGCAGTTCCTGGAGTGCTGTCTCTTACCCAGAGTGAAGGAAATATAAAATAGGGCAAATTATGGTTGGCAATGAGCATGTGGAAATTCTCCATAAGAGAAAAGACTGTTGGAGCCAGAAATCCCCTGTACTGTGGGAGTTGTGTTATATATATATAGCCAAGATAAACTCCCTTGTGAGTTCAAGGATAGTAGAATTTTAAAAACCAAGGTAAATGACATTTAAAATTCTTTATCCTCTTGTTGAGTACTGTGAGTATGTACTAAAAATTTCATTGACATTATATTTTAAATCCGGCATTCCTCTTTAGAGACTGTATTGAGATAAAAGAATAATATGGAAATTATGAATTGCAGAATTATTACAGTGTGAAAATAGCATTGGGTAAGAACTTAACATTCTTCAGAAAATGAGAGGCCTATAGCTAGGTACTTTTATGTCTTCACAGTCTGTATACCTTTTGTTTCCTTTCCTTGCCTTGTTGCATTAACAAGGACTTCCAATAAGATGTTGAAAAGGAATGGTGGCGGGGGGACATCCTTGCTTGTACGTGATCTAAATGAGAAAGCTTCGAGTATCTCACCATTAAGTATGATGTTAGAGGTGTAGGTTTTTCTTAGATATTCTTTATCAAGTTGAAGGAAGTTCCCCTATATTCCTGGTTTAGAAAAGTTTTTTATCATGAATGGGTGTTGGCTTTTGTCAAATGCTTTTTCTGCATCTGTTGAGATGATCCTGTGGTTTTTCGTTTTTAAGTTTGTAGATATGATACATTACAGTAATTGATTTTCAAATGTTGCATGAGCCTCACACGCCTGAGACAAGTCCCAGTTGGTCTTTGTGTGTGATTCTTTTTATACTTTAAAAAATTTGATTTGTTAATATTTTATTGAGGAGCTAGGTTCTTAATCCATAGTATAAATTCCTTCCTTCTGGAAGAAAAATGTCCTTACAAAGCGACTTTTGTGTTCTTCCATTAAAATAACTATTTTGATAGATTTTGAGAGACAACTAAGAGTAAAATGCCCAATTTTGAATCATGTGACTCTTGGCAAGTTACTTATACTTTCTGTGCTTCACTTTCTTCAGCTATCATAGTATCTATCTCATAGAATTGTTTTGAAGAGTAAATGAGCTATTAAATGGAAAGCACTAAAAATAGTGCCTAGAACATGGTAAATGCTGAATAAATATTAGTTGGCACTTTTTTTTTTTTTTTTTACCTTGAGGAAAAGAACAAGCTGAACTTAAGAAACAAAGTAAAACATATTTTAATGTTTTGTTACCCACCTGTTACAGGAAACTGTCCTAGCCATCTTTTGGATTTCTATTGCATCTAACATGTAAGTCCGTCATAATTTTGTATAAAGACTATCTAACTAGGGTGTCCTCCCCAGAAGTCTCTGATATTCTCAAGAGAAGAGACCATGTCCTATTCATTCATTCAGCCAATCAACAAATATTTCAGTTCTATTTACCAGACACTATGGATAAGCAGTGAATAAAAAAGATAATGTTTTCCCTGAGTTTGCATTCTAAAGCAGGAAGCCACCATATCTTGGCTATTGTAAACAGTGCTGCAATGAACATTGGGGTGCATGTATCCTTTTGGACCATGTTTTGCTCCAGATATATGCCCAGGAGTGGGATTGCAGTGTCATATGGTACCTCTATTTTCAGTTTTTTAAGGAACCTCCATACTGTTCTCCATAGTGGCTGTACCAATTTACATTCCCACCAACAGTGCAAAAGGGTTCCCTTTTCTCCACACCCTCTCCAGCATTTACTGTTTGTGGATTTTTTGCTGGTAGCCATTCTGACTGGTATGAGGCGATATCTCCTTGTAGTTTTGATTTGCATTTCTCTCATAATTAGCGATGCTGAACATCTTTTCATGTGCCTCTTGGCTATCTTTATGTCTTCTTTGGAGAAATGTCTATTTAGCTCTTTTGCCCATTTTTTGATTGGGTTATTTGTTTTGATGATATTAAGCCTCCTGAGCTGTTGGATAAAGATGTGGTACATATATACAAGGGAATATTAATCAACCATTAAAAAGAATGACATAATGCTATTTGCAGCAACATGGATGGACCTAGAGATTGTCATACTGAGTGAAGTAAGTCAGACAAAGAGAAATATTGTATAATATCCCTTATATGTGGAATCTAAACAGAAAAGATACAAATGAGCTTATTTACAAAACAGAAACAGACTCACAGACTTAGAGAATGAACTTATGGTTACCAGTGGGGAAGGAAGGGGAGAAGGGGTAGTTGGGGAGGATGGAATCAGCATGTCCACACGGCTGTATTTTAAATGGATAACCAACAGGGACCTGCTGTACAGCACAGGGAACTCTGCTCAGTGTTATGTGGCAGCCTGGATGGGAGGGGCGTCTGGGGGAGAATGGGTACGTGCATATGTACGGCTGAGTCGCTTTGCTGAGCCCCTGAAACTATCGCAACATTGTTAATTGGCTACACTCCAATATAAAATAGAAAGTTTAAAAAAAAATTTTTAATGAAATAAGCATTTGAAACGTGAAAAAAAAAATAAAGGAGGAAACCAGACAGTAAACCAAAACAAGTAATATGATTCCATCTTTTGTTGAAAGCTATTGCGGAGTGTCCAGAAGTAGAGGTTAGGTTGAGGGAGTGGCAGGGCACAAAACAGATCTCCAGTAACATTTCTTGAACTAGTAATAAACTAAGTGTAGTGGATGGGAAAGGATGAGTTAATAGTTGATAGCGAGTAAAATCTCACACAGTTACCACCATAGAAACCCTCTAAATGAAATCATGTTATCATTAGGAGTTTACTCTAAGCCAGGCATACCGTACCAAGTGCTGTAGCTCTATAATAATAAGTACTGTATGCTAATTATGCCGTTTAATTCTCACAACTGCCCTGAAAAGTAAGTAGTGGGCCCATTTTACAGAAGAATAAAAAGCTCAGGAGTTTAAGTGACTTGTTCAAGGTCACATAGGTAGTAAGTATCAGAACACAGATTTTAATCCTGATTCAAAGCCAGTGCTTTTAATCAAGATGTACGAGTTGGTAAATTCTTCTAAACAAGCATCTAGTTTGGGAGAAGGGTAGTGGTATGCTTGTGCTTTTGGGTTTGGGGCACAGTTAAGTCTGTTGAAGGTTAATCCTGTAAATCAGGTTCCAAATGTAAAAATACCAGCCAGTAGGAAAAAAATTACTACCCTTGCTAGAAATAATTTCTACCTCATCCGATCTATAGATTATGACTACACCATCCTACCACTTGCTCTTTGCAAGAACTTAACCTCTTTCAACTCAAATTTCTTCATTTGGCAAGTAGAGGTGATAATACCTGCCAAGCTTCTACAAGTGAAGTATTGTATAAGAAAGACTTGTAAAATGGAATGAAGTTTTAATTATTATTATTATTTTTTTTTGCGGTACGTGGGCCTCTCACTGTTGTGGCCTCTCCAGTTGCGGAGCACAGGCTCCGGACGCGCAGGCTCAGCGGCCACGGCTCACAGGCCCAGCAGCTCTGCAGCATGTGGTATCTTCCCGGACCGGGGCACGAACCTGTGTCCCCTACATCAGCAGGCGGACTCTCAACCACTGCACCACCAGGGAAGCCCAAGTTTTAATTATTTTAATGGACTGTAAACTACTTTTTTTTTTTTTCTTTATTTTTGGCTGCATTGGGTCTTCCTTGCTGCGGTCGGGCTCACTCTAGTTGCGGCGAGCGGGGGCTACCCTTCGATGTGGTTCATGGGCTTCTCATTGCAGTGGCTTCTCTTGTTGCCGAGTGTGGGCTCTAGGCGCGCGGGCTTCAGTAGTTGTGGCGCGTGGGCTCAGTAGTTGTGGCTCGCAGGCTCTAGAGTGCAGGCTCAGTAGTTGTGGCGCATGGGCTTAGTTGCTCCGTGGCATGTGGGATCTTCTCGGACCAGGGATCGAACCCGTGTCCCCTGCATTGGCAGGTGGATTCTTAACCACTGGATTATATATTTTTCTATGCCCCACAGCACAGAAAGGGATCGTTCTATGATGTTTTGCAGGCACTTAGTAAATATTAGTTGAATAAATGAATGATTAATCAAGCTTTTCTCTCATTTTAATAACTTGGAATATGTGGGCTGACACAGATTTGTTAGTAATTCCAGTTATCTTGATACCTTTGAGTTCACCTGAGCTGTACTGTATCTTGAACCTTAATTGTAATGAAGACAGTTGTAATTGGACCTTAACTGTAAACCTTAATTGTTTCTGAGAACCCATTTTAGTTCATTTTTAGCATTTTGCCTGATGCGTAAACAGTTTGGCAGAGAGTGGGAATGTGATATAGTGGAAGCAGTTGGCTTGCTGACGCAAGAACACTTTGAGTTTGTGATGCTTAGCTGTAGGTGCAGATGAGATACCATGTCACATGCTGTACAATATGCATTAGGAACAGGGAGATTTTAATATGACCGTCTGAAGTAAAACTAGCTTTTAGGCTTTTGTCATCCAAGTTAAAGTTTGACATTAAAGATTTAATTTTAATAAATTAAAGAAATTTAAGAATATAATTTGGCACCATTATTGTCTGAATAACATACTCCTATCAAATCTGAGAAATTAGTTTTAGATATGAGCCCTTCATATTTAAACATATCACTGTCCCAAAGTTATTTATTTGAGGGTATCCTCTCCATAATGTACATATTCAGAAAAACAGCTTTAATTTCCTGCTTTGGCTCTGATCATATTAATTTAAATATCTCTCTACATTTCTTCCCTCAGTTTTCATTGTAACACAAGAATAGTGGATAACCTTTAACCACTTCCTGTGTACTAAAGAATAGTGTGGGCCTTAGGACCAGATGAAGTAAGCAACAATCTATGCATGATTTCAGGGGGTGGTTTGAAGGCTGTTCTATTTTTAAATACTTCTACTGGTTAATAATGATATCTAAAATTACAACACAAGAGGTTTGTTCCTTTGATTTAAGGTTTTGTTCTTGTTAAGAGGCAGATACCCATGAAGGATTTTTAAAACCTGTTTTTAGGTACTGTTCTAGGTAATGGAGACAAAAGCAGTGAACAAAACTGACTGTGCCCCTGTGGACAGACAATATATTCACAAATAAGTAATAGGAAAAATGGTAAGGAGCTGTGTTTTTCATACAGAGTGGGTAAGAAAAATCCCCTTTAATAATGTTACATTTGATGGTGACTTGAAAGAAGTCAGGGTATGAGCCATATGAATATCTGAAAGATCATTCCAAGCAGAGGAAATGATGCAAGGAACAAAGGGCCTGAAGTGACTGCATGATGGGTATGTTTGAGAAATAACAAGGAGGCCAGTATGACTAGAGTGGACTGAAGAAAGCGTAGAATTGTAGGACACGGTCAGCAAGATAATGAGTGAGTTTATAAGTATGTAACCTTGAGCAGGTTTTTTTTTTAATAAATTTTTTTGTTTTGAATAATTTTAGATTGACAAGAAGCTGTTAAGATCATATTACCATCTACGTCTTACTCAGTTTCCCCTACATCTTACATAACCATTATACCTTTGACAAAACTAAGAAACCAGCATTGGTACATTGCTATTAAATAAAATCCAGATTTAATTTGGACTTCATAGTTTTTCTGCCAATGTCCCTTTTCTGTTCCAGGACCCAATCCAGGCTACCATATTACATTGAATCATCATGTCTCCTTAGTCTCTTCTGGTTTATGACAGTTGCTCAGCCTTTCCTTGTTTCCTATGACCTTGACAGTCTCAAGGAACTCTGGCCAGGTGTTTTATAGAATGTTCTTCAACTGGATTTATCTGATAATGTTTTCTAAATGACTAGACTGGTGTTACAGGTTTTTTAGAAGAATACACAGAAGTGAAGTGCCCTTTTCCAGGAGGTGAGTTAACCCTGTCCCTGCCTTGAGGGCTGACTCACGTCCAAATGAAAATGTACGGGGAAGCCTGGCAAACACTGTCTTAACCAAGTGGTCAAGGTTAATGTTACCAGTGATAAGTCATGTTGATAGGATGTGATCTGTTCAAGTCATGTTGAACAGATTTTGATATAGAGATAACATGGGAACAAAACCTGATTTTTGAGAAAGCTTTGTCCACTTTATGATTTTCTATAGACTGTACTCACTAAAAGTACACATAATCTGTGGCAAAGTTAATTTACATCTAGATTTTTGACATTTCTCCTTATCTTCCA
>NC_138179.1:6235847-6405058 GCF_964165515.1 Mesoplodon bidens
ATACTGTTAAAGTGGTATTAGAAAGGTCATTTCAAATGCTGCAGAATACAGAACATCTTCAAGTATTTGGCTTAACAAAACATAATGAAATTTTGCCAAGCATAAATATTCACTCTGATGACATGGTGGCAAGGCTTTTCTTTGCAGAACAGTCTCTGTCTGCTCTCTTAACTGACAAAGATTCTTCTCTCACCCTCAGTATGTGAGGTATACTTTGGGGAAAACATTAAAAGCAATTTAAATGATTAAGCAAATTCTCAGCAAAACTGCTTAACACACAAAATTATTGTATACCTAATAGAGTTTTCTGTTTAACTGAAAAGGTTACTAAAAATAATGTGTACTTGAATTCTTCCTCAGGATCTTTCTGGAATAGCAATCACATCTCTTTAAGATGAAAAGCACGGAACGAAATTTTTTTATGCTTTATTATATTTGTGCTATTATGAAATATTATTACAGCTTATACTTTAGCAATAAAGTACTGGGAAGGTTATTAATCGATAATGAACACCGTAGATACCTTAATGCTGTTAGAAGACACGATGCCCCCAGCTTTGAAACGCTTGCATTCCCAAACACTGCTAGTTTACACTGTTGAGGCGGACCCACTGAAATACAATGCTAATAGTTAATCCCTTTCTCCAAGAGTGTACCTTAGCCACACCGAGGAAAAACATTAAGGTTTTACAAACCATCTTTAACCTAATTATCTAAATCTTTGAGGCTCATTAATTATTTGATATGGCTGGAAAAAAAATCCTGCTACAATTTTAGTCCAATTCTTTAGCGTAATTATGACACTCAAATTCTTCACCCAATTTATTACTCAGCTAGACCCATATATATATACATCCGCCAAAATGTCCGCAGAAACGTTAAGAAAGGCTATCACAAGGCCAGTTTGAGATACCTCATAAATGGCCTTCACTGCCCTTTGAGTCAATTGTTTAACGTCCCAAGAGACTACTAGTTCTGTTAGAACCTAAGCGTCAGCTTCTCCAACCGTCCGAAGGGCGTGCGTAAGGGCAGATAGGATTTTTAAACCCCACTTCAGTGTTTCAGTGCCCCCCTCCCTGGGATGTAACAAACCACCCACCACATGAGACTAGGCGGGGGAGGAGCGCTGCAGCCGGCTGCCAAGAGCGCTCTGCAGGGGGGCCGTTTCCCTGAGTCACGGAGAGGGCGGGAGGCTGGGCCCATCTGCCCACGCCACGTCCTCTTCGTAAGGGACTACGTTTAAATAGGCAGGGCCCACTGGGAAAGGGACCAGCACCGCCATTCCTCAAGGCGGCCCAACAGCCACCTCATTCCCAGGAGACGCCGCACTTCCCTAGAACTCGTTTTGCATTCCGGCAGCAATCAGCAGACCTTTCCTGACCAGCGTCACGTGCACCCGGAAGTACGTGGGTGAGACCTAAAGCGCCCACGGAAATGACGTTGATCGCCCCTAGTCGCATGATGTGGCAAAATGCGAAAAAAAGGGGGGGGGAGGGAAAAGCAGGCGGCTGGGGAAAGTGATGAGACGAAAAGTAGTCCCTCCGATTCCTCTATTTATCTCCGTGTCGCAGCAGTAAGCGACGCCCTCAGCGCCCTGCGCCCCACGCTCCGAATTCCTGCGCCCCGATGCACCGCGGCGCTCCGTGGAGGAGTACATAAGGCGGAGGGGGTGAGGTGACCTGGGCGGAGTTCTGTCGCCAGGATCCTTCCGCAGGGCTCAGCCGTTTCCGGAGTCTGCGCTGCGCCCGGTTCCGCCATTGCGGCTCTCGCGGACCCTGGAGCCTCCGCCCCCGACCTGAGCTCTTTCGTCTGCCTGCCAGTTTCCTGCGTCCCCGGAGACTCTCCTGCTGAGCCCAGCCTCCCCCCCTCCCCCTTCTCCTCCTCTCCCTTGGAGAGCCCGGGCAGCCACTGCCCCGCAGCCCCAGTGACAGGAGGAGACCATACACCCCCGACAGCGCCATGGCCCAGATTCTGCCAATTCGTTTTCAGGAGCATCTTCAGGTGCGGTGGGCCCGAGCTAGTGAGGGCTGTGGAGAGAGGGAGGTAGGAAGGAAGAAGCTGGAGTCTGAGCCCAAGCAAAAAGAGGAGAACCGGGGGGGAGGGGGGATGGTGGTGGTGGTATCGGTTCCTGGGGTAGATGGAGGATGGGGCACTGTCTTGGAAAGCTTGAAGGGTTAAATGATGTGGGGCTTGGGTGGAAAGGAAGCGAGTCGGGGTGCATAGGGCAGTGAGGCCATACCTGGGTTTGAAGGCCTCTCTATCTTCGCTTCCTGGATGGCAAGAACTGCGCATAATAACCCTTCCACCCCCGGTTTTATTCAGTTCATTCATTTGGGTACGTTGCGGGGCGGGGGGGGGGGCGCGTTCTCCCGCGTTTCTTCCGGAGCGAGAATTCTCTTCCCCTAGGGCAGCGCAGGCTGTCACCTCCCATTGCCCTCTTCCCTTTCCCCCATCGTGTCTGCACCCGGGAGTTGTGGCGCGGGTGGGTTGGGGAGAGGCAACCTTTTTTCTCCCTCCCTCTGCGGCTCTCAACGGGAAAGGCACCTTCCCCGGGCATGCGGAGAACGGCAGTGGCTCCTCTCTTGCCTTCCCCCAGGCAGTAGGAACAGGGAAGCTCACTGAAGGAAAAGAAAGTGGATAGAATGGGGGAACGTATTTCTCAGGGCGGTGTCAATTTCAGAGTGCGTGGGGTCAAGGTTCCTAAGGGGGCTCGCCTTTTTTCACTCTCTTGATGTCTCTGGGAATGGTGCGGCTTTTATGCCCTCTTCGGTTCCAGAAGGGAGAAAAGAGTTGTTTAGAGGTTATTTTTGGGTCTGCTGGAGTCTAGCAGCTAGTTGGCTTGGCGTGAGTACTTTCCTCAGGATTGCATGGAATTGAACGACCCCTGGGGATAGAGCACACCTGCCCTGAGATTTGCAAGGTTATTTGGTCTGTAATTGGTTTCCTTTAGTAGGTTCTAGAGTTCTTCCCCATGGTGCATTATCCTGTAGGCAACAGACTGTCTTATCTGGCAGCTTGCCCATAGCGGGCCCAGGCAGGTGATCATTGGAGGGCTTGACTGAATTAAGTCTCTTCTAAGCTTCTGATTTTCCTGGTTCACCAGTCCTGGTTTTACTTTGGCTGAAATAATTTATTCATAAAGTATGCTTTCTTTCTAATTACCTCCTTAAAGAGGTCTGTCTCAGCTCAGTCATTTGAAGGACTAATTTGTAATGAAAAGAGATGCCAGTGGTTTGATATGACACTAATACTAGTGGCCTTTTGGACACTTTACCATTGAAGGCTGTTTACTTTCTGCCATTGTTAGAACAATAAATAAATGTTAATTAAAAGGTTTAATATTCTGGCTATCAACATGATTTCATTTTTTTTACAGGTATCACCTTTGCTTGCATCAGCAAGACTTCTTTGTCTTGAAATGTAATGAATTATAAATCTTTACTCAAAAAATGAGTTAAGTAGTGTACTTTATTCAGTCATTTTTGGTTTTCAGATAACTCATCTGATGTAATAGAACACTATTTTACAAAAGGTTAAAAAACATTGTGACAGAATGGACACAGAAGTTTTTGTTTATGCTCCATCCAAATTTGTATTGCTGTGGTTACTTCTGTTGAATGTGGAGTGTTAGGAAAATAATGTTTTTGAGTCTGAGGGGAAGACACAACCTTGTCCTGACACTAAAGTGCTTCTGGAATATAATCTTCCTGCAGACAAAAATGTGTAAAATCATACACAAGAAAAGCAGTTATAGTTGCTGTTTACTTTACAAAACAGATATAGCCCACTAGTAAATCTTGTTTCTTGACTGGTGGTCGTTTGAGCAATAGTTTTGCATTTCTATTAATGAGGAGACAAGATTGTTGAATAATCCCAAAGACTGGACTCCAACCATGTCACTGATTGAAGACAGATTTAATATGGGTCTGATTTCTAAGTGGTTCACAGTTTTTGCAGACACTTGAGTGAAGCCATTTCCTTCTCAAATACTTTGAAGAGTTGCGTATAAAGTAGCTTTGCAAATAAACTTGAAGAATTCAGTCATTCATTTTTTGGAGTAGTATATATGCCATGACTAAGTTTAAGCTTGCTTTGGTGGCTGTGTACTCAAGCTGATAATGATTAATTATTGTGCAGAGCCCCAATCACCAACCTCTTCCTGACTTTTGATTTTTATCCCTTGCTGTATAAAAATTAATAAGGATTATTTTAATTGGCAACTTAGGTCTTTGACCTCTCAGCCCCTGCCAGTTTGCTAAGTAGCAGAAAACTTTCTGAAACACTTAGGATAAAAATTGGGAACAAGAATTGAGGAACTTGCGTGTAGAGTTAACCTGTGAAATCTTCAAAGGGTGAACTGTAAATGAATTTATTTTTATACCGTGGAACTACTTTGGCCAACTGAAGGGTCTGTCATCAAGGACTCAGAACTACATCAAGTGAAGCTTAATATTTTAAGTTATAAAGGAGTTTTTTTTTTTCTTTTTTAGGAGGTTTAGGCTGATAGCAGTGAAGAGATGAGTGCCTATTTGAGCAAGATTTTGCTAGGATTGCAGGTTCTGAAAAAAATCCTAGGTTACCTATAGTGTTGCCTGCAACTCTGATTTCTTGGCTCATTAAGTATCTTTATGCCAATTGACATATTCTGCTGTATTCCCAGGTTCTTTGGGTCTGAAATTAAAAATCTCCCAACCCTGCTCTTTTCCCTTTGATCCATAAATGTGTTGTGCATTCAATGGTAGGGGTTCTTGCTATGATTATTTTAATTTGCAAAGAGAAAGCAATGCTGAGTATTACTGGGATATGTTATATGCTTAACCGTACTGCCTGGAAGAGGCATACTGCTTGGAATTATGTTGCAGTCTACTTTAGGAATAGCTTCCCAGTTTAAGATGTATCAAGGTTTTCAGAATTTTCCTAATGGTCAATTTACTCAACTTAAAGGGGTGTGGCTAATTCTAGTGAATGTGCTTTCACTCTGTTTAGGAAATAATTTAAGGCATGAAACTGTGTGTGTAGAATGACAATCACTTTCATTTTGGTGTGCAGTGAAATACATGATTTCAGGAACCTTAACTTAATGATATTTGAATTATATTTAACAGGATGTTTTTCTGTCATTGTTACTGTGTGGCTTTTGCTTTTTGAGAGTTACTATCCAATAGAACTTTCTTCCATGATGAAAATTTATACTAGCTACATAGGCATATTGAGCACTTGAGATGTGGTTATTGTGACTGAGGGACTAAATTTTTACTTTTATTTCTTTTCAATTAATGTAAATGTAAATAGCTACATGAAGCTATTGACTACGACATTGGACTGCACAATTACAGGCCATTCTGATGTGCTTTTTTTTTTTTTTTTTTCCCCCTCCCGGTACGCGGGCCTCTCACTGTTGTGGCCTCTCCCATTGTGGAGCACAGGCTCTGGACACGCAGGCTCAGCGGCCATGGCTCACGGGCCCAGCCGCTCCACGGCAGGTGGGATCCTCCTGGACCGGGGCACGAACCCGTGTCCCCTGCATTGGCAGGCGGACTCTCAACCACTGCGCCATCAGGGAAGCCCCTGATGTGCTTTTTAAGAGTGAAGATTTATCTGGCCACCCATATTTATATGTTTAGAACACTTTGCTACCTAAAATTAAAACATTCATTAATAGAAAGTGTTGGTTGAATACTGTCTCTTTTGGGAAGTGATAATGAACAGTGACTAGTGAATGGAAGGAACAGCAGACTTCCTTTCTTGTGAGAGTCTGTTGTGTCCTTTGAATGTGGCTGGGTGCTTCCAGGTCTTCACCTAATTCCCCCAGACATCCTTCTTAAACAGTAGGAGAAAGTGAGACTCAAACTAGTGCCCAAGGGAACCTGTCAGAGTGGGATTTGAACCTAGATCTTCTGACACTAAATATTTTGAAGAAAAACAATGATTGACCTTAAGAGGAGAAGGTATCAGTATCCTAGTGTGCTTTTTTATCTGTTGGACTTTTCCCTGAGAAGGTGACTTCTCTTCTGGTGTAACGTGTGGTTAATGATGCGGTATAGTAGACAGATCAGGGGTTTGGAGGTTGTTGAGACCAGTTCCATCCAGTAGAAAAATATGAGCCACATCTGTAATTTTATGTTTTCCAGTGGCCATATTAAAAGTAAAAAACAGGTGAAATTAATGTCTCATTTAACTCAGTGTACCCCAAATGTTATAATTTCAACATTGCAATCAGTATAAACTTTTCAGATGAGATATTTTACGTTCCTTTTTTGGGGGTACTGAATTTTCAAAATCTGCTATGTATTTTACACTTAGAGCACATCTCAATTCAGACCCTATTTTCATTGGATATATTTGACCTGTATTTAGCTTTCATAAAATTTACAGTTGGAAAAGCAGGTTTGCATATGTAGGTTGTTCCAAACATAAGTTTTCCATAATTGACTCGATTATCAGTTACTATTTAATTTTAATTAACTTAAACTTGAAAATTCAGTCAAAGTAGCCACATTTGACGTTCTCAGAACCACATGTGGCTTGTGAAATGTCGCTACAGTATTGGAGAAGGCAGGTTAAGACTAACCTCTTGCTCCGTTTTCTCTGTAAGAAGTGTGCTACCCTCACAAAGTGACCGTGAAGGTCTGAGATCGTGTATGTGAAAGTACTTGGTGTAGCACTTGAAGGGTATTAACTGTTGGCTATATAATTTGTGTCCAATATATTTTATTCAGGTATCTCTTAACCAGTGACAACATTTTATTTTGCAGATTTAAGACCTAGATTTTTATGGTTTATAAATATTTGGTACTCACCTGAGATTTGAATATTTACTATATATCAACAGTTACGTTACACTAGGGACAAAGTGGTGAACAAAACTGACTGCAGCTTGCATATGTACTTGCATTGATTAGTTGGCACAGGCTGTCCTCACATAATTGTAACCATGGATGTTATTGAATGTTTGATATTGTGCAGCATTTAATACAAATATTCATATGACACAAAATTGATTCTGCTCTGAAACTGCCCAAAAGGAAGAAAAAATTTTAATTAATCTTTTATAATATCCCATGAGTGCTCACATGTGCCATTGGTACATCTTTAATTAATGTTCCTTGGTCAGACTCCTGATAAACCACATCTGATAAAATACCCACCTGGAATGCCAGTCAGGCCTTTGTTAGTATTTATATGTCCTATAAGATGGTAGTGCAGAAGTGTATGTTCTCACTTAGATAGGAAGTGAGTTCATAGCTGATATTTTAGTCCTTCATATTAGAACAAGGCTGTTTTTTAAAATTTATTTACATAGCCATGCTAAAGCTATTTCATAAAATCAAATTCTAAGCTGTAGCAAAGTTTCCAGCTCTTAGGTATCTTTTCTTTTTTTCCCCCCACCGTTACTTGGCCAAGTGCCTGAGGCTAATGCTCTTAACTCAGGGGGTGGCAGGAGGCTTGGATCTGAATGTATTATGCAAAACCCATCTGTCAGACTCAGATTTTTGTGTCTCATCTTTTGTGTTATGAAAGACATAACTTAAGATAGTTTACATAATTTATGATAGTTTATCCTAGTTCAGAGGGAATAACTATTCATCAAATCCTGATTGTCCTGAAATCTACAAGATCAAAAGAAATTGACCATTATAGCTATTTGAGCACCTACTGTGTGCCAAGACCTCTGCTAAATCTTTTATGTTCGTGATCTCATTTGATTGGCAAGAGCATCCCTTCAGATAGGTAGGGTTAGCCTTATTTTGCAGATGGGGAAACTGAAGCTCATAGCAGTTAACCTGTAGAGTCACACAGCTAGTGAGTGGTTGGTAATATTTGCTCTTCTTTCATTGTGGCACATTGCCTCATTTGGTGAATGATCTGTATAATTTGTATGTATGCTGTGGTGTTCCTTGATGTATACATTCTACTAGTATGATTTTTTTGTTTGTTTTTTTGCGGTACGCGGGCCTCTCACTGTTGTGGCCTCTCCTGTTGCGGGGCACAGGCTCCGGACGTGCAGGCCCAGCAGCCATGGCTCACGGGCCCAGCCGCTCCGCGGCATGTGGGATCTTCCCGGACTGGGGCACAAACCCGTGTCCCCTGCATCGGCAGGCGGACTCCCAACCACTGCGCCACCAGGGAAGCCCCTACTAGTATGTTTTTAGGTCAGTAGTTTTTATGAGAAAATTAGGGGCCAGTGAACCAACATCTGGATTTTCTATGCCTTAAGTGGTTATTGAGATGATGTTTTTTAAAGGACTTTATCCAAGTTCCCACTAAAAAATTGTGCAGAATGATTGGAATCGGGTTAACTTGTAATAACCAAGATTATCTATATCCCTGTCATAAGGCTGAACTTCTCAAATTTCTCTTAGACTTTTCCTTAGTGACAAGAGAGTGAATATGTTCTAGTCTGAAGCCACTTGTGAAGGCAGGAAACTTCTGCTTTCTATTTTATTGTATTATTTAAGTTTTTCTGTTTATTCTAATGTAAAACTTGAATAGAACTCAAGGAAGACTGTTATGCTTGGGGAGGGAGGATGGGAAAAGTGGGAGTAGAACATGCTTGCTCAGTTTGAATAGCATAACTGTAGAGGGGAAAATGGTTACACATTTGTAGGATTGTGCTTTGGAAACAGAACTGCCAGTAATACTGGTACTTCCCTTTCTGAATCACTGGGTTAGTAAGAACTTGTCTTTAAGTTCTGAAGTACAGCAGATTTTTTAATTTATTTATTTATTTGGCTGCGGCGTGCAGCATGCAGGATCTTAGTTCCCCAACCAGGATCGAACCTGTGCCCCCTGCCCTGGAAGCGCGGAGTCTTAACTGCTGGACCACCAGGGAAGTCCCCTGAAGTATGGCAGATTTTAAAGCTTATTTTTGAAAGAATAGGAACTGGGTCCATTAAAACCATATGGTCATGTTAAAAAATTTAAATTCTGCAATATACTGTTGTGGAAAATGTTTCACATGTTTAATCCGAGCTCTTATCTTTTTAGCTCTTCTCAACTTTCTCTTTTATTAAATATTTAAAACAATACTTTCTGGCAGTTGTAAAGTTAGCCTATAGTATGTGGTTGTATTTATATCATGATACTTAGCCCGTACAGACACTCAGATATTAATCCTTAGCCCCTATGCTGGAGGGGAGTCTCTCTTTATCCATTTGAGTTGAACATATATGCTATGCTCAAGGAAAAAATTACCCATTTACCCAGTTATTGAAGACAAGATCTTAGAGTTACAGCAGACTCTCTCCTCCTCATTTTGTACATCCAGTCCATTTATGAAGTAGGGAAGGTGATTGCAGTGTTTAATGACCCCCGTCTGTTGAAACTGGGAATCATGGTAGATGAAAAATGAGAATTGGGTTGAGAGTTGCCTTCATCTATTTCCGACCAGCTGCTCATCTTAGAAAGAGGACTTAAAAACCACTAAAGTGGACAGAGGGAAGCCAAAGACTATCCACATATGCATAGCCTGGCAAAAAACTAACTTTGGGTAGATCTTATTATTTGAGGATTAATAATTAGGGGAAAAAACCTATAGGGAGAACATGGTTCAAAAAATCCATCTCTTTCCCAACTCTCTACAGTACTTTACATTCTTTCCTATTGAACTATGCAAATCTAAGGCAGGTGTCTTTTTTTAACCATAAAATATTCCACAGGAAAGAGTTTCCCTACATTAAAAGTCTTACCAAGTGTCTGTATTACTGAGTCCTTTACAGTTGCTTCTGTTTGAACTGAATACTACAACACTGTTCAGGGAAGGCTACCATGGACTTGAAATCAGCTGGATTGGTAAGAGGTAAATTTAACACACCTAATAATTATTCCTCTCTGTATGGCTTCCCAATTACAACTGTTGGATGTTGTAAGCAAACATTTTAAATTTCACTCAAAAACCAGTCCATTAGGGAGGTGTTTCTGGAGATTGTAATCCAAAAACAAGTGTAAAAACACCTCTCCTAATACAGAAATAGAAATTTGAGGCATGTTATACATTTCCCATGATGGTACCATAATGAATTTTTAAAAAGCACTTTGATGGATGCAGATGACTTTCCACTGCTCATGAAGACACTGATGTAAACAATGCGCATGAAGAGTTTAAAATGGTTCCTGAAATATGAAGAGTAGAAACACATTTCCGAGTTAATTATTTTATCATTTTAAATGTCTATATAAACTGTCAAATGACCACATGAATTATATATTAAGCATATCTAAAATTGAAATTAACCATTTTAAAGTGAACAATATAGTGGTATTTAGTACATTCACAGTGTTTTGCAACCATCACCTGTATCTAGTTCCAAAACATTTCATTACCCCAAAAGGAAACTCCATATCCATTAAGCAGTCTCCTTCCTCCCTCCTCCCATCCCCCAGCAACCACTAATATGCTTTCTATCTCTATGAATTTATCTATTCCTATAAATGGAATCATACAATGTGTGACCTTTTGTGTCTAATTTCCTTCACTGAGCATACTGTTTGAGGTTTATCCATGTAGTATGTATCAGTACTTTATTCATTTATGGCTGAATAACACTCCATTGAATGGATATACCACATTTTATTTGTCCTTTCATTGATCGATGAACATTTGGATTCTTTCCACCTGTTGGCTATTGTGAATAGTGCTACTGTGAACATTACAGGTTTTTGTTTGAATACCTATTTTTAGTTCTTTTGGATATATACCGAGGAATGGAATTTTTGGCTCATATGGTAACTCTATATTTTAACTTTTTGAGGGACTGCCCAACTTTTTCACAGCAGCTACACCACTTTACATCCCCATCAGCAGTATATGAGAGTTCCAGTATTTCCACATTGTCTCCAGCAGCTATCAGAAGCTTTTTTGGATGACCAGGGAATAGTCTACTTGGGACAATGAATACCCTATTTGGTGTTTTTACTTCCATGTGTTCTCTCCCAATCTTTGTAGCTCTGCCCTCCCTTAAATTGTGTGTCCTGCTTTAGATTGCATTTCCATAACCAGTCATAGCTTGGGTAGCATTCAGTTGTTCTGTGCCAGCTGAACGGCATTTATACAGGAAAGGGCATAACCTTGGGGAGTCATACCTATCTGCAAGGTTTGGGGTGTAAAAAACTTCCCTGTATTTCCCTGCAGCTTGGTCAGAATTGATATGTGATATTTCATCAAATTCTTGGATTATTATTTTTAAAGAACGAGTCACATTTAAAGGTTTTTAATTTTCCAGTTAGTAGTTGGCTACAAGTAGGAAAAATTCTTCGAGTCTCTTGATAGTTTACCAAAGCTAGTAGTCTTATGGTTCCTGTCTCCAACTGTGGTTCCTTCCTGAATGTATTACTTAACAATATGGAGTGACCAGAATAAAAACATTCTCCTGAGAATGATTGCCTCAAAGACTAACATGGAGTAGAAATAAATCTATATGTTTAAGTGTGGGGTCCACAAGGGCATTTTTATTTGTTGCTTAAAATGTGTGGAGCGCATAGAAAACAATGGCTGGTATACTGTTGATGAAAGAATTAAAGGAATGCTGCACTTTCAGCATTTTTTTTTTATTTCCTGTAGAAGACAGAAACTGCAGTTTTTATTTGACATTCTGCTAGTTTCCTGGAAGGGCTCAATGAAGTTACTATTGTCAGCATTTTCTTCACTGTGATTAATACTAGTGAAGGTAGAGGATGTTTTGGAACTTTTAAAGGAAGTTATGCTGAGTGAAATCCTTGGGATAGGAAGTTAACCACATCTTGAAGCACCTAAAAATATCTGTATTGGGTGACATCCACGTATCAGCAGGACTCGAAAATTGTTGACCTCTTCACTCTATAGCAGTAACACTTAAGTCTTTGTCAAGATACAAGATTCATTTACAGAAAAGGTAACTGAAATAGGATTATACATAGAGCACAGCACAAAATTGCCTTGTCTGAAATACAGTAGCTGTACGTGCTTCCTTTACATTCTAACTATTCAGATGAAACAAGGAGGAAGGAACTGGAAAGTGTAAAGCCAAGCACTACTTGTGAAACATAATCCTTGATAATAATGCTGTCGTAAACACAAATGTTAATGTATTTTGATTTTCAGCTGATTCAGCTGGTAAATTGAGTTCTGTTCTGAGTCTACTAGTCATTCGTTAGGAAGCATACTTACCGTGTGTGCTTATAAAGAAGCCTATTTCCAATGAGTGTTCCTGTCTGATCAAATGTAATAAGCGCTGGTTGAAATTAGTAGGCTCAAAGCAAACTTATTACTCGTTTAATTATGTGAGATTTGTAGGCATAGACACAACTGTGATTGATTGCTGAGACAGATGTTGTGCTGATGGAGAGTATCATCCTTAGCCAGTCAGAGAATTGGGCATTGAAAAAGTAGTCTGGTTTTCCTTGGTTGAATTGTCATATGCCAGAATTTTCTACCCTTTTTATTTTATTATTTTATTTTTTTAACTTTTGGCTGCACACTGTAGCCTGCGGGATCCTAGTTCCCCGACCGTGGATTGAACCCACACCCCCCACAGTGGAAGCTCGGAGTCCCAACCACTGGACCGCCAGGGAAGTCCCTCTACTGTTTTTTTTTTTTTTTTTTTTTTTTTGCTGTACGCGGGCCTCTCACTGCTGTGGCCTCTCCCGTTGCGGAGCACAGGCTCCGGACACACAGGCTCCGCGGCCATGGCTCGCGGGCCCAGCCGCTCCGCGGCATGTGGGATCTTCCGGGATAGGGGCACGAACCCGTGTCCCCTGCATCGGCAGGCGGACTCTCAACCACTGCGCCACCAGGGAAGCCCCGCCCTCTACTGTTTTTAATACATGTATACTATTGGATTAAATATATATATATATATATATATAGAGAGAGAGAGAGAGAGAGAGAGAGAGAGAGGGAGAGAGAGGGAGAGAGGGAGGGACCATTCGGTTCCTTTAACAATATTTTCATAGTTTGATCACTAATGTATTCTACTAAGATGCTGACTCACCACCAGTGGGTTTCCTGATTCCTTGATATAAGAAGGCTTTGCTAACTGTCTTTAGTAACAAGAATTTTGAAAAAAGCAAGTTGGGTTTCCCTGGATTTGACTATGTAATGTTAGTAGCATGACATCAGAGCCAATCTATTTTAGAATAGTTTGTCATGATACCATAGTCCCAGAGCTAAATAACTGTAAAAGGATAGAAATCCCTAAAATAGAGTGCTTATGTGCCCCCACTGTGTTCTAAGTGCTTGCTGTATGTTAAATCACTTAAACCTTTTATGCAGCACCTAGGCATGCCTTGCTCCCCCTCAAACAGGGATGGACACTTTCTCTTTCCTGTTTGCCACATGTACAATTAAATCAAGTACAGTTTCAAAACCAAGACAAGAAAAAACAAAGCTTAAAGCATTAAAAACTGATGAGCATGTAACTTAGATTTCTGAATCTAATATTGCTGAAGTTAAAAAAAATTTTTTTACCATATTTAATTTTAATACAATCTCTTTCACAGTTAACATTGTTGAAATGGGGGATTCATCTTACAGTTGTATACCCTTCCCCCAAAAGCTTTATCATATTGATGAGCATCTTAGAAACTGAGGCAGTGGTGGTTTCTCAGGCGCAGAGATGGGCCTTTCTTTTCTCATGTTCTCTGAAGGAATTGCATCTCATTATTATCTGTACCTTCTCAGTGCTTCTCAGCTCCGTATAACTTGGGCCTTAGCTATTTGAATGTTTAGTGATCTCTTGAAAGAGGCACCGAGACTTAGGTGGGCTCTTCCTTGTGCTACCACTGAACTTTGTAGATTTTTTTCCCCCAGAGCCTCCCGCAGCTATCTGGACTTTGAAACCTGAAAGTTCTAGTTTTCCGTGCTTCTCCTTGTCAGAAATCCTTATATAAGATGAAAGTGTTTCTTTGCCAACTATCCTTTATATTTTGCCAGAGTTTAATGTAAAAGAAGTTCTCCCTTTCTCCTTGTCGGATTCCCAAGAAAAACTTGTGAAAACAGTGCTCTCCAGTAGAACTGTGCAATGATGGAAATGTTCTATATTCTGTGCCTTCCAATACAGTAGTCACATGTGGCGGTTGAGTACTTGAAATGAGATTGATGTGAATGAGGAACTGAATTTTAAATTTTATTTACTGAACAAAATTAAATAGCTGCATGTGACCAGTGGCTGCCATAGTGGACAGTGTAGCAAACCTCTCAGTTCTGATAGGGCAGACATTATACAGCTCTTTTACAGAGCATAAACTCTTGCTCTGGAATTATATCACTCTTTGAATGGTTTGATTTTCATCTTTACCTTTTGAAGTTGTGTTCTTCCTTCCTGCCCTACAGGTAAATTGCCCAATAAAAGTCTAATCCCTACAATTGCAATTTAATTTTCAAGTTCTGTAACCTATAAGAGCAGAGATTCATCCCTTTTTTAAAACTTCAAAAAATAATAAATTTGCAAGTTTTCATAATACTGGGAAGAGCATATACCCAATGATCTAGATTTTTAATAATATTTTGCTGTATTTGCTTTTTTGTTTTAATGAAACATTTTTTTTTAATTCAGGCTATTATGACATTTTATAAATATTCCAGCCTGCATCTTTAGAAGATAAGGACATTTTCTTACAATCACGATATCTTTATAGCATCCTAATAGTTAACAGTTCCTCAGTACCTAAAAACCAGTCGGAATTCAGATTGGCCCCAAATGTTATTTGGTTTGTTTAAAGCAGGATCCAAGCAAGATCTACATGTTGCTTTCAGTTACAACTCTTAAGTTTCTTGTAAGAAACATTTTATTCATACAGAGTTTGAGATTTATGGAAAAGTTTGAAGAGTGGTACAAATTCTTTGTACACTTTACCCAGATGTGTCAATTCTTACCATTTTTTACTACATTTGACTTATCCTCTTTAGCCTCTCTATGTACATTTTTTTACTGAACTGTTTGAAAGTAGTTTGCTGATGTGATGTCTCTTTGCCACTGCATACTTTAATGTGTTTTTTTTGTTTTTTTTTTTGCGGTACGTGGGCCTCTCACTGTTGTGGCCTCTCCCGTTGTGGAGCACAGGCTCCGGACGCGCAGGCTCAGCGGCCATGGCTCACGGGCCTAGCTGCTCCACGGCATGTGGGGTCTTCCCGGACCGGGGCACGAACCTGTGTCCCCTGCATCAGCAGGCGGACTCTCAACCACTGCGCCACCAGGGAAGCCCTAGTGTGTATTTAATAAGAATAACAAAATGGTCTTCTATAGCCATACTGCAGCAATCAAGGTGAAGAAATTGACTTTAACAGAATACTGTTATCTCGGGCTTTATTCAGATTTCATCAGTTGTTCCAATAATGTTCTTTATATCAAAAGAAAACTCAGGATCATGAATTGCATTGAGTTGTCCTGTTTCTTTAGTTGTCTTTAGTCTGGAACTCTTTGTATTTCAAGACGTAGATATTTTTAAAGAGTACAGATCATTTAGTTTGTGGCATGTTCCTCAATTTGTGTTTATCTGATAGGTCATATACTTTTGGCAGGAATACTACAGGAGTGATGTGTTCTTTGTGACGCATCTCACTGGGAAGCACAGGCTGTCACTTTGACCCGTTGCTAGTTACATTAACTTTCTCATCATTTGGTGAAGCTTATGTATAACAGGTTTCTTCACTATAAATCTCTTTTTCCCTTTGTAATATCTTGTGGGGAGATATTTTGAGACTTTGTAAATATCTGTTACTCCTCAAAATTTCATCCATTAATTTAATATCCATTGATGATCCTTGCCCAAATCAATTATTGTGTTGACTGCAAAATACTGACTTTTAAAGAATTCCATTGGTCTTTCACCATTTTTTTTTTAATTAGGGTATAGTTGCTTTACAATGTTGTGCTAGTTTCTGCTGTCTTTCACCATTTTTAAGTTAGCTTTCTTCTCCAAGAAACAACTTTTCCTTTTATATTTATATTATTTATATTAGTGTGGACTCCTGGGTTTCATAAATCTCTTTTAATCTATAATTGTCCTGAAAAGTAATTAGCAGTATACATATAGTAAAGGAATGTTGTCCTTCTGTGTAAGAATATTTGGGCCTCCAGAATTCTAGGCATATTGAAAAGAAGAGTTGGGTAGGATGGGGAGGGTGGGAGGGAGGGAGACACAGGAGGGAGGGGATGTGGGAACAGATGTATATGTATGACTGATTCACTTTGTTGTAAAGCAGAGACTAATAAAAAAATAAAAATAATAAAATTAAAACAAACAAAAATATATATATAAAAATAAATAAATAAAAAAGAAGAGTTGGGAGAGGCTTTCATTCTTTAAGAAAGTTCTTTTACCTGAGGAGCTTAAGGTTTAGTTGGGTAAATGGATCTGAAATTGTGGGGCATGGGCAGTGAGGAAAAGTTGGGAAATTCTAGTTTTGGAAAGCTACAGTAGAGGGGAGAGGAAGAGGCAGCTCATGTGTCTCTGGATCAGGCACTTTCAACTCTTCTGCACACCAAGGGGAGAAACGCTGAGCCTGCTTTCCATTTCACCTTCTATTTCTTAGCCTTGAGCTCTTTACAGTAAAGAATTTTTTATGATACCGTATGCCTTTTGTTTGCATTAGCTTTCCCGGCTTGCTGCCTAAACAAAGGTGTAGGAGACATATTTGCCAAGTTTGTTAGAAAGCCTTAGCAATACTATTCCAGGGTGCCCCTAAAAATAAGAATTGAAATAAAATAGGGTTACTTAGCATGAATATGTTACATGATTCCACGTTATGTGATTTTGAAGATTCTGATCTCTAGCTTTATTTATTTATTTTTTTTTTGCGATACGCGGGCCTCTCACTGTTGTGGCCTCTCCCGTTGTGGAGCACAGGCTCCGGATGCGCAGGCTCAGCGGCCATGGCTCACGGGCCCAGCCGCTCCGCGGCATGTGGGATCTTCCCGGACCGGGGCACGAACCCGTGTCCCCTGCATCAGCAGGCGGACTCTCAACCACTGCGCCACCAGGGAAGCCCCTCTAGCTTTATTTTTTAAAATTGTTTTTAAAAGTCTTTATTGAATTTGTTACACTATTGCGTCTTTTTTAATATAAATTTATTTATTTTATTTATTTTATTTTTGGCTGCGTTGGGTCTTCGTTGCTGCACACAGGCTTTCTCTAGTTGCGGCCAGCGGGGGCTACTCTTCGTTGAGGTGCGCGGACTTCTCATTTTGGTGGCTTCTCGCTGGGAGCACGGGCTCAAGGCACGCGGGCTTCAGTAGTTGTGGCTCGCGGGCTCTCGAGCACAGGCTTAGTAGTTGTGGTGCACGGGCTTAGTTGCTCCGTGGCATGTGGGATCTTCCCGGACCAGGGCTGGAACCCATGTCTCCTGCATTGGCAGGCGGATTCTTAACCACTGCGCCACCAGGGAAGCCCCTGCTTCTGTTTTATGCTTTGGTTTTTTTGCTGTGAGGCATGTGGGATCTTAGCTCCCCGACCAGGGATTGAACCTGCATGCCCTGCATTGGAAGGCGAAGTCTTAAGTCCTGGACCGCCAGGGAAGTCCCTCTACCTAAATTTAGTTAGGCAAATTAAAGAGCAGAGTTGGAAATTGCAAAGAGTAATTTCCTTTTCTTGAAAGAAAAAACAAACAAATTCAGTGTCTAATAAGTTGAGCACCCAGAGACCAGTAATCTTTTATCAGTAATCAAAAGAAATTCACACGCAGAATTTCAGCCAAGTTCTAGGACAGCTGTATTAAGCAGATAAAATGCAAGCACAAAAACAGCTTACGTTGAGCTGGCCTCAGTACTGATGTGTTGTATGTACTAATAGTACCCGCTGCAGTTTTACTGTGTAAGGCACTGTTCTGGAAGCACTTCACACTGAGTCCTCACACTTGTGGGATATGCACTATCATCTCACGTGTGTCAGGTGAGGGAATGGAGACACAGAGAGAATTGATTTGCCCATGACCATTTATACGGCAAAACTAGGGCCAAACCCAGACATTTTGGCTCTTACGAGGAACCCACAGAACTAATTCGGGATAGCACTTGTAGTTTATAATCAGAGTTATACATGCGTACAGTAATGGTCTACTTGAATGAAGAACCCGCTGTGTTCTCTCGGTTATGTGGAATCTGAAATACTATTTTTCACTTCAAAACTAAGAATGCAGTGTCTCACTTTTTTCTCTTGGCATGTTAATCCATACTGGGGTGAGGAGGGGACGAGAGGGAAAAGGAATCATTTTTGTATCGTTTGTAAAATGTAATTCCAGGGCACTCCAGAGTTTTGGGTGTGCTGATGAACAGTAAATCTATTAATATTTACAGTCAGCCCTCCCCTCCATATCTGTGGTTTCCCATCCATATGAAGGACTTTCCAGCATCTGTGGATTTTTGGTGTCTGCGAGGGGTCCTGAAACCAATCCCCAATGGATACTGAGGGATGGGCAACTGTACTTAATTTTCGGAATCTGAACTAGATTTACGTGTCAAGTCCTACAGTATTGCCACTTACAGACCAGTGTCCAAAATCTAGCCTGGAAACTAAACAAATTACACAGTTTGGGTGGCTTTCTTTAAAGGGGGAGCAGTTGATAGTTTGTGTGCTTTTGTGCATGTGCCATTAATGTTCTTTTTAAAAGGGAGAATGGGGCTTCCCTGGTGGCGCAGTGGTTGAGAGTCCGCCTGCCGATGCAGGGGACACGGGTTCGTGCCCCTATCCCGGAAGATCCCACATGCCGCGGAGCGGCTGGGCCCGCGAGCCATGGCCGCGGAGCCTGTGTGTCCGGAGCCTGTGCTCCGCAACGGGAGAGGCCACAGCAGTGAGAGGCCCGCGTACAGCAAAAAAAAAAAAAACAAAACAACAAAAAAAAAAAAAAAGGGAGAATGGAAATACATACTTTCATCTGTGCATAGGATATCCAAGATGGAAAAGTATCTCTTATTGCTGGGGGGAGAGAGGTATTACTGGAAACATGGAGTGGGTGACTTTTCATAGTGTATATACCCTTTAGTATAGTATGAATTATTTGCCATGTACATGTAGTAACTATTCAAAAAAAGTAATCCCTTTTCTTGGGCCTAAGTTTATTGACTCCATATTCTTATTTTATAACAGCAAAATAAAAGTTCTTTGAAGTTAAAAAAAAAAAACCCACTTAATTATAGAAACTTCCAAGTATATCTCAAAATAGAATGTCCCCATCTTCAACAGTAGCAACACTTTGCCAATTGAGAGGATAAAAAATGTGGCCAGAATTCTGATATTGTTGTATATTCTCTGTAAATAGCTGCAAGTTTGGAGATGCTTATACGGTCTCTGAATTTATTAGTGATTTCTTCCACAGTCTGTAATTCAGTTTCTGTGGTAGATAGCTCATACACCATCAGACCTTTATGATTGACTAGAATATTTTATGGCTAGTATGTGCTGTTTTGAAAATGAAATCTGTTTAAAAACATGACGGTGTTTTTTGGGTTTTTTTGTCTGCGCTGAGTGGCTTGCGGGATCCTAGTTCCCTGGCCAGGGATCAAACCCGGGCCTCCAGCAGTGAAAGTACGGAGTCCTAACCTCTGGACCACCAGGGAATTCCCTATGTTGTATTTTAAAGTTTTAATCTGTATGAATATTGCTAGACACAGTTATCTAGTATGGTAGCCCTTTTATATGATTCTATTTTAAGAGTGCACCTAACCCAGAATTGTGATTAATGATAGTGACCTGTCCTATGACTGTTTTGGGATGTTTTCCTTTTGAATATATCCTAGGAAAATATGGGAAGAATTGGTGAGCGTTCTGGGCATTCTCACTGAAAAGTATCACCAGAAAGGAAAAATTCTTACTGACATTATTTGAAGAGAAGGGAGCAAATGTAACTTTCTGTTAACTGATAGGAGTAGGTCACTTGAAGTTCTGTCACTTATCCTAACAACTGGGATAGGCTTTTTAGGAAGTAGAAGTTTCCTATTTAGTTGTATAAATGGGCATTACTTAAGTAGGCTTCTTAAAATGTTTAAATATGTGAATTGGTGAGAATTTGCCATCTACCTCTTGTTTAATTTTTTGTTGTTTTTTTGTTTGTTTTTTTGCGGTACGCGGGCTTCTCACCCTTGTGGCCTCTCCCGTAGCGGAGCGCAGGCTCTGGACGCGCAGGCTCAGCGGCCATGGCTCACGGGCCCAGCCGCTCCGTGGCATATGGGATCTTCCCGGACCGGGGCACGAACCCGCGTCCCCTGCATCGGCAGGCGGACTCTCAACCACTGCGCCACCAGGGAAGCCCTAATTTTGTTTTTTAAATAAAGGGTGTATGTTTGTTTCACATGAAGTACATTCTTGATAGAGAAGATTAAAAGTATATATATATGCATATAAAATATATATGCATAGCTTATATGCATATATGTGTTTAATGAGAAAAGAATACAAGGATTACCTAAATTGTGAGGAGTACAGGAACCCCACCCCCTTTGAACCAGATCTTTGCTTTTTCTGCAGATAAAACAGCTCTGAGGCTGAAGGTCAGTGCTAAATTTTGACAACATGTGCCTTTCTTGCTGCATTTATCTGGAGATCTAGCTGGGAATAAGAAACACATATTTCTTGACTTACCTTTTTTCCTCCTCTTTACTGCATTTTCTAATAGTGTTTTCTCTTACGGTTGTCTTGTACCTGCCTCTTTTGTGGAGGGGTGAAAAGGAATCTATTAGACTCATTTGTGGGTTCACTTAGTAGTGTTTGTGGTTTGCATCCTTGTTTTACTTTTAATTTTACTCTTTGACTAACACTATTTTTACTTTCTCAGACACTGTAGGATTTAAGCTGTGACAGTTGGGACTCAAAATTGCCTTCGGTGGGGCCTCCCTGGTGGCGCAGTGGTTGGGAGTCCGCCTGCCGATGCAGGGGACGCGGGTTCGTGCCCCGGTCCGGGAGGATCCCACGTGCCGCGGAGCGGCTGGGCCCGTGGGCCATGGCCGCTGAGCCTGCGCGTCCGGAGCCTGTGCTCCGCAACGGGAGAGGCCACAGCAGTGAGAGGCCCGCGTACCGCAAAAAAAAAAAAAAAAAATTGCCTTAGGTGAATGCTTGGTAGTGACTTAGAAGCGTAGAATTCTTATTTTACAGAGTAGTCTAGAAGATAACTCGTTGCTTTTACATATATAGTTCTGGGAGCTCTAGGATCTACTGGAATATTTTTTTAATTATTGGACAGGTAGCTATCAATTAAGCTTAAGAGTCTGAGGACTGGTCTACTCAGAAAAACGAATGTATCCACCTCTCGTGAAATTAGACGAACACTTTGGTTTGTACGAGGCTTCCTTTAGGCCCACACACAGTGTCTTCATATATTGTTGAGGACCACTTATATTTATCTTCCTCCATTAGTTCTGAAACTAAAAGTCACTACAAGTTAAAGTTAGGAAGAAATGAAAATTGACAATTAATAAAGTCTTGTTGTAACCAAACTCATGTATAAGTTACATATCTCACAGCTTGTGTATTTATTTGGCTTGCCCTGCAGCAGATACTGGAGCTTGTACAACTAGTTAATCTTCTACTTTATTACCATGTCTGTGTTCATAGTTAGAAAACTGCTTGTCTCCTTGCCCTGGTATTCAGTGACTAAGGTACTGTAACTATACTTCATAATTGGTTGTGCCTGCAGTCACGGAGGTACAAGGGGGAAGTGAAAGTAAATGTAGTCTCTTCATCTTACGTTGTGTCCTTTTGAGATCCTGGTCTACTTATAGTTAAGCACTACTGGCAGAAGAGTTTGACAAAAGAACTTAAGTTAAATACATTTAATTTGTCTCAGCCAGTCCACAAGAGACTGGTGACAGTGATGGTCTCTGGGAAGGGAAATAGGCTATCTGGGGAACAAAGGCAGGAGGAAGACTTGGGTTTTTTTTTCTTCCTGTGCTTTTAAATTTTTGTTTGATTTTGTTCTGTGTGAATTTGTTGTCTATTGGAGGAAAGGAAAAAAAACAAACAAAAAACCCTAGGCTGGTCAAAGCTAAGAAAGCCTTCGGATAGGCTTTGAGTGGTACTTAGTCTGTTATACTACATTTAGTCGCTCAGAGAAATGACCCACTCTGGTAGAAGTCTTCTTTTAACAAGTGCCTTTTGTTCTTAACACACTTAACTAGTTTTCAAAGACCTGCTGTCTTTAGGTCCTATATATTCGCTTAGCAAATACTTTTAATAGCTTCTGAGTACACAAAGCAAATCTGATTCCATTATTTTCCTTGTTAAAATCCCTAAGTAGCTTCCTTTGCCTATAGAATAAATTCAGGACTCTTACTGGGGTACATTTAGCTTATCAGTCTAGCCCTTGCTTGTGTTTATAACCTTAATTCTCTACTCTGAAAGCCTTTCATAGTCTATGTTCCCAATGTTACAAAAGTACTTACAGTTCCCTTAGCAGACCACACTTTTGTATCTCTAGGCCTCAGCATTTGTTCTTCCTTCATGTTGAGCGTTCATTCCCTTGTCTGTAGGCCTCCTTTGACAGGATCTCTCTTTCCTATCTTTGTTTTGGCACTTTTTGCAAAGTACTGTTTGTCTGCTCTGGCTAATCCACGTTCCTTTAGACCAAGAACCCTGTGAAACTTTTAAATCTCTCATTTTATGCTGTAATTTAATTTTCAGATTCCTGAGGTCCAATGCATATGAACAAGTAACTACTAATGGCTAAAGGGGATTAGAGAGGACAGATGCAGTAGTTCAAGATCTTAAACCAAGAAACACTGATTACCTCAGGTCCCTTAACCCATAAAGGCTAGCTCTCAGATATAGCTCTTTCCTTTATCTTTATATCTATTTATTCTGCCTCTTAGTTGTAATCAGAGGGTTATACATCTCAAGTTACAACTACAAGGTTATAACAAAACAATTGAATGCCATATTTGTTGGAAGAGAGAAGGTCCATTATAGTAATTGCCTCACTTGAATCAATGGAGTTGTCACTGTTGACCTTGAAGCAACAGTGAGGATTTGTAATGATAACAATACGTGAATATCAAGTCTTTCTAATTTGCTTTGTAATATGATTTATTAATATTTTTGTTTTTTTCCCTCAGCTCCAGAACCTGGGTATAAACCCAGCAAACATCGGCTTCAGTACCCTGACTATGGAGTCAGACAAATTCATCTGCATTAGAGAGAAAGTAGGAGAGCAGGCCCAGGTGGTAATTATTGATATGAATGACCCAAGTAACCCAATTCGGAGACCAATTTCAGCAGACAGCGCCATCATGAATCCAGCCAGCAAAGTAATTGCACTAAAAGGTATAAAAAGATTGTGGGTTTTTTTTTTTCTTAAAACACTTTTCCATGTATAATTTATTCAAATACAATAATTAGGGTCTATTTTTTTAGTATATTGATTAAATTTGGTTAAATAGATCTGCAGCGTTAAAGCTGTTACTGTATTTGATTTTTAACTACTTTCATGACTTTTACTTGGCATATTTCTGTGAGATGTCTTACTTTCTACTCATAAGATCTACTTGGAAAATTTTAAGTTTTAGATGAAATGAATTTAAATTTTATACCTACAGTGTGATAAGATTGTACTGAAAACATAACTCCATATACAGAAGACATAAGAAATTAGTGATTCATATTCTGGAATAAAATATACTTTACTAATATTAGCACCTAAACATTGCAGAAGTTTGTTATGATGATAAACTTGCTCTTCATGCTGTGCCTTTTTTATGCTTCAGGCTTGTGTTTCATTTAGATTATCAAGTTGTAAAAATGGCTTGAATTTACACTCATTTTTAAAAGTGTGTGTGTGTATAGGTGGGTATTAAATTTTTGGAATCAACGGTGTTAGAGTTTATTCAGACTAACTTTTTAATTGTCACAACAGGGAACTGTACAGCCTGTCAATCTAAACAGAGCTCAGAGAACCTCATACTCTCTGGGAGTCTATGTTAATTTTTTTCCTTTGAATTATAGACTGAGTGAAATTGACCGTTTAGTAGAGTTTTTAAGAGGACTAGGTAACAAACTGGCTGAATCTGAAAGGCACATTTAATTGCCTATTTTTTGCTCTGTCGTTTTTCTTCTTGGTTGTAGGAGGAAGAGTTCAGATTCCTAGTAATTTCTTGATAAATTTGTGGGTGAGTTGTTAGAGGTGCTGAAGTATTTAAATAGACTTTTAAATACATTTTTTTCCCACATGATTTATACTTTGTATTTAGTAGTAACTCTGGTTGGAGATTAAATTGGTTGGCTGAGGGTCGGGGGCAAGCATATTCAAACAAATAAGTTTCCATTACATATCCAAGATAGGAGTTGATCTCATCTCAAGGAAAGATGGTCCAGCTTTTTTACCTGGGATGCTTGTTTTGTGGCAGTGATCTATTATTTGCTTCCATTAAACAATACATATTATACTTTAAGGTATTAAGCTCCCTTTAGCCTCCTTAAAGAATTTAAATTCAACTGCTTAGCAGCTCTCACACCTCTATTAAAAGGCCATCGTTTTAATTTTCTCAAAATTCTTTGCTATTTTTAATGTTATTGTTATTTTATCACATTTCTTAATGCTTTCTTATGTGTGCAGATGGTGAGTTATCTTAATTTAGATTGTATTAGTTATTGTCCTGTTCTATAAAAAGAATAAATTGAAATGATTTGTGCCTGTATGTCTACGTTACAGAGTTAAGCTGTCATCCCTGCCCTCCTCCCAAAACCACCCCGCCAACGCCTTTCATGTAAAGAATAAACCGTGTAATTAACTAGGGGCTGGGGAAGACAGCAGAGGAAAGTACGTCATTCCCAAATCCTGCTTCCCTCTGAGTCCAGTTTCTAATCCCTTGGTTTCTTTTTATAAACAGGACTATAACTCTCACAATTGTTCGAGTCTGGTTGTGGTTTACATATTGTGTGGGATGGGAATAACATTTTTCGTTTTATGGAAGAAGCTTTGACCCATGTAGTAATTAGGAAGGGTCGTGGTACAAAGCTGTATGTTTTGTGTCCCGTCCCATCCCTCTCTCCACCCCGACTCCCACCCCCATACTATCTTAGAATTTTTGTTCTTCAGGAGCCAGATTCTCTGTGGCTCAGTAATGGAGTTTTCCTTAGTCTCTAAGGACTAATCTGAATTAGATAGCCTGGTGTCAGCCGTGGGCTTTTGACCTCTAGTAATTTAACCCAAATCACTTTTCGGACTGTGATGGATTTCAAATTATAAGTACAAGCCTTTGCATCTGACTCAGTGAACTATTAACATTCAAGGCGAATTTCATCCTTCTTTTACTAAATGTTTGCTGTCTTAACTGGATGAAGCTTGAATTTTGTTCTTATCTCTAGTATATTAAGATCTGAAACTGTCCTCCTTTGTCCCCCTGTCCTTTCCTCCAGCACCCCTACCTTCCCTTTGTATCTTAAACCAACTAAACGTAGCATGCACTTCTCTTATGTGCTAGTGGTACAAAGTAGAGTTGAAGTAGATCCTCTTCCCAAAGAGAAGTTTCCACGAGATTTAGTTGAATGGGGCGGGGCTGGGGGGGGGCGGGGATGACTGCCCTTTAAAAAGTAGACATTTCCCCCATGTGCTTGAATCAGATTTGCTTTGTTCTGTGTACCTACCACTAACTCAGTTTATGGGTAAGCATTCTTAATTAAGCATAAAGATTCAACTTGTTTTCCATTGTTAAGTGAGCTGTTCGTTAGACACATTTTTAGTTGAGATTTAGAATTCTTTGGAAGTCATGCTGTCTGTTTAAAATGTCTTGATTAGAGGTGATAAGAGTTTTTGTTTCACAGTTAGGTGTAGGCTACTCAGTTTCAGCTATCTCTTCAGTGGTTGGTTGCTAGTCTGTCGGTGTGACTTCTGTAGTTGGTTATTAGTCTCATGATAGAACCATTTTGTTTGGAAGTTACAGATGTTGCTGCAGAGAGAGTCTAGTCTAGCTAGATATTAATTTATCCTGAACTTTGCTTTCTTAGTGATTCATAATTCTTAATTTTGTTTTTAGCTGGGAAAACTCTTCAGATATTTAACATTGAAATGAAAAGTAAAATGAAGGCCCATACCATGACCGATGATGTCACCTTCTGGAAATGGATCTCTTTGAATACGGTTGCTCTTGTTACGGATAATGCAGTTTATCATTGGAGTATGGAAGGAGAGTCTCAGCCAGTGAAAATGTTTGATCGCCATTCTAGCCTTGCAGGGTGCCAGATTATCAATTATCGTACTGATGCAAAGCAAAAGTGGTTACTTCTGACTGGCATATCTGCACAGGTAACATTTTTCTAGTTTTTAATAAAAGGTTTAGAGAATTAATGGGCTCAGAATGCAGTTTATTTTGAAATTAGGTTGTCTTTGCAAATCTGATTTATTTTGGAAGACTGGTTTTTTTCCTTCCTTTTTTTTTTTTTTGTTTTTAGGAAATAGAGGTTGCTGGCTTAATGCCTTTATACTAACATACAGTTCAGAGTACTCTTACCAAGGTGTTTTTAGGTCTTATTTGCAGGTTGAGTGGATAATGAGTTCCTGTATGAATGATTTGCAATTTATTGTGGATATTTACTGCAGAATAAGTACTCCTGTATCTTTCTTTTTTTAAAGATAGTGTAAAGAGATGGTTGTATATGAGGCACATTTTAAACATTCATGTTAACGCTTTAATAAGAGAGTGTTTGCAGCTAAATTTTAAATTAAGAGGTATCAAATCTACATTGAGGGACTAACAAGGAATTGTAAATCCTTGTAAAGCATTCTAGTTATTTCAGTAGTTGTTGAATCTGGGAGTTATTGGGTCCCCAAACTTTATTCTGCTTCATCTTTTGTAGCAAAATCGTGTGGTAGGAGCTATGCAGTTATATTCCGTAGATAGGAAAGTGTCTCAGCCCATTGAAGGACATGCGGCTAGCTTCGCACAGTTTAAGATGGAAGGAAATGCAGAAGAGTCGACGTTATTTTGTTTTGCAGTACGGGGTCAAGCTGGAGGGAAGGTAAGTTTTGCCTTTGGAAATTATTTTAGTGAGAACTTATCTTTTTTGTCTTTCTGTTACTAATTAGTTACCTAATTTCAAAATAGTCTTCTCCCTTTCTTGCTGATTTGTTTTTAACATTCAGATTTTTGGTGACTTAATTTGTTTAAATTCTGTTTCTAGTGATACTTGTCAAAAATGAATGTTCTTTAACAGCTTATTTGTATCAGCTGTTTATAGTAAGACTTTATTTTCATTGCCTTTACCAAAGGCCTTAATTAGATGTTTTTCAACTTTACGGTGCATAAGAATCACTAGGGTGGCTAAAATGTACATTTGTGTGCCTTGCATCTAGAGAGTCTGATTCAGTAAGTGGAGCTCATAATGTGCATTTTAAATGCTCTAGGTGACTAGATAGAATATGTGGACCACAATTTCAGTACCATCGCCTTAAATCAGAGCTTCTCAGCGCCGACTATACATTGAAATCACCTGGACAAATTGAAGTACTTTGTACGGTTCTTAGTTTCAGACAACAGAAACAGGGTGTGGTTGATTAGAGCATAAAAAATTGAATGAAAGGATATTGGATAGTTTTCAATAGCTAGGAAGGTTAAGAACCGAACTTGGAAAATTAGGAGGAATAAGGGAGAATGGGCAGCAGCCAAAAGTCCTGACCCAGAACTCTGTGGACCTGCTGCTGCTATGATTGCACTGCTGGATGCCACAGCTGGCACTGCTGCCCCTGGAAACTCAGTTTGACTGCTTTTCTCATTGCCATAGCAGAATCTCTGACGTCTTAATATTTTTCCATGCTAAGTAGTTTTTAAAAATCAAGACAGAGATTGCCTAAAATATGGTAATCGATAGCCTTTAAGCTGGATGGCTTAGTCATCCTAATTAAGGATGAGACCACCCTAATAACTTTCATATGGTTATATATCTTGGAAACGGAATTATTTATTGTTTAGTCCATTCCTGACATGACTAAGCAAAATATATAATACTCTTTCATTGACATTATTTGCTTTCTCTTGCCTCGCTCACTGATGTGAAGCATCGGACATTTTAAATCAGAATGTTCTCATCCAGATTTGTGAGGTGTATGTGATTACAGCGACAACTCAGCTTAAGTGCATACTTACCTAAAGTGCATACTTTAGAGTAGGTGTGGGCAGAGAAGAATTTAACAACTTAAGTTAGATTTCTATTTGGAAAAACTAAATTATAATCAAAAGCCCTTTTGTGGGTATTGTTTTACCATTCTTAATTTAAAGTAGATTGAGGTGTGATGGAGCTATTCAACCGACTTTTTAAAATTTTTATCTTGAAATAATACATATTATTCATGGGAAGCTGCAAAGACGGTACGGAGAAATCCACCATCTTTAACCCCTGAAAATCACGAATTTACTCTCCATTACTAGAATTTTGTCTCTTCAAGAATGCTGTGTAAATCGAATCATATAGTATGTGATCTTCTGAGAGTGCCCTTTTTGTGTGTGTTCCCACTGGGCATAGTGTCCGTGAACGTTCATTTTATTCCTGAGGAGTTCCATGGTATGGTTGTACCATATAGTTTAATGTTCACCTATCATAGGACATTTTGGTTGTTTTTAGTTTGGGGCTATAAATAAAGCTGCTATGGTCCTTTTAGCATTTGATCATAAGTTTTATTTTCTTTTGAACAGTTACATATCATTGAAGTTGGCACACCACCTACAGGGAACCAACCCTTTCCAAAGAAGGCAGTGGATGTTTTCTTTCCTCCAGAAGCACAAAATGACTTTCCTGTTGCAATGCAGGTATTTTAAGCAAAACAAATGAACTTAAAATCTCTCCTCTTAACACAATTAATTCAAAAACTACAACTGATAGTCAATATGATTTAAGTGGTGCCTTTACTCAAAAGTAGTTTGTTAGTGAAACTTTGTAAAGTAATACACTTTCTTTAATGTAATATATAAATTGGGTTATCTCAGGTTGTTCAAAATGATGTTTTTCTCTTTTATCTTATATAATTTATTAATATTCTTGTGTTTTATGTAAGAGCTTGAGATATCCCATAGTTGAATTTGCTGTAAAAATGAGGAAGCCATAAATACTAGCTTTTAATTTTTCATATAAGCCTCTTGTCAAAGTTCTAGAATTTCACCATCTCTAAAATGGAATTGGACTAAATTTTCTGTTTATAGATTCATTATTTTACTGAAGTGTTGATCTTCTTTATACAGATCAGTGAAAAGCATGATGTAGTATTCTTGATTACTAAGTATGGTTATATCCACCTGTATGATCTTGAGACTGGTACCTGCATCTACATGAATAGAATCAGTGGAGAAACAATCTTTGTCACTGCACCTCATGAAGCCACAGCTGGAATAATTGGCGTAAACAGAAAGGGACAAGTAAGGAAACTTTGAAAATTAAATTAAGTGATATAATAAAATAGCACTTATTAGTGTTAGCTTTTTTCAAAAAGTAAATGGTAACTTTGGATGTCAGAAAATAATATATACCTAAAAATGCAGAAGCATATGATAACAGTCTCTCTTTAACGCTGTCTCAGAGAGAGAAACTATTTGGCATACAGTATAGCCACCTAGGATTGTGTGTGTGTCTCTATTATCAAGAGAAGTAACTCTTCATGCAAAGAAACTAGTAGGGTCACATTTGACAGACTGTGTACTTTTTTTTTTTTTTGGCTGTACCTCGCGGCTTGTGGGATCTTAGTTACCTGTCCAGGGATTGAAGCCAGACCCCAGCAGTGAAAGCGCCAAGTCCTAACCACTGGGCCAACAGGGAATTCCCAGATTGTATACTTTTTATAGGGGTTTTCTTCCTGTGATCTCTCTAAGACAAATTATCAACTACAAAGAAAAGAATTCTTCTTACATCTTTTTCCCTACCTCTTTAATTATTACTAAATGTTTAATGTTGGAAGGTGATATGTTACAGTAGCTATGATATGTTCAGTGGGGGTACTTGAAAAGTTATCCAATTAGGGAGTATATTAGCTGTTCTGAATTTGTCACATTTGACATACCTCCTCATACCACCTAACACAAGTGATCCTTCTTCTGTGTTTTAGTGTTTTAATGTAATTTAAAATATTATACCAGGAGGTATCTTTTTCCCTAAAAAAAAAAAAAAAAAGGTTAAAATTTCAAAAACAGTACTGTTACTGGCCTTGCCTTTTACTAGTTTTCCTCCAAATTAGTATTTTCCCTAGATGGTAAGCAAAAGAAGTAAATAGGTTTTTTTCTCCTTTATTCTATTAATTTCCAGAAAATGGTATGTATATGAAGAGAGAAATACTCTAGAGAGAGAGTCTTTCCCTACTTACCCATCTCCTCCCTCAATTGCACACCTGGTTAGGTGCTTCTGCTCTGTGTCCCTAGATCTTAGGTAGCCCTCTTCGTGGCACTTACCACAATGAATTACAGTTGTTTCAGTCACTATTCTCCCTTAGGAAAGGGGCTTTTCTTTGTTTAATTGTATTTCTACACCAGTCAGTGTCTCGCACAAAAGCTACTTTAAAAATATAGTAGCGTTCATCTATTCAGTTGCATGTGTCTCTCTTGGAAAAACCAAGAAGGAATGGGTCCTTTGGTGAACTAGGTTAGTGATAATTTTATAATGATAAATTTTTTAAGCCAGAGACTACTGTTTTTTGGCGGTTTTTTTGAGACTATTATTTGAACTAAAGTATCTTGCATAATTTTACCATATATATTTAATATTCATAACTTTGATTCTGGGACCTTATTGATTGTTTTCCTCCCCTTCCCCCCACAAATTTTCTGTGCCAGCTGCTTTGAATAAGAAGATGAATGTTTACAGTGACCTTTAGGCTTCAGGGCTTTACTCTTTTGCTCAGAGCCAACCAACTATAGCTGGACCTATGCCCTGAAGGAATGAGTGTGTGGTTTCTGTTGGTTGAAAAATCAAAAGTGATCAAGATGACTATTGTTGCCAATATCTAGCTTACATTCTGAACTTGGTAGAACTGAGTACTTTGGAAGGTACAGGAACCTTCTTTGTCCCCTGTAGATCTTAAGTACAGGTTTCTAGAAATCTGCTAGTACAGTCTAAAAGTAGGATAAAGATGAAACTGGTTTGGTGTTTGGGGAAGACTACAGAAAGTATAGTTAGAAGCGGGTTTGTTCATCTCCCTTATTTTTCCTAGGAGGTAAGTATTAAATTAAAGATGGGTGGAATGCAAATGACTATAAAGAAAGTAATTCTTCCTTTTTTTAAAAGGTGGTTCTTAATACGGAGCAGAGTGACACATGGCAGATAGAGGGTGGCCTAAGCTTTTGGCGATGGGGTCAGATCTGTAGAAATGACAGAATTTCGGAGGTGAAAATTTTTTCACTTTCCTCAAAAGGAATAATAGAACAGGCAAATAGATATTACCTATCTGTTTGATTATTGAGTTCTCATTTATTTAACAAATATTAAGCATTTACTTTGTGCTAAACACTGCCTGGTGCTAACAATACAATTAAAGATAAGTCCCTTTCCTTATGTGGAATAGTGACTGAGAAACACTTAGATGAGAAATAATAGTATGAGAACTGCTGTTGGGGTAATGTAAGTAGTTTACTGGGATGTATACCAGCTCTGGTGTTGGGGAGAGGAATGGATGCATAGTGAAGGGCTCCCTTTCTCTTTGGCAATTGACAGGAATTCAGCTTTTAAGCAGTGTTCTGTGACTTATTAGGAGGACTGAGGGTAGGCAATTGTTCTTCAAAAAGAAGCAATTAGAAGTTCCTCTTCACTGGTGCCACATTTATAAGCACCTGCTGTATACCTTGCGGTATATAAGGTGCCTGAGGATTCAGTGGTCCTCCCCTCATTGAGTATATAATCTGGACTCTGGGAATGTAAATGTAGTTAAAATTACTGAAAAACACTAGAGTTAGAAGGAATGTACCTTAAACTTCTTCCAGGTGAACTCATACCATGTTAAGAATGAATGAATGGTAGCAAAGCAGAGTTTGGACAGTATGAAGTGGGGAGTTATTTATATTATAAGATGGCCATATTTTAGGAACCCGCAAATAGCTTAGTATCCTTTAGTCTTCTCTTTTCTGCCCTTTTTTTTTCTTTTTTTTTAATGGCAATAAGAAAGCAGCTGTCACAGTTTTATTACCTTTGTGACTCAGTAGTCATCAGCTCTAAATGGATTTGGTTTCACTGATGCTCACATGAACACATTGCAGCTATTCATTAGATCTTAAATTGCAGGTTCTCTCAGTATGTGTGGAAGAAGAAAACATAATTCCTTATATCACCAATGTCCTACAAAATCCTGATTTGGCCCTGAGAATGGCTGTACGTAACAACTTGGCTGGTGCTGAAGAACTCTTTGCCCGGAAATTTAATGCTCTTTTTGCCCAGGGAAATTACTCAGAGGCAGCAAAGGTGGCTGCTAATGCACCAAAGGTAAATAGTTATGAAAGTGAAGTTGCCATGATTGGATTAATGCTAATATGCTCTATTTCTAATACTGTTAGAACTGGAACCAGCTTTCCACAGAGAAGCTAATCTTTTTTAGGATATGTTTTCCAGTAGAATGAGTTACTTGTCAGTACCTCTAGATTTAATTACTTTTCTGTGCTCTAGATTTGGTTAGCTTCTTAAAACTCCGAATGTCAGAATGATATATAGATCTAACAAGCTCTGATTTACAGAGATGTAATACTGTTTAGTTACTCAGTTGTTATACTGTTTGATCTTATCTGTGATAGCTACTGATTTTATTTCTAAGAGTTGAAAATTAAACAGATCCTGTTCAATTTATGGTAGGAAGAGTTGTCTGAAATTGAGCTGAATTTATCCTCATCACCTTGGTATTATGTTGGACTGAATTAACACCTTACTCCCTGACCAGTGTAATGGAATTTCCACTTAACCTAATGTGAACCTGGAATAATAGCTAGTTGTAACTTATTGTCTTACACATTGACATTATTATAATTAGGTTGGTAAGTTCCTGATTCAGGATAATCTCATAACATTGAACCAGAAGTGTGACTGAATCTTTACTATTCAATATATTGAAGATTTGAGGTTTGGTTTTAGTAGATGGAATCATGCCTTTAAAATTGACTTAAGAGACCCATGGAGTTATTAGTGTGATGTTGGATCATCTTTAAAAGGAGTGTGTAACATTTCTGTTTCTTAAAGGGAATCCTTCGTACCCCAGACACCATCCGTCGGTTCCAGAGTGTCCCAGCTCAGCCAGGTCAAACTTCTCCCCTACTTCAGTACTTTGGAATCCTTTTGGACCAGGGCCAGCTAAACAAATATGAATCCTTAGAACTGTGTAGGCCTGTACTTCAGCAAGGGCGGAAACAGCTTTTGGAGAAATGGTTAAAAGAAGATAAGGTATATTCTGTTAACATATTTTTGCTTTGATTAAATACCATGTTAGCAAGTTAAAAACATAGGCTGTGCCAGAATATCTCCATCCATTATTTATTGCTTGTAGGAATAGAACAAGAATAGACATTGCATGAGATGCATAAACTTACTTCCTTTTGAAAATGTATTTATTTTGTGGCATGCTGAGGGTAGGATATCTATTTTAAAATGGAATCCAGGATTACTTGCTTGGTGGTTAAAACTCTAATCTGGAAGCAAATTGCTATCCTTTTGCTTCAGGAAAAGCTTAGTGTGAGACGCTTTGCGCATTCATGTTTGTCAATGTATGTAACACTCACTTGGACCTAAGAATGTATTCCTTTCTCCCACATCCCACACTTGATATGCCCAGTAGTTTCAACCATACAACATCATATCTTTTCTTGTAGAACTTCCCAGGTATCAAAACTGTGATATTTGCCGCTAGTAACCATGTTTGGGTGTGCAAGGGAAACATATTATATAAAATGTTGGCTCAGAAATTTGTTAACAAGACAGCAGGGCTGTCTAATTAGCAGTGATATGGATTCCCAAAGAGATTTCACAGAATGTTAATTGGCATTACATGAAAAAATACTTAACTAGTTTCTTGAAATTATTTAAATATAAATCTTTAAAAACTGTTGTTAACCAGCTTTCTTTACTGTAGGATTTCTCTATGCCTTTTAAATTCACTCAGTACTTACTAATTCCTTTTTACATAGAGTACCTGGTGGTATTATGTTTTCTGGAGCACATTATGGAAAATGTTGCTTATTTGTAAGGCAACTAACAAGTTTAAACAGGCCTTTAGTGGTATTATTCCTTTCATACCACCATAGAAAGCCTTCCTCCACAAAGTGGCAATATTGAATTGCCATGTCTTATGCCAGTGTCAAGAACTGAGGTGGTACTGTTTATAGCACTCTGAGTAGTGAATAACTTTTAATGTTAGACCTTTTGGCTTTAGTGTTATGTTGGTTATAGTTTTACATTACTACTTGTAAGTCCTTGTTTCTTGACCCAGCTTCTGGCAATCTTATAGGATATTGGAGGATAGTACTCCGGAGTTGGGATGCTTGGACAGGAGTCTGCTGAAGAATAGTTACTAGCCACATAGCGAGTATTTGAGGTCTGTCCTAATTGCTTAAGATAAGGGAGGATGGGAACAGCCAAGGTAACTGAGTTGACCAATATAAGTGTGAAAGCTTTTTGGGTATCATTACCTTTTTTGGTGAATGGTCACATAGGATTCGTTTGTGGTAAAAAGGACACTGATCAACTCTTCATTAGTTAACATGTTCGGTTGAGAGGTGTAGACTCTGATAGAACTTCTCATTGAATGTCGGTGATAATCATAGAAAATCAACTCTAGTATATAAAGCAGAACTCTTTTAGAGAAGCTGCTTTCCAGATTGGGCAGCTGGCTAAGGCAGGTTGAATAGTACAGAGGAGGGTATCTGCAAGTATACCACCTAAAAATTCTAAAATTTTTATCTGTTTGACCTCTTGAAATTAATGTCCTGCTTTATAACCTTAAATCCAAAAATCAAGAAGATAATGAAGCTTAGATCCTTCAGACATACAGATTATACCCTAATTTTAGTAATGGCCTTTATGGTAAGCCTCATCTGGCTCCTTGAATATCAGATTTTCATTTCATAACATTACATTAGGAGCTGCATTATTCTTGAAAAATTAAGACCATGTGGGTCTGATATCTGAATACTTTTAATAGTTAGAGGTGCAAGATTCTGCTTTTTAAGTATTTATGTTCCTAACAAGGTAATTGGTAGTATCTGTACGTGTGAAGTCTTGGTGGGTTTTTATCCTTGATTAAGTAGAATGTGTGGAGAATGCTGAGTTACTGCTGTGAATACAAAATCAAGAGTCCCGGGCTTCCCTGGTGGCACAGTGGTTGAGAGTCCGCCTGCCAATGCAGGGGACACGGGTTCAAGCCCTGGTCCGGGAAGATCCCATGTGCCGCGGAGCAACTAAGTCCATGTGCCACGACTACTGAGCCTGCACTCTAGAGCCCTCGAGCCACAACTACTGAAGTCCGCGAGCCACAACTACTGAAGCCCGCGAGCCACAACTACTGAAGCCCGTGCGCCTAGAACCCGCGCTCCATAACAGGAGAAAGCCACCTCAATGAGAAGCCTGTGCTCCACAACGAAGAGTAGCACCCGTTCGTCGCAACTAGAGAAAGCCCGCACGCAGCAATGAAGACGCAACACAGCCAAAAATAAATACATTAATTAATTAATTAATTATTTAAAAAATCAAGTCTTTATAACCACAACCCCTGTATATTTATAATACATTCTGGGACAACTGAGAAACTAAGTGCCTGTCATGTTAGTTATTATTTATAGTGGAAGTAGTGTCAATTGCTGATTTATACAACAGCTCATGGATTACTAAACAGTCTCTGTTTTTCCTTTGGACAGCTGGAATGCTCTGAAGAACTGGGAGACCTTGTGAAATCCGTGGACCCTACATTGGCACTTAGTGTGTACCTAAGGGCTAATGTGCCAAATAAAGTCATTCAGTGCTTTGCAGAAACAGGTCAAGTTCAGAAGATTGTTTTATACGCTAAAAAAGTGAGTTCAATGAAACAGATTCTCCACATAAATTCATTAAAACATTAAGAGAGAAATTAGCTTATAGTAACTCTCAGTGACTTTAATAGTAAATTTCCTTAAATATTTATAATTACTTGGAAAAGTATAAAAATGCTGTTACGGCTCACATATAGAATTACACTTCAAAAATGGAGATGGGCTTCCCTGGTGGCACAGTGGTTGGGAGTCCGCCTGCCAATGCAGGGGACACGGATTCGTGCCCCGGTCCGGGAATATCCCACATGCCGCGGAGTGGCTGGGTCCGTGAGCCATGGCCGCTGAGCCTGCGCTTCCGGAGCCTGTGCTCCGCAACGGGAGATGCCACAACAGTGAGAAGCCCGCACACCACAAAAAAAAAAAAATGGAGACAGTTACTCTTGTAACTGGCTTATAGAATTTAAGCTTCTAGGGCATGTTTAACCTGTTAGAACAGATTTTTTTGGTGGTCAATGATACTGAATAAGCCAATTATAAAAATTTATAGCTATTTGTTCAAATATGTTATCACCAAGGTGTTTATTTGTCTTGTATAAACCAAGATCAAATTGAGCATCTAAGTTAAAACTGAATTTGTATTTTCACCATTAGCTCTGTCTGTAGTAGCAAGATTCTATTGCAGAAAAAGCCTTTAAATGATATAAAAATGGAACTTTGCAGCAGGTCTTAAGTTTTTGTCTCTTTGTAGGTTGGATATACTCCAGACTGGATCTTTCTGCTGAGAAATGTTATGCGAATCAGTCCAGATCAGGGGCAGCAGTTTGCTCAAATGTTAGTTCAGGATGAAGAACCTCTTGCTGATATCACACAGGTAAAGCAGTTAAAATGTAATTTGTAGAAGTTGATTTAAATAGAGAATGGGGGAGATCTGAGTTTAAACAACTTTGGAGAAGAATGGGTTAATTTTTTTATTTGTAGAAATTAGAGCTGTGTTGATCTACATGGATAAACCTTAAGTACGTTACCAGAAAAAGCAACTTGCAGAAGAGTGCACAGTCAGATACCATCTATATACAGTTCTAAAACATGCAGAACAAATACCATCTCATTTAGAGTGGTATATGTGTTAAAAATATGAAAAATATATGGGAATAATAAAACACAAAGGATAGCCGCTGCCACTAGGTGAAGGGAGAGGGAAGAGATGCATGTATGAAGTGGGAGTCACAGACTCTTTCATTTTTATGCTTTTGTATATTTTAAATAGTTCATCAGGGAATTCCCTGGCGGTCCAGTGGTTAGGAGTCCGTGCTTCCACCACACGGGGTACGGGTTCGATCCCTGGTCGGGGAACTAAGGTCCTGCATGCCGTGTGGCGTGGCATGCATGCATGCATGCATGCATCAATCAGTCAATCATCAGAATTTTAAATCTGTCAATTTTATTCTGCTATTATATAGTATCTTGAAATATTTTGTGGTAGTTTTTACTAGAACTAAAAGTAACTCCAGAAGACAAAAACTTACTCTTAAATTACAAGGTTATGCTGTCCAAATAATATTCTTTAAATCTGGGATTTGATCTGGCAGTGTTTTATATGTGAAGAAAGAGATAATGTTTCATTTCCTTTCATTTACATATATTGTCAACAGTATCATAAAGCAGTTTTTAAGTATCTTAAAACGATTTCCTTTAAATCTTTTTTTTGCAGATTGTCGACGTGTTTATGGAATACAATCTAATTCAGCAGTGTACTGCATTCTTGCTTGATGCACTGAAGAATAATCGCCCATCTGAAGGTCCTTTACAGACAAGGTTGCTTGAGATGAACCTTATGCATGCACCTCAAGTACGTGTTTTCATGCTTTTTAGGCATGTTTCCAACACTGTTTTTGTAGTTATTCAGAGCTTCTTAGATTATTTGAAGCTACTGAGATGCCTATTCCTTGTTTTAGAAAATTTAGCTAACATTCTTTTGTACTTTCTCTCCTTTACCAATTAATTCACTGTTGAATCTTAATATGTAATCTGCATATGGAGTTACTGATATAAATGGAGTAGTAAAATAAACTCATCCTTTTTATGGTTTTATAGGTCGCAGATGCTATTCTGGGGAATCAGATGTTCACGCATTATGACCGGGCTCATATCGCTCAGCTATGTGAGAAAGCTGGCCTCCTGCAGCGTGCATTAGAACACTTCACTGACTTATATGATATAAAGCGTGCGGTTGTTCATACCCATCTTCTTAACCCTGAGGTATTTTAGGCTCTTACCTAACTATTAGTTATGATTAATTGGTATACTGAAAATGTGTCTGTGTTACTGAATGATAGTAATTTCATACCACCATTAGGTTTAACATTGTTTCATTTATTTATTTACTTATTTATTTTGTCCTCTAGTGGTTAGTGAATTACTTTGGGTCCTTATCAGTAGAAGACTCCCTGGAATGCCTCAGAGCCATGCTCTCTGCCAATATTCGTCAGAATCTACAGATCTGTGTGCAAGTGGCTTCTAAGTATCACGAACAACTGTCCACTCAGTCTCTGATTGAACTTTTTGAATCTTTCAAGAGTTTTGAAGGTAATTAGGGGTTTGAGTTGTTTAAAATTATTTAAGGTAGCCAAGAGGGGTATTGTTATACGGACAATGTCATAGGCTATATGGACTTGTCATAGGCTGTTGGAAATTCCTTCTACAAGCTTACTTTGATGGGATATTTTAAGTCTTATTATTCAGTAACTGTTGTCAGGCATATTCTATACCAGGTTCCAGGGACATGCAGTGAAGAAGACTGTCTGCATGGATATTTTATAGGTGAATTAAAGGCAAAATTTTAAGATACAAATATATGTAGTAGCTTTGTCATAATTGTATAAGATGAAAATACTAATGATTAGGTATGTAATGATTGTGTTTATATTGTCTGACTCTTATAATGGCTAATGATTCTAGCCAAGGAAATTTTGTGACTTGTCCCTGTAGCAGGTTTTCTCAACCTCAGCGATACAGACATATTGGGCTGGATAATTTGTTGGGCTGGGGGGTACATTTTTGTATGCATGCAGGATATTTAGCAGCATTGCTGGCTTCAGTCCACTGGATGCCAGGATCATTAGCTCCACCAGTTGTGACCACTAAAATGTCTCCAGACCTTGCTCAATGTCTCCTGGGAAGAAAACCATCTTGCCCCCAGTTGAGAACCACGGTTGTGCTGAGTATTAATGTAATCACTGTTGGTGGCTTTTAGGTTCACTACCTAAATATCTGGTCTCTACTTAACTTTCCCTCCCTCTTCTTGTAGTACTGCTCTAGACAGAAGGAATAAGCTATTCCTACTAGTTTTCTTAATTTTTTCAGTTTCTATGTTAACTGTGCACTACATTTATACTGTTCATTCAGTACAGTAGCACTAGCCACATGTAGCTATGTAAATTTAAAGTAATTAAAATTGAATACAATTAAAAGTTTAGTTCTTCAGTCACACTAGCTACATTTCAGGTGCTCAATAGCCACGTGTGGTTAGTGGCTACTGTATTACATAGTGTAGATATAGAATATTTGCATCATTGCAGAAAATTCTGTTGAATGGCACTGCATTAAATTCTTTTTAAGCTACTGATGTGTGTTTCCTATTAACTCCGTATAGAAAAACACCTGCTATAGTGGACTTCATTTAAAATTTCTCATATGGCCTATGGTATTAGCTTTGATATTAAGTAGCTGTCTCCTATTTCTCAACTACTAGAAAACATTGAATTTTCTGTTCTGTAGGGATTAAAGTACAAATCCATTTATTGAACTGATTAGTGGACTATTTAATATTCTTATTGAGCTTTTTGAGCAACCAGTTTTTATTTGGGACTATTCAGTATAACTGTGGTTTTTTTTGCTTGTTTTTTAAATTGAGGTATAATTGACATAATGTTTTTTAATTGCTTAAGTATTTTTTGGGTCTGGCGCCCTCAAAGGTACACCTGTGCTTAATTTCAATTATTTGTTTCTTTAAGGTCTTTTTTATTTTCTGGGATCCATTGTTAACTTTAGTCAGGACCCAGATGTGCACTTTAAATATATTCAGGCAGCTTGCAAGACGGGGCAGATCAAAGAAGTAGAAAGAATCTGCAGAGAAAGCAACTGCTATGATCCTGAGCGAGTCAAGAATTTTCTCAAGGTAAGAGTGAGTGATGCATTTTCTGGTTGGGTTGAAGATCAGCAGTTCTGCAAGGGTTTGCTCACAGTTTTAAAGTATTTTTTTTCCCCTAAAAGTGAAATTCTTAGCATTCTCAAATTGTATGCTGAATTATTTCTTCCAAATTTAATATTCTGTGGTTTCCTTTGAAATAAGGAAGGAAATTTGTAAGTAGTACTTAGGAATGACCATCTGTTTAAATGAAGAGAAAAATAACACTATCTCTAAGAAATTTCCTTTCTTTAACTTTAATTTTAGAAGAAAATTTTTGAAAAGTGATTGTAGATGCTCAGTGTTTAGAATATCATTTAGGCGCTTTTTGAATATTAAGATCAGCTTGCCCTCAGTGTTATTTTAAGGGGCCTGTATTATATGCCAAGGGCTCTGTTGTGTAAAGGACATGGGTTAACCTCTGTCATTGATAAGCCTAACTCTAGAAACTAAATATTAATCATGTGTAATTCATAAATTGAAGGTACAATCGAACAAAAAAACCCTCAGCTTTGTGACACGAATTTGGTTATGGAGAAGTAAGAACTGCCTGTGTTGGAATGAGGAGTAATGGTTTAAAGATTCTTAGACCTTTACAGCATACCTGAGGGCAGTTGATCTTTGTTTAATGGTTAACTTAACTTTGGCTTTATTCTCATACCTACTAATTACTTTGTGAGGAAGGTAAGACTTTAAAATTGGCAGTCGTTTATAAAAATTAGGAAAACTACAGAACATTCAGATCCCCCCAAAATACATATTTACATACTTTACATTTATATTAAAAATATATTAAATGATTCCAGAGATTGTATATAAAGTTCTTAAGTATTTTTTTCTTCTGGAAGAATTTTAGATTGAAACTAAAACCAAAATGTTCATTGTGCAGTTTAGTAGGAAAGATCAGGCTTTTCTTACTCCTACACTGATCATTTTTAGATGATCTGTAGTTGTTTTAGCTGATTCTTCTTCTGAAGAGCTTAATACCTAGATTAAATAGCGAAACCCTTAGGTGTTTTAGTGTAATGATGTAGTTAAAGTGCTGAAGTTGCCCTATGTTTTGGATTAAAAGATAAACATTCCCCAAAAGTATAGCTTTATAATGTCTTGGCCATCATGAATATTCTGAGGAGCCTGGCTAGTATATGTTTGAACCCATGACTTCCTGGTGTCATAAAAAAACGTCCAAATGAGAAAGATTTGATACTCTGTGCTTGACTAGTATACCCGTAACACCAGTCCACTCCCTCCTTTGAGTAACAGTACTGCTTCCGTTTTTAAAAAATACTGCCAGATCCACACTGATTTCTTTTTGTTTTCATTAAGCTCCCAGCTTTTACGCTTCAATTGTAATTTCTCGAGCATTGGGTTATAGTCTTTGAGTTATATATACGTAAAGCAGGACTAAATTAACTATTTTCACCTAATTATGATGATCTTGAGCTTCATAAAAAACCCTCTGGAAACTAGGATGTGGCAGCCTTACATTGCTTAGCCCGTGAGATCGAATTAGATGAGGAACCCCCCTCCACACTCGTGAATTGGATGCAAGTCTAATAGAGGAGAGTGGATGTGAATTATGGGCTTTTGAAAGGCCAGACCTGGTTCAAATTCCTTTTCTTTCTATAAAGCTGTTAACCTCAGGCCAGTTAACTAAGGTGCCTCAGCCTTGGTTTCTTCAACCATCAGCTGTGTTTATCAAGTACCTTGTATGCCATAGGTGTTCAAGTGATAACCGTGGTTAATAAGCTGTGTTGGTGGGCCTTGAAAATAAGGTATTGTCAGCCTTTCTATCAGGCAAGTTTTGTTTCTTTTTGGTTTTAAGTTATTCCTGACTCCTTGAAGGAATTTTAATACCAGCCTGACTTAGAGGAAAAAACCTAGTCTCTTATCATTAAATAATCTGAGATGGGAGCTCAGTGCTAATATGCTACTATTGGATATTCAGCCTTTCACCCCAGTAATGAGAATGAACATACTAAACCATTTACTCACTTTCCTGATTGATCGGTAGTTTGTAGCGGCATGCTGCATTTCATCATCACCGTTATTAAACTTCATTTTGGTGTTACTAGCTGTATTATAACTGATGTTGTATGCAAACTGTGATAATAAGAAAAATACTTCTCTGAATCTAATCTTGAACATTAGACAAGTGCCAATTACATGCTAGCCACCGGGAATGCAGAGATTGATAGAATATGATAGCATATGAATTCTCCTTTAAAGAGGCCTGTAAGGATGAAATGGTGCCAGTAGCCTTGCATAGAAAATGTAAAACTGTTCTTTAGACCCATGCCTCTTGCTACCTTTGATCTTATTTTCCAGGTTTTGTTTCAACCTCACTGGCCTGCTTGCTATTCCTGGAACTCCCCAAACCCTCTCCTGCCCCAGGGCCTTTGCTTGTGCCCTTTCCCACTTTCCTCTCAGACCTTCATGACCTGCTCCCTTACCTTCTTTCAGACTTCCAGTCAAATGTCACGAGAAAGGATGTCTCAGCTTACCCTTGTCTAAAATAAAGTCTATTCCTGTTCCATCCTCACTTCCCCCTTGTCTTGTTCTCTTTTTCTTTATAACACTTAGCACTGTCTCTTCCCACTAGAATGTAAGTCTCTTTGGGGAATGCTTACTTTGTTCTCTGCTATATCTCCAAACTTTATGTTTAAGAAAACCTGAATATGTTTATATAATTGCAATTTTGATCCTAAAATCTCTAATCATAATACCTAAAGGGTAACCTTTAAATAAAAATTTAAAATATTAATAGCATTATTTTCATATATGAAATCATATGCAAATTTAGGTAATCACGAAAGTATCCCAGTTTTTGTCTGCTTTTTTCAAATTTAAATTTTCTTTGTGAATACAGATAGTTGTCTTTTGCAGCAGAAATCTTAAACCACCCACGCGTGAGACTAGAATACCTAAGTAATCTTAGATTACTTGCCAAGTATGTTTTATCCCCAAGTGGTGAAATGCAGAAGGTAATATTTTATATGTATATTAAACAAGATAAAGAAGATTAGTGTGTTGATGTTTGTTTAGTAGGAAAAACTTGGCCTGCTAAAATCTTTTGCATAGGTAGATCAAACATTCTCTTTAGAAATGATTATAGCAGCTCTTAGTACAGAGTTTTCCATGGTGCTAAATAATACTTGCTTTAGACTTTCCTTGATGGGAAAAATCTGCAGCTGGACTTCCACTTCAGATTTACAGCCATTTTGTGTTTTTTTTAATTCAGGATTTCTTATGACTCCAGATGTAGTTTAGTGTTCTCTGAACACTTCATAGACTAATTATAATTGTTTATAATTGGGTGACTTATAAGTGCTAGACTTAGGATTTATTGTAACCTTGCAAGTAACGTTTTTTGTGGCTGTCATTGAGGAAAGTCCTGTCCTGCTTAGTTCTTCTTCTTCAGTAGACAATCCATAGAGGAATCATTTACTGAGGAATGTTTCACTGTGTATAAATGAATTCCTGATGGAAACTGTTGTTTTTTGTGCTGTACCTAATGTCTGTGGAATGTAACAGGACATGTATCAGGTAAATGCCCAGTACAGGTGTTACCTACCTGTCTATAACATCTATGTCAATCTGTAAGTAGGATTATAGCTTGGTATTTGTAATGGTAAAAGCAGTTGGCAATTTTAAAGATGCTTTAAATGTTTTTTATCTTCTAAACCTTTCTTTTTTTTTATAGCAACATGTGGTATATTTAAATTCATGGCCATCACTATCATGCTGCTCCTTGTAGGCTTCATTATAACAGTGTTAGAAGACAGTCATATAGATTGGAATGGGGAGGGGTAAAAAACAAGTCATCAGTTTGAAACAAATGTGAGCCAATATGCCTAATTTTGACAGTGTGACTATACCTCTTAAATCAACTACAAATTCAGTTGTTACTATTAATGAAAGTCCCAGTGTGATGATTTTATATCCTGAGTGCCACTGATGGCTCACAAGTCTTGTTACTTTTTTTGTAAAGGATTATATGTGGGAAGGACCTGGTATTTTGCTGTGGCTCTAGGTATTACTTCATAAAAATTTATGGAAACTGGGTTGGGCACTTCTAAGAATAGCCAAGTTTATGTGAGCCTCTCCCACAAGTGTAGAACAGATTCTCATATTTTACACTGATAAACTCACAGAAGAAGAAAATTAAGGTTTCTTTTTTTTTTTTTTTTCCAGGAAGCAAAGCTAACAGATCAGTTACCACTTATCATTGTGTGTGATCGATTTGACTTTGTCCATGATTTGGTGCTCTATTTATATAGAAATAATCTTCAAAAGTATATAGAGATATATGTACAGAAGGTAAGTAATACTTAGATAACTTTAAAATATAATCTTGTGGATCTTGCTTCTCACACTGGAAATCTTCATCCTTTTGAAACTCTGTGTCCAGTAAGAGTGGTCTGCTACAATGGCTTTCAACTTTTTTTTTTCCCAGAAGAATCCTTTCTTTGATTAAAATTTTACGTGCATTCCAAGTAGGTAGAGCAAAACAGAACTGCTGTAGTTGAAAAAATTGAGTGGCCTACACCCTACTTATTTGATAGCCCCTGCGGTATCTGTATGGAGGCCATAGGCTGCAAAGCATAGTATTAAAACCATCTTAAATAAAGATATTAGAAACTTTACGTTCTAACTCCAGAAACAGAGAGGCAGTTTTGCTATTATGGAGGCCTTTTTACCAGATAATGTTTTCACAGTCATTCTGTGACTTTAGCTTCTTTGAACTTATTTGTCCTTTGGAGCAATGCTGAAGTAATTAATTAACCAAGGCAGACTTCCTGCTAAATTTCTTTGTCTAGTTGTAAATTTAGACTCAGTTTATTACTGAATTTTGAAACTGAGCTTGAAGAGGAAAATGAGTTTTATTTTTTAAAACTCCTTTTGGTTTTGCTTATTAGTAACGTAATGACATTCTTCTTCTTCTTTTTTTTTTTTTTTAAACCATAGGTGAATCCAAGTCGACTTCCTGTGGTTATTGGAGGATTACTTGATGTTGATTGCTCTGAAGATGTCATTAAAAACTTGATTCTTGTTGTAAGAGGTCAATTCTCTACTGATGAGCTTGTTGCTGAGGTTGAAAAAAGAAACAGGTGTAGTACTGTTTTAATCTTCATAACTAAAAATAAATTATTAGTCTCTTTTAGCTTGGTAATGAATAGAAGTATAACCTGTCAGTTGCCTAAAAGCTACTCAGTAACTCAGGGACCTTAATTCCTTGGAGATACCTAATCTAGAAGTGATAAGCTAGCTGTAGCTTGCTCTATTTCTGAAAAAAAAAAAAAAAAGTTTTCTTAACTATTACAGCTGTCATATAGAATATCTGTTAATCTAGTTGATCACCTTCTTTGCATGTTTATACACAGAGTCAATGTAAACTATTTTAATGTAAACTATGTAAAAAGCCTCCTTTTGGTTAGGTATGATACCACCATATTTAATAACTAATTCTTCTCTGATAAATTCTTCTCAAGCATGACAAAAGAAAAGAGTTCCCTGTGTAACTCTGGGTTAAACTCATTTTTAAGTTGAACCTTGATATGATAATACGAATTACGAATTTCCAGTAAAGGAGAACATAGTGTGAGTGCTTCTAATATTTATACTGTGAAGTCTTCTTTTTGCGGTACGCGGGCCTCTCACTGCTGTGGCCTCTCCCGTTGCGGAGCACAGGCTCCGGATGCGCAGGCTCTGCGGCCATGGCTCACGGGTCCAGCCGCTCTGCGGCATGTGGGATCTTCCTGGACCGGGGCACGAACCCGTGTCCCCTGCATCGGCAGGCGGACTCTCAACCACTGCGCCACCAGGGAAGCCCTGTGAAGTCTTTTTTTAGCCGGGACATTTTGTGTTCAGAAAGTGCTGACGTAGTAAATGAGGTTAGTGGGTTGGTATAATAGTAGGAGGTTACTCTAGCTATGAAAAGATGATCAAGAATGGGGTTTAATTTTAACCTGAGGTGGTACAGGTGTTCTGTTAATGGTATTCATAGAATTTATATCCGAATGTTTCAAACATTCAGAAAATGTTTGAGAAATTCTCCCGTTAAGGACAATGGAGATGTAGAATATAATACTGATTTTTTTAAAGTTTGAGACTAAAGTGATTATAGGTTGTAACAATTTTGTTATTTAAACCATGGTAAAAGAGTGTTGGTCATCTGGACCATTGAAATATAAGCTATAACTTAGCAAAACCATGGCCCTTGGTGGAGTGATTGTATGACTGCTAGAGGTATTAAAGCTAGAGCTTCTAAAGCTACCAGATTTTGTTCCCAGTATATATTTAGGGTACTATTTCTTTTGGCTTTAGGTAATGTTGTATGTTACTTGCGTTAAAATTAAAAGGAACTTCAGATAATCAGGCCTATTTTTTCATACCACATCTCTATTCTACTCCTAAACAAAACTTATCCAAAGTCCAGCCATTTTGTCCAGTTTTAAGAACAATCTATGAACCTATAATCTTTTTTTTTCTATATCCTGTCTAGATAATGTAGCAGATAGATCTGGGAGAGTATGAAAGACAGTCTTATATATACCTTCTGTGTAATCTCGGGCAAATCATTTAACCATCTCCAAGTCTTAGTTTCACACTTTGTAGTAGGCGTGTTGAGAATTCAAAATAGTATATGGGAAAGTACATTATAGACCGTAAGGTACTTACATAGTGTGTCAAGAATGTGCTATTTATAATATAATATGTGTATATGTGGGGTTTTTTTGTGTGTTTCTTTTCCTTTTTTTTATTTTTTTACTAGATTGAAACTGCTTCTGCCTTGGCTGGAGGCTAGAATTCATGAGGGCTGTGAAGAGCCTGCTACTCACAATGCTTTAGCCAAAATCTACATAGACAGTAATAACAACCCAGAGCGATTTCTTCGGGAAAATCCTTATTATGACAGTCGTGTTGTTGGAAAGTATTGTGAGAAGAGAGATCCACATCTAGCCTGTGTTGCTTATGAACGTGGCCAGTGTGATCTGGAACTTATTAATGTGAGTACTGCTAGCTGAACGTGTACAGAGAAGACTGCATTTTTTTTTTCCAAAATAAATTTATTTATTTTTGGCTGTGTTGGGTCTTCGTTGCTGCACGCGGGCTTTCTCTAGTTGTGGCGAGCAGTGCTGCTCTTCGTTGTGGTGCGTGGGCTTCTCGTTGTGGTGGCTTCTCGTTGCGGAACATGGCCTCTAGGCACAGAGGCTTCAGTAGTTGTGGCTCGCGGGCTCTAGAGCACAGGCTCAGTAGTTGCGGCACACAGGCTTAGTTGCTCCGCAGCATGTGGGATCTTCCCGGATCGAACCCGTGTCTCCTGCATTGGCAGGTAGACTTCTAACGACTGTGCCACCATGGAAGTCCCATGACTGCATTTTTTTTTTTTTTTTTTTTTTTGCGGTACGCGGGCCTCTCACTGTTGTGGCCTCTCCCGTTGCGGAGCACAGGCTCTGGACGCACAGGCTCAGCGGCCATGGCTCACGGGCCCAGCCGCTCCGTGTCATGTGGGATCTTCCCCAACCGGGGCACGAACCCGTGTCCCCTGCATCGGCAGGCGGACTCTCAACCACTGCGCCACCAGGGAAGCCCATGACTGCATTTTTTAAAAACCTGTTATATAATGTTGGATTAGTGAATTTTGAGGGTTTCAGAGTGGTTTTAGGTAATATGGAGCATCTTTGAAAGGTACATTCTTTTTTTAAAAACTTTGCTGATAATTATGAACTTAAACTGGCCAAAGTAGTTGATTAAGCTTATATTCACCCATTAACATTTAACCCCACTAGTTTTATCACTTATGTTCTCATACACTCATATGTACACACGCACATATATGTATATATGTTTATATATGTATGTACGTATAGACACATCTAAATTTTTAACCATGTGAGAATAAATTGCATACCTCATGGCCTTATACCTCTTCATTGTGTATTTGTTAAGAATAAGGATATTCTCTTTCATAACCACATTGTAGATGGCAACCTCAGTCAGTCTGACACAAGTAGAATACTTTTTACAGTCTGTTTTATTCCAGTTTTGTCAATTGACCCAACAATGTCCTTTAAAAGAAATTTTTTCCCTCCAGTCTAGGATTACATGTAGTTGTCGTATCTATCTTGTCTCTTTTAATCTGAAACAATTCTTCACACTTTCTTTGTCTTTTATTGACAGACATAATTGTAAAAATAGTCTTTTTCTCTATTTGTAACTTTTTATTGAGGTAAAATTCACATTACATTAACCATTTGAAAGTGAACAATTCAGTGGCAGTTAGTACATTTACAGTGTTGTGTAATCACTACACCTCTCTCTAGTTCCAAGTTTTCATCACCACATGAGGAAATCCAGTACTCATTAAGCAGTTGCTCCACATTCCCTGCCTCCTTCCAGCCCCTGACAACCTCCAAACTGCCTTCCGTCTCTGTGGATTCACCTGTTCTGTATATTTCTTATAAATGAAAAGTCTTTTAAAAAAAAATAGAATGTTCTTCGCTTTGAGTTTCTCTTATTGTTCCTCCTGATTAGATTTAGATTGTACGTTTCCATCCAGAATTTATTACTTAAGTGATGTTTTGTTTTTCTCATGCTATAACATGCAGAAGCACCTAATGTCCTTTTGTCCTTCATTTTCGGGGTCACTTTTTATCAAGTTGTCAATTTCTCCTATTGCCTAAATATATTTCCCCTTGCAGATATATTTCCCCTTGCAGATATTAAGTAGTTTGTGAAGAGACATTTAAGACAATGCGAGTATCCTACTGTGTGTGTGTTTGCGTGCGTGTGTGTGTATGTATGGCTCCCCTGCCCCCCAGTTTTGAATCTATTGATTCTTATTCAACCAGTCTTAATGTGTTGGTTGCAAAATAACAATTTTCCAACTTTATCCCTTTCTCCACATTTATCAGTCAGCATATATTCATGCACTCATGAGTTCTGTGGGTTATCATCCATTGTTTTGATTTTCAAATTACTCCAGTTTTGACTGATAAAAACCCCATCAACCTGCCTCTCATGGCTTTGTGTCGTGGTCTCATTGCTCTTGGGGCACTTCTTTGTTTCCTGGCCCAACAAGTTATACCATGCTCGTTTTATACCCTCCCCAGCCCTGAATCATTCATTTTTCTGGGGAACTTTGATCCCTTTTAGTGGGGAGTACCACTAGAAACCCAGATCTAGGCTCTAGGTATATTTCCTTCTAGGGTCTTTCAGTCGTCAGAGCTAGGAAATAATGCATCTATGTACATACACATTCATATATGAATATATGTATGCATATACACACGGGAAAATAAACACATAAGAATAGCTCGTAAAACACTGAAAAGAAAGCTATGAAGGTGTACTAGCCCTACCAGTTATTAAAGCACATTACAGAGCCTCTATAATGAAAACTTGGCATCCTGGTGCATGAATAGATAGTCCGGTAGAGTAGAATATGAAGTCCAAATATAGATCCCACATCAGGGTGCTTTTTCAAAGCCTCCAAAAATTAATAAGTATGTTTTTTCTGTTGATTGAATTTTAATAAGAAAAATATGGTTGTGACCTATTAAAGATACATGTAAAAGTAATGGATTTTTTTTTGCTATAAAAAATAAACAGGGTATAATGATAGGAAATAACCTTTTAAAAGTAAAGTCAGTCTATAAAAAGGTTTTATCTTTTACCATGAAATTAATCTTTAATATCTCATTTAGGTTTGCAATGAGAATTCCCTCTTCAAAAGTCTTTCCCGCTATCTGGTACGGCGAAAGGATCCAGAACTGTGGGGTAGTGTGCTGCTGGAAAGCAATCCTTACAGGAGACCCCTCATTGATCAGGTAAAATGGGCAAGTGTGTTTAAGGCTCATCTTTTTAACTATGAATAAAACCTTTTGCCTCATCATATACCAAATGTACTCAAATGGACCCTATTTAACCATGAGAGATGGCAGTAAAAAGTAGAAGAAAATAAAAATTGTACTAAAATGTATATATATCATAAATGTTAACAAAAGTGAAATATATCCTCTCCAAGAAAATACATCCCGAAAGAGAGAATTTAATTATATAAGACTTCCTCAATTCATCACAGTTAAAAGGATAACAGTAAATTAAACATTTAATAAAATGAATAAGAACTGCTATTTATTAATACTTGAGAAGTGAGTCAGTTGATTAGAAACATTCAAGACAGTGGTAAATCAGCAAAGGATAAGAATTGGTGAGAAAATACAAATGACCTAGTGGGTACATGTTAAATAAATCTCAATAGAGTAAGCATAGACCTGCAAAGGAGATGCGGGTTTATATCTATATAAAAATTGAAAACATTTTTTAAAACCTTAAAAATTGAAGGTTGTTAATAATGGTTCTTAAATTGTTGGTAGAAGTATAAATATAGAAGAGAATAAATTGAAGAATATTAGTTTTTCATTCTTAGGAAGTATTTCTAAGGAAAATTCCCAAGTTAATACAAAGCTTCCTAGAAAAAATGTTCATTGGTGCATCTGGGAACTATGCAAATAGCCAGAAATAGAGGAATTACTGAGTATATAATGCCACATCTGTATGGTTGAATTGTATGTAACCACTAAAGTGATAATGAGGAGTGGTTATTATGGATAATATTTTAATCAGGGAAAAGATAGAAATTATGTAATTAGGGTGATTTTTTTTTTTTCAAGAGAACAGAAGTATACGTGTTACAGGTATATGTGGATTTATGTAAAAAGACCTTTGGGTGGTAAATTTAAAGGTATTTTATCTCGTTCCTCCTTCTCTGCCTATCTCATTTTCTACTGAGGCCAGCTTATTCTTATTAGATAATATCGTCAAAACCACCTTGACTCTCAGTACTTATTCCCTGTATATCCTCTGCAGGTTGTACAGACAGCCTTGTCTGAGACTCAGGACCCTGAAGAAGTGTCAGTAACTGTCAAGGCTTTTATGACTGCAGACCTTCCTAATGAACTCATTGAACTGCTGGAGAAAATTGTCCTTGATAACTCTGTATTCAGTGAACACAGGTATCCTGTGAAGAGGGGTCTCGGCTCTTTAGAGTTAGTCTTTAATTATAGCCTGTCAGTTTGGAGAAGGAACAGAGACAAAGATTAGAGAATGTTGTCTAAATTCTCACTTTTCTAATACCCTCTTGTCACCCTACCTCCTGAGGTGAAATACTCTTTAGCTGCAGTGTTTTTTCTTTATGACTAATGAGCTTTTCAAACATTGCATTCAAATCTTTCTTTCTTAAAGGAATCTGCAAAACCTCCTCATCCTCACTGCAATCAAGGCTGACCGTACCCGTGTTATGGAATATATTAACCGCCTGGATAATTACGATGCCCCAGATATTGCCAATATCGCCATCAGCAATGAGCTGTTTGAAGAAGCATTTGCCATTTTTCGGAAATTTGACGTCAATACTTCAGCAGTGCAGGTAAATCTACAGATTACCTGAGTTGATGTACTAAATGTAATACCTTCTCTTGATTCAATGTATGTATTGTCCTGTGTGAATGGGCATAATTTATTGCTGTGGCAACAGAAGAGCAATAAAATCCTAACCGTTTAAATGTAATTGCTGTGTGGTAAGATTCATTGTACTGTAACTCTGATTAAAAATTGGTTGCCTAGGTCTTGATCGAACATATTGGAAACTTAGATCGGGCATATGAATTTGCTGAACGCTGCAATGAACCTGCAGTCTGGAGTCAGCTCGCAAAAGCCCAGCTACAGAAAGGAATGGTGAAAGAAGCCATTGATTCTTACATCAAAGCAGATGATCCTTCATCCTACATGGAAGTTGTTCAGGCTGCCAATACTAGTGGTATGACTTCTCACTTTTATGTGTTTGCCACCTCAGAAAATGTACCTAAGCTAAGCATTAAGTTGTATGTCTGTTCTGTATTAAGTAGGAGTTAGAGACTGCATGGCTGTTTGCCCTCCGTCTTAGTTCAGATAAAGAGAGTCTGTGTTTTGTGAATTTAAAAGCTCCATGGGGAAGTTTAATTTTCTGTTTTGAAGTCTCAAAATTCTCATCTATCTCTAATCCGGTAACTTTAAGGAAAAAGGGGATTCCGCTATTCATTTGGTCAGTAATAATACAGAGGCATAATAGAAGTTTCACTATTTTGATGCCTTTCACTGTTTATATTTGTTATTCTCTATACTGTCTCTTTGAAAGGGAAATTAATAGCAATTCGCATTTGCTTCAGTGAAAAGATAAATGTTGGTATGTTCGTGTTTGGATTTACTTATTTGTTTTTCTATACCTAGGAAACTGGGAAGAACTGGTGAAGTACTTGCAGATGGCCCGTAAGAAGGCTCGTGAATCCTATGTGGAGACAGAATTGATATTTGCACTGGCTAAAACAAACCGCCTTGCAGAGTTAGAAGAGTTCATCAATGGGCCAAATAACGCTCATATCCAGCAAGTGGGTTTCCTGTTCCGATTTTTTTTTTAGGAGTGTAAAAATAGTTGAGCAATTTCATTAGCTTAGTAGGATCAACAAGTGGCAACTGAAAGTTTCTAAGGAAAAATATTGTTTCTTAGTATTAAATTGAGTTGTAACTTTGGAAAGAAGATGGAATTTAGGCTTACTGAAAATGGTTTTTGTTTTTTTTTTCAGGTTGGTGACCGCTGTTACGATGAAAAAATGTATGATGCTGCTAAGTTGTTGTACAATAATGTTTCCAATTTTGGACGCTTGGCATCTACTCTGGTTCACCTGGGTGAATATCAGGCAGCTGTTGATGGAGCTAGGAAAGCTAACAGTACTCGAACATGGAAAGAGGTAATCTAAACAGTTTGAGTGAAGAATTAAGATGCTATTTAGGAATGTTCTTTAAACTGATTAATTGAATTAACCAGCCATGTTTACACTTGAGTTCACATAATTGCAATTTTTTAAATTGTAGGTCTGCTTTGCCTGTGTAGATGGGAAAGAGTTCCGTCTCGCTCAGATGTGTGGGCTTCATATTGTAGTACATGCAGATGAATTGGAGGAACTTATCAACTACTATCAGGTAATGAACTGAGTCTTTTGTATTAACTGAGATCTTTCGCCACAGGTATTCTTGTCTTTAATTGCATTTTTCTCTTACTTAGGATCGTGGATATTTTGAAGAGCTGATAACCATGTTGGAAGCAGCACTGGGACTTGAGCGAGCTCATATGGGGATGTTCACCGAATTAGCTATTCTGTATTCTAAGTTTAAGCCACAGAAAATGAGGGAGCACCTGGAGCTGTTCTGGTCCAGAGTGAATATTCCTAAGGTAACCAACCTTTAATTTTAAGGCAACTTTGTAGCTAAAACGAATATTTTAATTTAATTAAAAGAAAGGGTTTTTTTTGCTATTAATTAGAATTAGAGACCCCTGTCTATCTAAAGCAATTAAATCTTTCTTATGCAGGTGCTAAGAGCTGCAGAACAAGCTCATCTTTGGGCAGAATTGGTGTTTTTGTATGACAAGTACGAAGAATATGATAATGCCATAATTACCATGATGAATCATCCGACGGATGCGTGGAAGGAAGGACAGTTCAAAGACATCATCACCAAGGTGTGTGCCTTCTGCAGAAGAGCAAGTCTTCAGAGAGAGAAAGCTCACTAGGAAGTAACTCCACCTCACGTATGGATTTTTGCTGTTTTAGGTTGCCAATGTGGAACTGTACTACAGAGCAATACAGTTCTACTTAGAATTCAAGCCACTGTTGTTAAACGATTTGCTGATGGTGCTATCTCCACGGTTGGATCATACTCGTGCAGTCAATTATTTCAGCAAGGTAATACTTTTTAAAACCTCAAAACTTCATAGCAAGGAGGTAAGACATTCTTGGATAACTTTTGTCCATGGAACTTTAACAGTGTACGACCTTTGTAACAAACTCTTATTTTAAAGGTTAAACAGCTACCACTGGTGAAACCATATTTGCGTTCAGTCCAGAACCACAACAACAAATCTGTGAATGAATCACTGAACAACCTCTTTATTACAGAAGAAGATTATCAGGTAAAGCTTTTTGGTTCTTTCATGTATTCTCAAAACTCAGGTTATCATTGAGTTGTAAAGTTGGTATGTTCTGCAGTAAAAAAAAAAAAGCCCATCATCCCTTAGGACTGTAAATAGCAGGTACTTGAGTGCCGCGGATCTAAATTTAGTGAACTTTTCAGGATTGGTAAATCTGGTGTCTCCTAATTAAATGCCAAGTTTGCAGAATTCTGCTTAGATCTTGTCCAAGTTAATGCTTTAGAAAAATACCTAAACATCTAGACTGTAGATTGAGTTGAAAAAGTTTTTGAGCTCTTAAACTAGTCCATAAAACTTACACAGTATTAACTCTTTTAGTCACTCTTTTTCTTGCCCGAGAGCATATTAGTACCTGTCTTTTAGTAAACTTTCCCTTGTGAAGGATTTTGCAAAAACAAAATTAAAGTTAAGGTTAAGCTAGTTGCCTTTGTCTTTCTCTTACTGTCAACATGGGTTTTTTTCAGTCTCAGATCCCATGCTGATCTCTATGACTGAATATCATGTTGAGTTGTATCAGGAGTTTACCTAGAGCATAAAACCTTACCCTCCAAATTACAAATCCTTCCAATTTCATAACGATTCAAGTTAGTCCTTGATACTGAAAACTTTGGAGAAAAAAATTGTACCTTTAGAAATTTTATAGTGCCTTGAAGGACTTTATTGTTAAACAGTTAGATTGAGGAATGTTGATACTTGTTCATATTACAACTTTGTGGTTTGATTCTTGAATCTAGGCTGTCGTATTACAATAATGGCTCATTGATCAAGTCATATTATACATATATATCATGTAAGGTATTGATCATATTACATACAGTCAGTCATATACAGTAATGGCTTATTGATCAAGAACGGTGGGACATAAAAGTTAAACTAAAATGAAATACTGGTTTGGCATTTGAATGGCTTTTGTTTTATTTTTTAAGGCTCTGCGAACATCGATAGATGCTTATGACAACTTTGACAATATCTCACTTGCTCAGCGTTTGGAAAAACATGAACTCATTGAGTTCAGAAGAATTGCTGCTTATCTCTTCAAAGGCAACAATCGCTGGAAACAGAGTGTGGAGCTGTGCAAGAAAGATAGCCTGTACAAGGTGAATAAAGTTGGTGGGGGTGGGGCTCTTAAGCCAAATACTAGATGATCTGTGTTAACCCTGGAATGGTATATTATAAGTGGTTATGGTCTATAAAAGTATTAGTTTTTGCAAGTATGAGAACTGCCTTTAAGCTCCTGCTTGAGGAGATGATAATTAAGTCGATTTCTTGATTCTGGAGGCTGTCTTATGTTTATGTCAGACGTCTCTCTGTTTAAAAAAAAAAAGAATGCTTTACCCTGTCTTTTCCTTTTCTTTCAGGAAATCCTTAATTTAAATGATATAACTGGGAGGTTTTTTCCCCATTCTATTACTTAGTTTACCAGTTCAGTGTATTTGAATTTAATGTTTGACCTTCATTCTTTCCTTTAAATAGGATGCAATGCAGTATGCCTCTGAATCTAAAGATACTGAGTTGGCTGAAGAACTCCTACAGTGGTTTTTGCAGGAAGAAAAAAGAGAGTGCTTTGGAGCTTGTCTCTTTACTTGTTATGATCTTTTAAGGCCAGATGTTGTCCTGGAAACTGCATGGAGGCACAATATCATGGATTTTGCCATGCCCTATTTCATCCAGGTCATGAAGGAATACCTGACAAAGGTAATGGCACCTCTGAGAACTAATTATCTTGAGGATATGTAAAATTCCATGTACAGGCTTTGTTTTCACATGTTTTTTTCTCTAGTAGAAGTAATTCAGTTGATCATAAAATATTCCTGTCCTCCAGTAATTTTTAACATCTGACAAATGACATTGAATGGAAAGGGAACTCAAACATAACGTCAAGAGTGTTTACCCTCAGAATACCTCAGAATGTATTTCTGAGGGGCGAATAGTATTATGTCCATGTTGTATGGGTTTTTTTTTTTAATGTTTGATAGAAACCTTTTTGTCAAAATAATGTCTTCCTCAAATCAATTCTTGTAACTCAGATGACCATAACTTAGTAGTGTAGATTCCCTTCTGTTTGGTTGGTTCTTGACTTTAATATGTATGTCTGTTTCCCCTAGGGAAGCTACACCTATATTCTTAATACCCTGTTAATCTTCTCAATATTTTGATAGTTTAACCCCTTATTTAAAAATATTGTAGGAGGTTAACAATTAATGACACATTTCGTAAAAGTGCATTAAACAAGCTGGGGGTATAATCATTTTATAAACTTCACTTATTCATCTTAATGTTCATTTTTGATGTTAAGATGTTTTTTACTTACCCCTGTCCTCAACAGTTACTAGCTTTCATACTATAGAACATATTTAAATGATCCTAAAGAATCCATTTTGTCAAAGCAAAACATGGTTATTAAAATCAGAGTTTCATATCTGATCTCTTCAGCATGCCTGAGTTAAAGCGGGGGGGAAAGCACTACTAACAACCCCCAGTATGATTGAATATTTCCTTGGGCTACCATCTAATTAGATATCATGTGTTAGTTATAATTTTTTAAGAATTAACATTTTCTGTGTATAAACTGCTTAAAGTCCAGTGTAAGAGGAAAAACATTCGCCTTGTGTCTTAGCCATAGATGAGAATAGCTTCTTTTCTTATGCGTAATGCCAACTTGTGAGACCTGGCTCCAAGCTGCTGTTAACCGAAGTGCTGTAAATTTTACTAGTGATTAAGCTGCTTTCTTTCACACTGACTCTAGCATAAACTCTTCTGCGATAAGCTCTGAAGTTAAAAACAAAAAAAAATTCTAAGTTTTGCTTCCAGTATGCCCTTTATTTTCACTTTCCTCATACCTTTTTTAGTGGTTAGATGTTTCTCCCCTAAACCTTTGTTGCTGATTCTACCTTTTTATGCTCAATATGGAATTTGATTTTTTTCTAAGCTGCACCTTCTGAATTCCTTTGCAGGTTGATGCAATAAAGGAAAAGGTGAAAGTTGATTCTTTTCCATCTTTAAGTCTGGAGGACTAAGTCTAAGGAATTTGCATGATTTTTTTTCCTTCCTTTTCTACACTGCTGCTGCTGCTTTTTCCCCCCGATAAATTTTCACTAAAGCCTCTGCAAGTCCCTTGAAACATAACTATAATAGAGCTCTAGGACATTAGTAGATGTTTGCTACTAATCGGCTAATAGGCTTTAGGAAGGGCAGGAGGCTAATCAGTAGTTGGTTCACAGTCTCTCTTAAATATATTATTAAAAACTGAGCATGTTGAGTTTCCATATTAATTCCAAAGTTTCAGGAAATTTCTCTTCCCTGTCAGGGTATCTGGACCATAATAGGATTTTCTCAATACTCTAAGTAAAATTAAACAGCCTCTGGTTTTATTTTGTAAGCGTGCCTGACAGTTGCTGAATTTATATATGTATATACATGCCCTAAAAGGCTTTTTGGGGTTTTTTTGGTATTGAAGGACTGTGATCCAGTTTCTGATCTCTTGATTCTTACTAATTTTTTGCTGAAAGTAGATACGAGAGATACTAGCTGCTTCCGAAGAGACTTTCCTCATGTTTCTCCAGGTGTCCAGTTCTTATGGTGCTAGTCCATTTTCAAGAGGAATCAAAACTTTTAAAACCATCAGAGTAGCTTGCTGTAATTGTTGCTAAGCAACATGGATTATTTCTGTATATAATGAAACAATATTAACTTATACTTTCTGTAATAAGGTACATCTCTGAAGCTACAAATTTGCTCTTATCCATCCGTTGGCTTGTCCAAGGTCAAATTTAGGTACCTTTTGGTCACTGCTCCCTTCATTGGCTTGTCTCCATCCCAGTATAAATGAAACAAACTTAACAAACTTACGTCTGGTATCAAATTGTGGTGAGAAAAGGGTGGGAAGGTAAAGGACAGTTGAAACAATTTAAAAGAATTTGGAGGGGGGACAGTGCCTTGGAATTATGTTGAACCAAACTGGAGTCACCATTGGAACTGAGGGCAAACCTGAGTAAAATGCATTGTGTGTGAGGCCCTTCAGCAGCTAGTAAGCAAGGCAGTTAGAAAGCGTGTGTGTGAAAAATAGGTAATTGAACTGCAGTGTTATGCATTGTTTTAAATCAAGCATGTACAACAGTCATTGCAATTACATCATACTACTTTTGAAACTCTTAAAGCATTGCTGTGGGCTGTGTGTGTTTCTTGAGAGCCTGTATAGCAACAGTCATCTTCAGATCTCACTTCTTGCTTCAGTACTTTTGCCTTTTTTTCATGCACACATACACCAAAGTAACTGACTGCATGTTAACTTTTCCTCTGCAGCATATTGCAGTCTTTGTGGAAAAGCCTTTTACATTATAGTGAATTTTCAGTAGTACAGATGGAACTGAACTCAGTGACATGCTTACCTGTAATTTTTCTTTTTTAATCCAAGGATCAGAAACTTTTGTTACAGCTCTTAACAAAAGCTTGTGTTCATAAAAGCCTTCTCTGCTTTTCTTTTTTGAGCAGTCTAAATTGGGTCAGTGGAAACAATAATTGGATGTTGCTGTGCCAGAGGCTGTCCCATTAAATAGAAAAATCAAAAATTTTTTTGCTTAGCTGGATACTACTCTCCTTCAAAGTTGTTACTTTTTGTTTCGTCCCTATGCCCAACCTGCCTATGTCTGTGCCTGGGCATTGTGATATTGCTAGCTCTTCTAAGTCTTTAATGTACTTCTGTAATAGGACTTCTGTCTTCAACATCTGACTCAGACATTAACTTTTAAACACGTGTTCACTTTAGATTCCTTTCCTTGAAAGTCTAGAGATGTATTATGCAGTGGTGGTTTTTCGTTGTTGTTTGATTTTTCATCTTAGAAGTTATTAACATACACTCATCCATGTTTTTTTTTGTATAACCTCTTTAGCTATACTTATAGTTTTGTATAATTATTTAGGTTAACAAAACCCCATCTGACTGCCCTTGATGGCACAAACTGTGCTTTAAATTATAAAGCTGCAGTAATTTTTGTTTTAAGTTTGGGTGCCAAACAGTGGGTGTTTCTCATGGTACTTATACTGCATAGTAGTCTTTAATTTGATATTGGGGTAATTTGTAACACATGAGCACTTAGGTTATAAAATAGAAAAATGGTATACAAAAGCAAACTAACCCATCTTCCTAGGGTAGAAAAACCACATTTTATCTGAAGGTGTCTAGAGTCTACCTCAGTTTACTTTTGTCACATTTTGCTCCGTGACAAATTAGGATGGATTAGACCCACATTTATGGTATTTCATAGAAACAGTTAAAATATGTATAAAATACTGTCCTAACCTTAATGGCTTATGTGAGGATTGAAACACTATTTTAAATAATTTCAAATAGAGACTAGGTGCTGCTTTAACCTTTTTGGGACCCAGTCTATAATAGCCTTTTCACTGAAGTCTGCATGTCTTTTTTTGTGAGTGATTTTCCACTATTGGCTTTTTTGAAGAACATGCAGTGAGCATTCATAAAAAAGTTCTTTCCTACACTCTGCCTCCCCATCTCAGCGCACTTAGGACTTTGAAAGCCACCCTAGATAACATTGAGATTTGAAGTTTAGTTTTACTTCAAGTATAATGATAGACCAACTAACTATAAGACTTTTAAATACAGTCTAAGAGACAAATACAGTACAGTTTAAAAGGTAAATGGAGGTGGTACGGTGGAGATTCCCTAATCCCAGTGTCCTAATGTCATTCTCCCAGTCCTTCACAGAATTCCAGATTCAAATCATGTTAATCCTAGAAGGAACTCTAGATTATCTCATTCAACTGACTCACTATATAGACAAGGAAATTTGAGGGTCAGTACAATGGTTTGCCAAGGTCACACAACGAGTTACTGGAAGGATCTATGTATTCCAGCTCTTTCTTCCACTAATATATTTGGACTCCTCTACAGTATTATTTCTGTCTGATACTATCCAGTTTTACTTAGCGTGGCTAGCATATAGTAGCCATTTGCTTCTTTGGCTTAATTAAAAGCAAAAAATGTCTCCCTCAAAGAAGTTGGGGGAAAATCAGGCATTCCTAGTTCCTTCTTAGAAAATAGAGCATCAACACATGCAGCCTGTCTTTATATAAAAAGATTGAATATGGAGCCACTTGAATCTTAAACTTCAGTCCGCACGTAATCAATATTGACAGAAGCTGTGCACAGTTGGCAAAAGATAGCTCATTCTGCACAAGTGCTTATCCAGTCACTAGACTCATTTCACTTTTTTGAATACCATTTCCTTTGGGGAGGGAAGTCTTGCCAGGTCATGAGTTCATTATTATTATCTTTGATAGGGTTTAAACCTCATTTGAGAAAGTGGTTCCTTCTTGTTATCTCCCTCCCTCAGGCTGGCTGCATCCTGGCATGCCCAGTTTTAGCCTGGCGTGAGCTTTTATGGCATTTATAAATCCCTCCTTCCTGAGGGTTTATAATGACAGTGCTAAAAATCACCTTGACTGAAGTATGAACATTGCCATTGAATTTGAGGGGGCCTGAGAATGTTCTTTCTACTCTAGTCTGTTTTATTTTGACAAAATTTAACATACTAAGGCTTTTCCACTTTCTGCCATAAACTAGGTTTATAATACTTTTGAGGTGCTAATTACCATTACCTGTTTTTCTCCAGGTGGATAAATTAGATGCTTCAGAATCACTGAGAAAAGAAGAAGAACAAGCTACAGAGACTCAACCTATTGTTTATGGTAATCTCTTTCTCTCTTTAACCTCACAGAAATATAGTAGACAAACAGTTCATTCTGTGGGAATTCTATCTCAAAATAGAAATGTAGTAAGCTCTAAAGTGCAAAAGGCTCACTGAGTTAAGGAATAAGTCTATTATTTTTTTCTGAAAACAGTCTTAAAGCGGACATTGACATTATTCACTAAAATGATCTTTTTTTTTTTCTGTTGCTTTACTCACTAAGATAATCTTAAATGCAAAGGTAATTTCAAAAAACAGTCAGTTGAGATCATAACCTAATTTACCTAATGCCTGGTCACTGATTGCTTATTCATGAATTACTGAGAAAGACGTGTTGGTGAGCTCAATTTTCAGAAGTACAAAAGGTGAGAGAACGTGCCAAGGTCATCTTAAGTGTGCTTTACAGAAATAGTACATCTCTTTAAATTCTGACTAGGACAGAGGAGTGGATAGCGTTTCCATTTGAGAACTTTCCAGAGAGGTAGGATCCTCAGACTCTCAGTGAATATTTAAGGCAATTTAATTTCTTCTTACATGTGCCTTTCTGAAATACTTCCCCTTTCCATTTCACTCATGGTGCACAGATTGATTTGAGAGCGAATTTGAAGGGTATAGTCTACAGCACTTTAAGCAGGTGGTGTTGGGGGGAGGGTATAAACTTATGGCTGCTGTATCTCAGCCCGCTAAAGGAAATAATAGTATACAAATCTATTACGCCATTATCTCCTTTTCACTATAGATATAAGGACTTTGGGGATTTAGAGGACAGGGTAGTTTTGATGAAGTGGGAGAACATAAAGTAGATTCTTAGAGGTGGGAGCAAGAAGTTTGACATATTTGATGTAGGAAACAAAGTAGAAACAGAAACAGGGTGGATGTAATAATTGGGGGGCATCTACTGAATTTGGCTTATCTTCAGGGTATTTAAATGCATGGTCCTTGTAGGCACTTGAAAATGGGGTTGAGCCACGGACAGCTATGACAGTGCCAGCCTCTCACCATTCCACCTGCCCAGCTGGCTAAGGAGAGGCATGATGTCGGAACTACTTCGGCACTTCTTTCAAGCCTCTCCTTCCCTCCCCCTCAGTTGCCTTGAAGTCTCTGCTGTTTGTCAGAGATTTGCAGACTCATGGGGTTTTTCTTTGTTGTTCTTGTTTTCTCATCATTCCATTGTGATACTAAGGAACTAAGAAGCTTAATGAAAAAATAAAATGCTCATGTTGTTAAAAAATGCGGTTGAAATTTCAAGGTAGATGCCAGTATCAAGGTTAGAAGTGTTTTTTTAATAAACTGCTAGTACCTAAAGAGTTCACTCACTGAAGACGGTTTTGGTTGTTATTCACAAAAAGGAGAGACATGAGGTCACTTGTGGGAGAAATCTCGCCCTGGGTTTACTTTATAGTGGGAGATTTAAGAGTAGTACCTCTTTTGCAGGGGGTGGGGAGAAGTGTTAGGTGTATTCTCCCTCTAAGTAAGCCAGGTTCTCAACAGGTCGTTTCCTGTATGTGTCAATAACTATTCAAACTTCATAAGAGTGTTAACTTAGTATTCGAAAGAGGTTGTTATCCTCTAATGTATTTCACACCTAATGCATATTTGAATATGTCTTGTCTTTGACTTCTTTTTTTTTTTTAGTACTGGATACTTTGCTAGAAATGCATCTGGTTTTGTTACCATTTAGACATGTCCAAATCAGGAATTTAAATCTAACTTTAAAAGTTCAGTTGTGTTAAAAATATATCTGTTAAAAATTGTTTTGCTGTGCTAATTATATTGTCACCACATAAAATGTGCAAACACCATATGGTGATAGGCTTATTGCTAGATGTCTTGCCTAAGCATGTCGAGCATGCATGTGCTTATTGCTTTAAATGATGTATGAAGTAACATAATGACTGTTACAGTTCTGGCCCTCGGCCCTGCACGGTTTTTGTTGGCTGTTTAGGCAGGACCCTTCTCAGGGTGACTGCCATGGTGAAATTGAGACAGTCAGAAGTGCCCCCACAAAATTCATTCAAAGTAGAATGAATTATGTTGCTAGAGTAGGGAGACTGGGGTGTGATCATCCTACGATGCTAACAGTTTCTCCCACCTCCTTGCCCCCCACCCCTGCTCCTTTCTGTTTTCTTCTGTAGGTCAGCCCCAGTTGATGCTGACAGCAGGACCCAGTGTTGCAGTCCCTCCCCAGGCACCTTTTGGTTATGGTTATACTGCACCACCCTATGGGCAGCCACAGCCTGGCTTTGGGTACAGCATGTGAGACGGAAAGCTGATCCTGTAGTCGCCTATTTTCATACCGAAACATCGTCTCTACCCGCTTCTCAGTTTATAACGGGGGAAAACAGGCACATGTTCTTGTAACCTTTATTTCATGAAGGACTACTTTTTTGTTTCTAACTGTAAACTTGGATCACCTATGTTAAAAGCTTATTTCACATTCCGCATCATTTTAGAATTTATTTTCAAAGGGGAATAGTTTCAGTGTTTTATTCACTTGGGCTTTTTTTCTTCCCTCTCGTTCTTTGAAGAAGTGCTTAATATTCAATCTGTTGTGAAGAACCTGATTTGCACTCTGTAGTGTTTAAAGAAAAAAAAAAACTCTAATATTGAATCTCTTAAATTTAGTGTATGTAAACAGCTTACAGTATGTATTGTCTAAATGCATTTAAATCTCTTTCATTCAAAGAAAAGCTAAAGCAGACATATTGGTATGTGACCATGCAAGACTGTCAATGCCAACAAAGACAACACTAATCAGCATATCCTACACTGGATTGCAGTGCTCTCCAAATTGTTTGAAAAATGCATCACAGACAACTTGCCTGACTTTTAAATGAGCGTAAAAGGCCCTCTAACCTATGCAGGTTTCCTCATTACACATATAGAAAATGCTAGTGTGTTTTTGCTCACTTCATATGTAACAGGTGCCCTTATGTTGTGCTGTATCCTGTGCTTTTTTTGTGGGACCATTCCATTCAGGAACAAAGAGCACCATGATTCCAATCTGTGTGTATTTACTAACCCTTCCCTGAGGTTTGTGTATGTTGGATATTGTGGTGTTTTAGATCACTGAGTGTACAGAAGAAAGAATTCAAACAAAATATTGCTGTTCTTCAGTTTTGTTTGTGGAATTTGAAATTACTCAAATTTAAAATAAATTACTGGACTGTGGAAATAACATGTAGAATGGCAGTTTTACTTAAATATCTCTCAAACTTAAACCAAAAGAATCGTTTCATATTGGATACTGAGGCAGTATAGGAAGGCACGAGAGCAGAAGTGGAATGAGGCTTGGGACGTGTGAAAACACTGCATTACACTGCGTGCATTCCAGTAGTTAATAAGGTACATGCAGTTGTCTAAAGAACCAGTCAGTGCTGAAGTGGGCTACGCTTCTACTAACTCCATCATTTTAACCAAGGGGGGCACTTTAGGTGTTTACCTAAGCATTTCATTTATGAAGAGGTCATGGATGTTAAATTATATTAACTTGAAGTAAGACTATACAAGCATGTAGTTAACATGCTGTTCTTCAGCATGAATTGTAAAGGCCCCCAGATTGTGGGTATTTTAAGTTGATTTCTTTTAAACCAGTGTTTGAATTCAAGTTTTTTTGCTTGTGGCTGAGGATGTTACTCTAAGTTCATTTCACGGTTAATTCTCAATAGTTAAGAGAGCCCCCTACCTAGCTTTGTATTGCTCTATAACTCTAAGTCAAGCCATCGACCATAAACTCCACAGAATGGTTTTTTAAAACTTAGAACTCCTGCTTTTCCCCACCTTCACCTCCCCCCCAACCCCCCAATATTCCTATAGGAAATTATAGTATTAGTTGGAAAAATCCCTTTTCCTTCCTTGGCTTGTCATAGGGAAAACACCTTGCTGCTCAGGTCCTGGGCGTCCTGTTGTTTCTCCTGGATCTCGGCCCCCTTCCTTCATCTTTGTCAAAATCGAGAGATTTTTCTCTTTTCTCTTCCCGTTTAATAGAAACAAGTTAAAATACTTTAGTAAAGGTTTTCTCTTACAGCATACTTAAGAGTTTTTTGGGTTTTTTTTTGAAGCCTTGTTTTAATCTGGTGCTATGTCTGTGATACTGAGTTGCCCCTTAAAACCATCCATAATGGGCTACAGTAGAAAGAGAAACTGATGCAGCATAAAACTTAGGTTCAAATTGAGAGCAAGCTGAACTTTTGAGCTTGTTCCTTCACCTGTATGTTAACACTATGAGTAATTTTCAGGATTATTTGTAGGAGTATGTTTAAATTACAAAACACCTAGCTCAATACTGGGCAGTAGTAAGTGCTGTACAATAAGAGACAATGAATTGGTAATAAACTGTAATTTAAGGGATCTTCCCTGACTTTCCTCTGAATAGGATGATGGTCGATGGTCTGGGAGAAGGAACTAGAAACAGAAAGCCAAGAGTACTAAGAGTTCGTTACCACTCTCTAAAGGTAACTAAAACAGGAGGGAAGAAGGGGCAAGAGATTCACAGGAAGCTTTTCAGGAGGTAAGCGTGCTTTCAGCTATCTGCCTCCCTAGGAAGAACACTGCTTCCTCTTCCTCCCTAGTATCCAAATATAGACATTATACCAAAAAACACCTGATAACTGTTGACAGTCATGTCAACAGACATTAGTACAATAGCAAGAGACTGATGATCTCCAAGTAGGAGATCATCTACTTCGTGAATTTTCCATAAATTGATTTAGTCATGCAGATATTCTCACTGTCGTGCAGGGGTCCCCAACCCCTGGGGACCTGTTAGGAATGGGGCCTCACAGCAGGAGGTGAGCAGTGGGCGAGAGAGTGAAGCATCACCTGTATTTGCAGCCGCTCCCCGTCGCTCGCATTACCGCCTGAACTCCGCCTCCTGTCAGGTCAGAAGCAGCATTAGATTCTCATAGGAGCGTGAGCCCTACTGTGAACTGCACATGCGAGGGATCTAGGTTGCGTGTTCCTTGTGAGAATCTAATGCCTGATGATCTGAGGTGGAGCTGAGACAGTGACGCTAGCGCTGGGGAGCGGCTGCAAGTACAGATGATCAGTAGCAGAGAGGTCTGACTGCAGACTCTCATCAAACCCTATCAGTGAGTGGCAAGTGAAAACAAGCTCAGGGCTCCCGGTGATTCTGCATTAGGGTGAGTTGTATGATTATTTCACTATATGTTACAGTATAATAATAAAGTGCACAATAAATGTAATGTGCGGGAATCATCCCCAAACCACCCCCTGCCCCCACCCCAGTCCGTTTAAAAATTGTCTTCCGTGAAACCAGTCCCTCGTGCCAAAATATTTGGGGACCGCTGCTGTAGCGGTTCTCAAACTTCTTCTTAGGATCCTTTTTATACTCAAATTACTGAAGATCCCAAAGAGCTCTCGTGTATGTGGGGTTTTATCTATTCATACTGACTGTACTTTAGAGTTGAAACAATTTCTTTAAACTATTGACCATTTAAATAGGACAAACTCATTGAACGTTAATATAAGCAGTAATGAATGAACCGTATTTCCCCAACCAAGAGTCAGGCAAGAAGAGTGGCGCTGCACTATTTGTAAAGAGTCTCTTTAACTAGCGTTTGTTGTCACAGGAGACTGCTGGACTCTCACAGCTCCTTCCGCATTCAATCTGTTACGTTGTGAAGTATATGAAGGAAATCTGGCCTCATACAGGTATTTAATAAGGAAGGGAAGGAGTATTTTAATAGCCTTTCCAGATCCTTGTGGTTAGTTGAAATGTGGACTCTGAAATCATGAAGATGGACTTTTTGTAGTTATATCTGCCAAACATCCAGGTCTGGTTAACTAGATTTTTGTCAGTTCTTGCAAGTAAAAATGTTTGATGACAAAAGCAGCTAGTTCACCTCAGGACTCAGCCACAAGTGTTTTTCCTCAAGATGACAGTCACACTTCAGTGTGCACCGGAAGTGTCTGATGTTACATAAAATATAAAGACAAACAGTCAAGGATCAAATTTAATAATTTTTTTACTGCTTCGTCAAGGACATGAAGTGAATTTTTTTTTTTTAAACTAAGTGTAGGGCAGTGAACACTACAGCGACTACTTGTACAGGTAGGTGCCCCTGCCTTGATTCGTGAAAGGTGCCAGCAGTATTACCCACCACTGCTTTTTTATCATCACTGCAAATGTCAGAACAGTGGAAAAGGAAAAGAATGTCTTAGTATTAGGAACATTGTTGAGACCCCCTGCCAGTGTCTCAGGGACCCCAAGGGCTCTGCAGAGTATACTCTGTGAACCGTAAGATTATGAACCCTATAAAATAAATAGGAAAGGACAGGTGAGCTAGGAAACAAACACGATGTTTCCATAACTACCAGAATTTGGGTACTGTTCATCCTAGTAGACAGGCCATGATTTACTAAAATTACATCAGCCACGGCAGACCATCCTGTTGGGAATGCACGTTTGGACCTAGAACCACCGGTCTGAGGCGAGCCTCGGAAATACCAGGGCCAGGATCACACGTGTAGGACTGGGTCCTCTGCCACGCAGTCACGTGCTGCTGCATCACTGTCCAATCCAGTATCAACGTTCTACCAAGAAACAGGTGCTACTGTGGCGTCCTTCATAGGTGCAATTTCTTCTGTGCTGTCAGATGCCGGTGTAAACTACAAAACTGACGAAATAGAACCTCTAAGACCGGCTGCAGTAGTCTTTAGTGTTCTACCCAGACTCCACTGACCGTAGAGCTTGCAGCTGTGCTATATTACTGCTTATGTTGACGTTAACTGCTAACTGATATTAATTGCTGAAGTTAACCATGGAGAGCTGCAGTCACTTAACGTGTGCCTGTTACCAAAATTCTCCCTGACATCATCATAGTTCTTAGGGATATACTGAAATTAGAAATCCTGTCAGGATCCCTTTTTGCAAAAAAGCGATCAGGAAGCTGTGTGGCTCCTGGGAGCTGGAACCTTCATATTCTGGGCAGCTGGTATAACATAGTAATTATTGGAATTATGTCATGCTAAGTGTATAACGATCAGAAGGGAAATAAGGTGCCCTTAAATAATTGTCCAGTTCCTTAAGTCCTAGGTAAAGAAATAGTGGGATGTTGGGCTAAGCTACATTCACTTTACAATTACCATAAATTCTTACGTGGGCCCATTATCACCTTCAAGGTCCATACAAGTCACTTCGCAAGTTTCAATGCCTTCACTGTTAGGAAAGGGGGGGGAACTAAAGAGATGCAGGACCACTGCTGAGAAACTTTAGCCAGTGTGGGTCAGGGAATGAACATGAGACACAGCACGGGTGGGTTATATCAGTGCTATAAAACCTCAGCTTTAAGACAAATCCACAAAGTTAGATTTTTAAACCCATGATCTATTAATAATATAGGCAGTCGTCCAAAAACTGAAGGCAGCAAAAACAAACTACAGTTTGCACCTAATGGTAGTACCCTTGACCCCTGATCCTCCAAGGTGGGTAACAGAAGAGCTATTAACACACAAAGGGACCAAACCACACATAGGAAATGCTGTTTCCCACCTCGTAATCCAATTCTGTTGTGACCTTTGCCTCTCATCTTAAATATTTCTTGTTTCAGCACCTATCTCTTGAACCACCAGGACTATTTATTAACCAAACTTTTTTTTTTTTTTCCAGCCCAAGATAACTGTGTAACCAGGCCAAGTACATGATAGAAGAACACAGGAATGAATTTTCATCTCAAGAATACATAAGTTGGGGGAAGAAATTCAGCTTTTATTGTTAGAATTTTAGTTTCAAACCCTTGTGGTGGTGGGATGACCATCATCATACAATATTCCACCTAGTAAAGTTTTAGGTGACCAGTGACCTTGTCAATTAGGTCTACTGGTCCTGGCCCAATTCCTAGAACAGTTCGAGAGCCTGGTGCAATCTGAGTACGTCCTGCATCTTGGATTAAACTTACAGTCAGTCCCAGCATTTTTGCATGGGTCAATAATTCAACTAGAGTTTCTTCATCGGGAGCTCTGACCACCACTTTGGGCTGGCCACAGTATTCCCATTGTTTGAGTAATTCAGGGTTTCTCCTTTGAATTTGCTTGTAGGCAGAAACAGCAGCATGAGCGCACTGGGCAGCCACTTTCCCTTTTCCCATCTTTAAGTCACTTCGAACCACAAGAATCATTTTGTACTCCCCACCCTCTCCTAAGATGCTCGCTTCTGTTTTCGTGTCAGTGTCTGTCTCGCTCACCGAGTTCTTGGGGATCGTTCCAAAGCGTACTCGGAGTCTCCAGCCCAGGCACATGCCACAAGCAACTCCGGCAGCCAAGCTGAGTGTACCAGGATTAGTCAAATATTCCATAACCAAGGGTTTGGAGAGCATCTGAAAGGAAAAGAAAGTTGTCACTATCTAGCAGTGGAAAGTTACAGGCTTATCAGATAAAACATCCTGACAGTATAGAAGCAGCAATATTTTAATTCATCCAGAAAAAAGGCAAAGTATGTTTTAGATCTTAGGCATGTACTATTTTTTCTCCCCTGTGTGCTAGAAAAGGTTCAAGAATACAGATGAAGCAGTTTAGGTCATTTTAATCTCAATGTGAGGAGTACATCTCTTTCTTGGATACAACAAAGCTCCGTTCCTCAATTTTTGCTAAGTCTTGTGGAGAAAGGAAATGTTCTGTTTTACCAAGATGCCTAAAGGATCTAGAGAAACCAAGATTCTCGCTCTTTCTGGAATATAGTGAGTGCTTATTTACTTGTGTCTTCGTACTGCATTAATTCTTAATGGGGATGGTACCAACCCCTCAGAGAAGTTCCTGGTTGTCACAACAACGGGCCTGGAGTGAGGTGCGCTGCTGACATTTACTAGACCTTGGCATGGAATGCTAAAAGCCTTACACGTGAAGATTTGTCCCACTGGACATTTCTGTAGATGAAAAACTATTCATGTCTGAGAGTAGAACCCAATTTCATTTTGCATACGAACACAAAGTATTTTTTGCATAGTTTTAACACTCAATTTACCAGTAGTATAACTATCGTATAAATCAAAGGAAGATGATCCTTTATCCTTATTATTTTAGAAATTCCTATTACCCCAGCAAAGCTGTTCATGGTATTCGAATCATCAATAAAGCACTTAAATCAGTCTACATGTGAGGCTGTTGGATTCATGACGCTTCAGTGTATAGGCACAAACAGTCATCAGTTTCTTCTGGTGGAATAAATAGTATCTAAGCATTTATACATTGAAATACATGGGGCCATCATGTTTGTAGAACTTACAAGTGGTGCCCTTGGAATTGTACAGTGCATAATCTGCGTGGCATAGATGGCAGTCCTGGAAATACATATTTTACCATAAAGTTCTTTTTTATTCTTTTTTGTTAAAATTAGAACATACTAATGTTTTTGAAATTATATGGTAGGCAAAGTATGCAATGTTATCAAATATTTAAAATGAGGATAGGGGCTTCCCTGGTGGCGCAGTGGTTGAGAGTCCGCCTGCCGATGCAGGGGACACGGGTTCATGCCCCGGTCCGGGAAGATCCCACATGCCGCGGAGCGGCTGGGTCCGTGAGCCACGGCCACTGAGCCTGCGCATCCGGAGCCTGTGCTCCTCAACGAGAGAGGCCACAACAGGGAGAGGCCCGCGTACCCCCCCCAAAAAAAAAAAAAATGAGGATAATACAGGGAGTCAAACTTTTTTGAGATGTAATTCACATACTATAAAATTCACCTTTTTAGTGTACAATTCAGTGTTTTTTAATATATCTACAACGTTGTACAATCATCACCACTATCTAATTCCACATTTTCACTGCCCCAAAAAGAAACCCCTACACCCATGAGTAGTCCCTTCCCATTTCTCCCTCGCCCAGTCTCTGGTAACCACTAATCTACTTTGTCTTTATGGATTTGCCTATTCTGGACATTCATATAAATCAAACCATACAATATGTGGCCTTTTGTTTCAGGCTTCTGTCATCCAGCATAATATTTTCAAGGTTCATCCACACTGTAACATGTATCAATACTTCATTCCTTTTTTTTAATACATAAATTTATTTATTTATTTATGGCTGTGTTAGGTCTTCGTTTCTGCGCGAGGGCTTTCTCTAGTTGTGGCAAGCGGGGGCCACTCCTTGTTGCGGAGCACAGGCTCCAGACACACAGGCTCAGTAGTTGTGGCTCACGGGCCCAGTTGCTCCGCGGCATGTGGGATCCTCCCAGACCAGGGCTCGAACCCGTGTCCCCTGCATTGGCAGGCAGATTCTCAACCACTGCGCCACCAGGGAAGCCCCTTCATTCCTTTTTTACTGATGAATAATATTCCACTGTATGGGTATACCACATATTATTTATCTCTTCATCAGTTGATGGACATCTGGGTTGTTTCTACCTTTTGGCTATTATGAATAATGCTGCTATAAATACAAGTTTTTGTGTGGACATTTGTTTTCATTTGTCTTGGGCTTATACCTAGAAGTCTAACTGCTGGGTCATATAGCAACTCTGTAACTTTGAGGACCTGCCAAACTATTATCTAAAATGGCTATACCATTTTATATTCGTTGCAAGTGACTTTATTTTTTAAAAAACTGTGTTGGGCCTGGTAGGGTTGAGAGCGACTTCTCTAGTGCCTTATGACTCAAGTTGCTAATTCAGAAACAAAAAAACCAATGCCTTTGCAAACAGACCTTCATATAAGTCATGGCTCTCTCCAGATCTCAAAAGAAGGATTGGGAGGATTATGAGATAAACCGGGCTAACAGACCTTCAGTAATTGTTAGAGAATGATGGAGTACACTTAATATCTGAAGGAAAAGAAAATGACTAAATTCTTTTGTCTCCAAACTATAAAAATATAACTTAACACATTACACTGCTATACTATGTATCTTGCTTTTCTAAGTCAAACGTACAGTTAATAAAAAAGTGAAACAACCCAATATCCCCACATTTGCAATCTCAAATTCAAACCCTGCCCTCCCCAGAACAAAACTAATTTCCCTGAAATTGCTACTTAATGTTATAAAACCTGTATCTCCACTTCCTTGGAGTCCATTAGAATCCTTTACTATTCAGTTACTTTCTGAAACACCTACCAAAAAAACTCTGCATTTTAGAGTAGTTCATGCATCTCCTTCTCTAGTTGGATCCTGTCTGGAGCTCTTTTTTTTTTTTTTAAATGGTTCAATTTCTCCATATCCTCACTAACACTTGTTATTGTCTTTCTTTCTCTCTTTTTTTAAATTTATTTATTTATTTTTGGCTGGGTTGGGTCTTTGTTGCTGTGCACGGGCTTCCTCTAGTTGCGTGAGCAGGGGGCTACTCTTCATTGCGGTGCATAGGCTTCTCATTGCAGTGGCTCCTCTATGTTGCGGAGCATGGGTTCTAGGTGCGTGGGCTTCAGCAGTTGTAGCACGCGGGCTCAGGAGTTGTGGCTCGTGGGCTCTAGAGCGCAGGCTCAGTAGCTGTGGCGCACGGGCTTAGGTGCTCCACAGCGTGCGGGATCTTCCTGGACCAGGGCTCAAACCCGTGTCCCCTGCATTGGCAGGCGGATTCTTAACCACTGCACCACCAGGGAAGTCCCTGGAGCTGCCTTCTTAAATGGCCAACTTTTACAGATAGAGGCAGGAATACCAGGACAATGTGGTGAGGAACATATTTCCAGAAGTTGATAGCACTCTGAGACAGTCTGTCCATTAGTTTTGGCAAAAAACTAATGTGGGGCAGTTCTGGGGCAGAAGCTAGTTTGAGACGGGGTCAAGAAAGAGAAACAAAGTGAAAGCAAAGCAGAAAGAAAAAGCAACAGATACAAGGGGCTGTGAAGAAAAAGTAAAGGTTTTTTTTTTTTCCCTCTTAGGATGGAAAGATGAATATATACAAATGTTGAACATATTTAAATGTTAATGGATGGACCCAGAGAAAAGGGAGGTAGATGTTCAAGATAGGGAAAGAATAAATAATAATACAAAGCAGTAGGTGGGAGGCACCTAAGTCCCTGTGAAGAGATTTGGTCTTGGAAAGAAGGGACACCTTTCCCAATGTGACAGGTTTAGATGCAGGTAGGGCTGTGGATTTGGAGGCAGGAAATTCTTCCTTGAAGGGAGTTATTTGTACAAAAGTCAAGCTGGAGTTGAGAAGAGGAAGACTGAAATAAAAGTTACAGCAAAACACAGCAGGATTGCAGAGGAACATTGAAAACGGTTAGGGGGCTTCCCTGGTGGCGCAGTGGTTGAGAGTCCGCCTGCCGATGCAGGGGACACGGGTTCGTGCCCCGGTCTGGGAGGATCCCACATGCCGCGGAGTGGCTAGGCCCGTGAGCCATGGCTGCTGGGCCTGCGCATCCGGAGCCTGTGCTCTGCAAGGGGAGAGGCCACAACAGTGAGAGGCCCGCCTACCGCAAAAAAAAAAAAAAAAAAAAAAAAAAAAAAACGGTTAGGATTAGTAATGATTTTGTAACACTACCATACCTACCAGTTATGATCCTCTCCAGCAGTACTTAGCAGCCTGAGTACAGGTGAAAATATAGAAGAGATGACTTCATACTTCACAGAGAAAATAGAAGCCAGAAGACTAAAACCACATAATCACTGCCTCCAAACATATAAACTAAATCTGCTGCACCTATATTCTTCCTTCATCCTCCCCGTCTATGACAGATAGTTGGATTTATCCAAGTTTGAATTCTACTAAGAGTAAGCACCAAGACACAAGGGCGTAAGGGAATTTAGGGTGAAGGCAAGAATGTTTGAAATGAAAAGCCCTGAAATCCACATTCTTATAAAATGATTTAAGGACAGGAAGGTGACAGAGGATATGCACATGCTATTAAGAAAAGGTATGATGGAAGTAAGCTGGAAAGGCAGATGGCTGTGGTTAGAGAGAGATGTCTGGGGTTTTGAGTTTGGAAATGGAACATTATAATGTGATGGAAAGTCCCGAGTGTAGCTACAGGAATAGGTTATCTGAATTACAGTCGGACGTGTGTCATTAAGCTCATCTGCTTTCTGAATTCTTTTACTTTGATGACATATTGCCTCCTTCCACAAATATTAACTGGTTCTGCTCTAGGACCTGGGGGAATACAGGAGCACGCAAAGGAGAAAAAGTCCCTTCTCTCACGGAGCTTAGTTCTGGTAGTGGTTTAGAAATGACTCAGTCCTAATGTTGAATTTCTTTCATTTTATTTTAAGAAAACTTCATGTTGTCATAGCTCAAGGCTTCAATGGTACTTTGAACGTATTGTGTCATTTGATCCACCTAACTGTAAGAAGTTAGCATTAATTCTATATATTGAAAATGAGGAAACTGAGGCAAAGAGAAGTTAAAAAAAAACCCAAACATTTGCTGACTTCCTATGTACCAGACACGTACCTTGTTAGACTAGGAATACAGTGAACAATACAGGCCACTGCCAGTTGTTCACAGACGAGTGGAGGAGAAGACAAATAATTACATGGCTGGTAAATGTTATGAAAAGGCATTAGGGAGGACTTCCCTGGTGGTGCAGTGGTTAAGAATCTGCCTGCCAATGCAGGGGACATGGGTTCAATCCCTGGTCCGGGAAGATCCTACATGCCACGGAGCAACTAAACCCGTGTGCCACAACTATTGAGCCTGTGCTCTAGAGCCCTTGAGCCACAACTCCTGAGTCCACGCACCACAACCGCTGAAGCCCATGCACCTAAAGCCCGTGCTCCACAACAAGAGAAGCCACCGCAATGAGAAGCCCGTGCACTGCAACAGAGAGGAGCCCCTGCTCACCGCAACTAGAGAAAGCTGGCGTGCAGCAACGAAGACCCAACGCAGCCAAAAAAGAAAAACGAAAAAACAAAAAAAGAGTCTGCCTTCTAATGCAGGGGACACAGGTTCGATACCTGGTTGGGGAACTAAGATCCCACATGCTGCGGGGCAACTAAGCCTGCATGCTGCAAGTACTGAGCCCACGTGCCGCAACTACAGAGCTTACGTGCTCTGGAGCCCACATACTATAACTAGAGAGCCTGTGGGCCACAACTACTGAGCCCTCGTGCCACAACCAGAGAGCCCGTGCATAACAACTACGGAGAAGCCCATGCGCCGCAACGAAGAACCTACGCACTGCAACGAAAGATCCCACGTGCCGCAAGTAAGACCTGACACAGCCATAAATAAATACATACATACATACATACATACATATTATTTTTAAAAAAGGTGTTGGGGAGTACATAAAGTGCTTTAGCTCAGTGTAGGAGGTCAGGGAAGGCCTCGTTGAAGAAATATTTAAAATGCAACAAAGGATCAGTAAGAAGATAGAAGGATGGAAGATCATTTCAGGCAGAAAGAAGGCCAAGTGGGCAGGCCAGAGGAGAGAAACACAATATGTCAATGACCGGAAAGCAGTCCAGACTGCTGGAAGATGGAGAGAAAGAGCTGCAGAGAACCAAGTGAGAAAGAAGGGCAGATCACAGGAGGCCTTGTAAGCCATGTTAGACGGTTTGGAATTTACCCTAAGGACAATGAGAAGCTGCTGCAGGGAAATGACTTTTGTTTTCTAAGAGATCACCTGGGACTTCAGTATAAAGAATGAATTAGAAGCTGGTAAGAACAGATACAGGGGATTGATCAGGAGCCTGCTATAATGTAATCATAGTAACAGTTAATAATTGCTAAATTAGGTTTTATATTAGATATATATTAGGTATTGACACTCTACATGAATTGTCTCCTTCAATATTCCTAACAGTCCTTTAAGGTAAATACAGAATTATTATCCCCATTTTTTCAGATGTGAAAATTGGGGTACAGAGAATATAAGTTTAGCTCACCCAAGTTCACAAAGCTAGTAAATGGTAGCCTGACTGCAGAGCCTGTGTTCTTTTTTTTTTTTTTTTTTGCTGTATGCGGGCCTCTCACTGCCGTGGCCTCTCCCGTTGCGGAGCACAGGCTCCGGACGCGCAGGCTCAGCGGCCATGGCTCACGGGCCCAGCCGCTCTGCGGCATGTGGGATCCTCCCGGACCGGGGCACGAACGCGGGTCCCCTGCATCGGCAGGCGGACTCTCAACCACTGCGCCACCAGGGAAGCCCGAGCCTGTGTTCTTAACACTACTCTGTTGCCTTTCCCAGAAGTCTAGACGAGACGACAGTCACTCAGAGAAGAGCAGTGACAATGGGAAAGGAAAGAAGTGGCTGAGGCACACCTGTATGACTTGGTGACCCACTGGAAGTCTGATGATAAAAGAAAGGGAGAAGTTTAGAATGACACCTAGATTTGAACAAATGGAGATTGGAAGTATACTATTTACTGATGAAGGGATTCTGGTGAAAGAGAAGGTTTGAAAGTAAAAGATACTAAAATCAGTTTTAGATATATTACGCCTGGTTTGACCAAAAGACATCCTGGTTGAGATGTCCAGGAAAAAAAATATATATATATATATCATTTAAGAGGTCAGAAGATAAGCTTAGGCTAGAAATACATATTTGAAAGAAATTAACATATAACTGAGATTACTGAAGTGATGAATGTGGGTAAGGCCACTGGGTCAAGTGTATCGAGGGAAGAAATGGCTAAACAGAACCCTGAGGAAACAAGCATTTAGGGATAAAAGGAGAATGACAAGGAATGACCAGAGGGTCATAAATGGTTAAGTCATCAGCACCTAGTTTCAGTCCTCTTTCACTGGTGTACCTAAAATGGTGACAGGGCTGTACTGACACGGTACTTGAAGGCTCTAGATGTCTTTGCAGCCGCAAAAAAAAAAAAAAAATTTAATTCTTATTAGAACCCACATTATCTCATAATGCATCTATCATTTAGTTACTACATTATGCTTACATATCAGCAGGACTTCTGTGTGATAATCTAACAACCAGACTACAAATAGAACAAATATTCAATTATATATATATATTAAAAAAAAATACACACACACACACACACACACAGACACAAACTTCTATGCCAAGAATTAGAAGGATTCTCTGCACCAATTTCTAGGTTGCAAAATAACCAAATATCCCACATACCAGACTCAGGTACTATCTGGAGAAAGGAACTACACATGAGTATATGTTGAACATACTCATCTAAAAGGTCATGATGGAAAGCTGCTCATTTTCTCAGCTTTATTTAAAAACAGATATACCAGTAAGAGTCATCATAAACAGAAAGCAGAAAAAGTTCCAGAAATAACCAAGCTTGTTTATCACTTCTGTCCCATATCTTATGAGGTCTCTAATTCTAAAATGTTGAAATTAATACTAACATCTCTATTCTTCACGATGTTCTCATCTCCTATCAGCCTGATCAGATCAACATCTAACTCCTGTAAAAAGGGTTCCAGCCTGTCCCCTTTTCTGCATATCTATTATAAACATGTATCAATAAACCCGGTGCTTGAGACTAAGGTAAACCTAACTGTCTTAGTCTCATAGACAATCCCGGGCAATGACAGCACTGAACATGTCCTGTAAAACCCTCCTCTTGGTGCCTTCTAATTTCTCAGCCGGATGAAACCTCTTTCACCAATGCTCACGATTCCATTACCTTCTGAAGCATGCTACCCCCATTTATCCTGTTCCACTGGCTCCTGCCCCTGGGCCTTTTCCAACCTAAACATCCTTCCTCTTTGACCCTTAAATCACTGCCTCCCTTTTCCTCTTCCCTTCATCTCTAAACTTCTTCAGTGACCTGTCTCCCTTCCCCACTCGACTGAAACTGCCCAGGAATCAGACACTAGCTAATTGCCAAGTGCAGCTGCCTCTGTTTAGGCCTCATCTTGAGTCTTCTGCACCACTCACTGATAACTTTTCTTTAAGCTTTCTTCCCTTGAATTCTTTAACCCAACGTTCACCCTATTATCATCCGATCTTTCGGATACCTTTTTTCCAGTCTCTCTTTCTGGTTATATGTCCTCTGTTGTCTCCTGATGTATGTATTACCCAAGCTTACACATTTGGTCCTCTTTTCAGTCTGTACCTACATTGTCCTATACAGCAACCATTAGCCAAACGTAGTCATTTAAACTTAAATTAAAACTAAATGAAGATTCAGTTCGTCAGTTACATTTAACCATATTTCAAGTGCTCAATAGCTCAACAGCTTACAAGTGGCTAGGTGCCACTCTATGAGTTAGCGAGGTATGGAACATTTCCATGACTGCAGAAAGTTCTGCCACTCCCTTGCTTGGGGCCCTGCAATAAAGACTGTGCTTTATTTCACCACAACCCGGCGTCAGTACCCTTTGGGTACCCGTCAAGTTCGGTGGGGTAACAATAAAACCTAAATCCCTTCGCAGGAATTCAAAGAACTACACAATTCGGTTTCAACCTACTTTATCCTCCTCTCCCGCTACACAGTGTACTCTTCAGCCACACCAAATGACTAGGTATTTTCAAGCAGCAATCTCACCCTGAAATAATTTTCTCCACTTAAACACACAAAAAATCCTCTTCACCCATGAAGGTGTAGTTCAAACCAAACCTGTCTCTTAAGTCTTTACCACCCCCCAGTCAGTCTTCATTATTTACTTTCCAGAGCCGCTGTAACAATAACACATAACCACTGTAGAGCATAATTCTCAACGTCTAGTACAGTGCCTGGGATTGTTAAAGTATTAAATACTCCTTTAGACATTATGTCTGTGTGACACAGGGAGGCAATTTTTCGATCATATTCTTAGAGGCCTTTTCTCTCCTCGTAGGATTCAACAACTTGCTACGCTGTGGCTACTCAATAAACACTCAGCAGAGGGTGAGGCCTGCTCGGTATTTTCTCACATTCGGAGCGAATCCATCAATGCTGCCTCAAGGGAAGCGTTGCCTGGGAACTAGAAATTCTGGGTCCTTCCCCTCCCCAGCAGCTTGGTCCTCTCTTCCAAAAGACGACTGGCCGAACCGGAACAGTGGCTCCGGCGGCCACTGGGCGGAAGACAGTTTACGAAGGAGAAGATGAAAGGGTGAGGGGGTGGTTATAAAATTAGATGGGAAGAAACATTCCAATTGGAGACAGAATGAAGAACATCCCCCTACCTGTGAGAGGCTGACCTACCTAGAGAACCTCTCCTCCGCCTCAGTCGCGGCTCTGCGTTCTTCACTTCTGGGTAGCGAACACGCTTCTCTCGCGCGAGTTACCCCTTCCGGGGTTCCTTGACAACAAGTTCCGGATCAAGAACCGCGAAGAGAACAGTCATTCTTCCTCTCGCCCCGCCCACAAGTCCCTAACCCAGACTCGAACTGAAATTCCACGACGATCAGCTCAGGCGGCCGAAAGGAGGGGGGAACGCTTTTCTTCTGGAGGCGGTCTCCGGGAGGGGAAACGGACCGGAAGTGACGTGAGCTAGTTCCGGTTGGCCGGAGCCCTGCGGCGGTTGTGAGAGTCAGTCGCGAGCCGCTTCCAGGATCTGAGATCCGGAGAACCGGAGAAGCCGGAGTCAGAGCGGGTAGGTAAGCGAGAGCGGGGAATTGGGGACGGACGCCTGAGGCTATCCTCAGAGCTTGGCTTCTTCTGCATTTAGACGGTGCATATCTAGGGCACCGTGATTTCGACTTCAAGCAGTGCTTTAGAGCGCTGCTGACTGTCTCAATCTGGCAGTAGATTATTTGGGACACCTCCCCGTGGTTGGCCACCCGTACTGGACTCCTAACCATTCCCTCTCATCGTGGCGAACTTGGAAGCCGTTCTGAGCTTCTGTAGAGTACCCATCCTCTCTTCCTCTCTGGGTGTCTAGGACCTTAGAGTAAACGAGGAAGGTCTTCCCTGCTGATGACCAAGCTGTTTCTCAGCATTTGTCAGTTGGTTTCTTGCCGCCCCCCACCCGCCGCCAACCACTAGCACATGATTCTATTTTGTATCCATTTCTAAACAAAATTCAGACGTGCAAGTGCCTTCTAAAGCGTTGGTGGCCAAGGGAATGGGGCCTTCCTTCCGTAGATCTCTTGCAGAGGACCTTCCCGTTATTTCCCACTACTTTCATGAAGAATAGCGTTCTCTGCCTTTTCCAAATCCCTGACCCCCTGTATTTCTTTACAGTGGAGGTATTTGCAATAAAACATGAAGGTTAGCTTAATCTCTGAACTTTCAGTAAGCCATATGTGACCCTGTGTCACGCTGCTTAAGATTATTTGTGACCTCCAGTAAGTTTTGCACTGTTGTCTTTTGTTTTCCTGCAAATTCATGCAAAACTCTCATATAGGCTTTGGCACTGTTTACCTGTCTTGATAACATAGCTCCTTTGCCTAACTTTAATGTCTTTCAGTTCTCCTTTGGGGCTTGTCAGAAATTCTGTAGACGGATTGCACTGATCCTTTGGAGAAGTTCGTACAAGTATTTCTAATGTTGTAATGATAAAAAATTTAATGTTCTGCTACTACCTATTAATTGTATTATCATCAGCCCTGATTTTAGTTATGTATTCTTAGCATAAATGATGATAGTAAGAAGCTATTATTTACTAGGCAACATTTTATACATTATAGATTATTTTTTTATTGATCTTTTTTTTTTTTTGGCTGTACGTGGGCCTCTCACTGTTGTGGCCTCTCCCGTTGTGGAGCACAGGCTCCGGACGCGCAGGCCCAGCGGCCACGGCTCACGGGCCCAGCCGCTCCGCGGCATGTGGGATCCTCCCGGACCAGGGCACGAACCCACGTCCCCTGCAACGGCAGGCGGAGTCTCAACCACTGCGCCACCAGGGAAGCCCCTTTATTGATCTTTGGAAGAGGTGGTGGTACCCAGACAAATGTGGCCAATTTGTGTAGGTGTGAAATGACTCTACAGTAGAAATCTTTTATATTTTACTTATTTGCCTATATCATTTTAAAACACTGGAGCATTTTTTTTCCTTTGAGGGATATATCCTATTTGAGTAACATAGTTTAATTCCTTGATTCACAGTTCAGAATAACCAAGTTTCTGAAATACTTCAGTAAATGATTTAATACCTTTTAGCAATTTAATGCTTTATAGCTAGTTTAATCAATTTGTTGTTTATTTACATATTGTTCTTATTTTTGAGTTAGAAATTTTTTCACACTTGTCTTTGAAACGAGGCAACAAGCTTTTTGAAATGTGAAATTATATAAATTAGATGTTATTTTTAACAGCTGGTAAATTTGCTTTTCTACTTTATAACTGCCACACCTGGTCTTATATTCTTTTTGTTCAGTCCAGTTATCCAGGGACTGATTATCCAAATTTTCTCACTTGCCAACTTCTTCCTGCCTTTGGCTTGAATTACCACTTTTTAGGATTGCAAACATCATTAAACTTTAAATCAGAAGACCTAGATTGGAATCTGGGCTCCAACAGTTATTGAGCATAGTTTGGCAAGTTACCTAACTTTCTGAGCTGATCTTAATTGTGTTGGTTAAAGTACTGCTCACTTCATAGGATTGTCACAGCAATGAAGGGAGATAGTAAATGTGAAATCACTATGTAAATGAAAATATGGTGATATAGTCATTTTACTCTGAAAGCAGGAAATATATCAGTGCAGAATACTGTTACTCTGCATCATTTCAAAATTTGATGTTTTATATTAAGTGTGTTATTTATCTGAAATTTGTCACACACTTTTCTGAGATGATCTTTGCCCTCCTTTTGAACGCAATAAAAGCTAATCAGGAATAGTTTGAAACTGTAATCCACTGTATTAGTCACCTTGGTTTATAAGTAAGTAGGTGACTTCAGAATGAGTTTAGTTTTGCATTTAATACCTTTTAGCAATTTAATGCTTTATAGCTAGTTTAATCAATTTGTTGTTTATTTACATATTGTTCTGTTTTTGAGTTAGAATTTTTTTCACACTTGTCTTTGAAACGAGGCAACAAGATTTTTGAAATGTGGAATTATATAAATTAGATGTTATTATTTTTTACAGCTGGTAAATTTGCTTTTTAACTTTCTAACTGCCACACCTGGTCTTTAGTTTTGCATTTGGGAGTTTAAATTTGATCCCTTTTGGCCATCAGGTATTGTTACTTAAGAATTTCCAAGTGCAGAGGAAGTTGAACTTTTGGGTGCTTACATATAGTTAACTAAAGCCTTACTTGCTTATATTATTTCACTGAAACCTATTGAAAGCAATATTTAGAATTAGAAGCAACCTCTGTGAACACAGAGTTAGATTCTTCTCATTTAACAGGGGAGAAAATTAGGGCCCAGAAACAATCAGTAATTGGCTTGCCTGAGGTCATATGGCTTAGGTAGTGCCAGAGCCTGAACTGGAAATGAGGTCCCAAGTGTTCTTTCTTTCTGCTAAGGTTGTCTCCAGGCATCTTTATTTGGTTTCGCAGTATTTCCTGGTTTGCGTGAAAATGGTTTTCTTATGTATTAAAGGGAATCTATATGTGTATGTACATTTTTTTCCCTTTTTCCGTGATTTTCAGTCTTGTAAATTCTAGGAAAACAAAAACTATGCCTGGCAAAATTTGTGGTGGAATGGAATAAGGATAGAAAAAAGTTAGTTCTGTTCTTCAGAATAGTTATTCTGAGTTCATGCTTCATTACTATCGGGTATCAAGGTGTCTTCTTTCTGGCAAGTGGAAAAGACAGAGGATCTTTGTAACACATGTCTCTACTGAGTGAGTGTCGTTGCTAATGAGTAGGAGGAAACTATAATAATTTCTTTGCTCCTGATAAAAAATTTTCCCAAGCTATTTGTAATTTTAATATAATTATTTCATTCTGGGTAACTAGCCACTGTAGAAGAGTTTATTTTTTGTCTTGGTGAGAATCCTTTTGCTTCCATTGATTTCACAAAACTTGTTTAGTCTCTGACTATAATTTAAAGAGTTTGTCAGTATTCCAGAAATAAAAAATCTTCTTAGTAGGTCACCGTGGTGTTTTCTCTTGTTCTAGAGGTTCATTAATAAAACCTTGGTCTTTACAGGTTTTCCTGGAGGGACTGTGTAGATAGTGTTAAGAGCCTAGGCTATGAATTTAGATTGCCTTAGTTCAAATTCCAGGTCTACTACTGTGCAACCCTTGGGCTACTCTAGTTACTTAACTTCTTATTATCTCAGTTTCCTCCTAGATGTTGAAGTTAGTACACACCTTTATTGTTAGGATTAAGTGAAAAGATTTAAGTAAAGCATTTAGAACAGTGCCTGGCATATAGTTAACCATGATTGTTAGGTCATCATTATCATGTGGCCTACTGAGCAGTTGCTAAGAACTTTTTCCAGCGCTCTTTCGAAAGCATATCTTTGTGTTCCTGCTTACTCGATTATTGTTTGCTCATTATTAATGAAGTTTCAGTAAATATATATATGTATATATTTACATTTCGTGAATGTTTTACAACATATGCGGGATTCTTAACCAAATGAGTCATTCTTGTAGGCCATTATCTCAACCTTTTTGTGTTATTAACAGTTTACATTATATGTGTAAGCCACAACACAGAATTTGAGAATTGAAATTTGGGGGTTTGATATTTAACAATGTCTTCCAGCACTTACTTTCTTTGCATGAGAAGATTATTTTGCAGTGATATCTATTGTCATATTTATCTGTTCATTCATCCAATCAGTGAACAAACATCTTGTGTCTTAAGCCTTTTGCCAGGTTCTGGGAAAAACAGTGGGAAACAAAAACTAATAGATATTTTAGTTAGGAGCCTGACAGAGAGCAAAAAAAAAAAATACAAAAATGAAAGAATAAGCACAGTGTCATAAATGTTATGAAGGAAACCATCAAGGGTCTGAGAGAGAGTTAATGTGGATATATGCTTGTTTAAGACTCTAGTATCGTACACCTAGAATATAGTGACATGAGATGAGATAGGAAACATTCATGGTCCAAGTTATGTAAAACTTTGCAGGCCATGGAAATGAGTTTGGATTTGATTTTGAGTGTAATTAGGAAGTCATTCTACAGTTACAAGTAGGAGAGTAGTATGATTTATAAGTAGTTTACTCTTGCTCATGTGTGAAGGATGAATTGAAGGGGACAAGAGGAGAAATGGAGAGAGACGTTAGAAGTCCATTGAGTAGTCCAAGCGAGAGATGAAAATGGCCTGGACCAGAGTGGTGGCAAAAAAGTGGAGAGCAGTGGGTGGATACTACATATATCTGGAACAGGATTGGTCCTGGATTAGATGTGAGGTGTAAGGAATTGAGAAGAGTCAAGGATGGCTGTGCCTCTGGATTTAGTAACTTGGTGGATGGTTGTGCCAAGTAGTGGGAGAGGGAAGGTTTTGGGAGGGCCAGGTTTGTTACAGGAAGAGGGCTGGGGAGGGAGAAAAAAGCGCGTGTTAAATCTGAGGTGCCTAGGAATCATCTAAGTGCTGCTATTAGGTATTCCAGTCTAGAGGTCAGGTCAGGTCAAATTCAAGCTAGTATTTTAAACCGTGCAGCTAGATAAGTCACTTGGGGGAAACAGGGAAGAGGAGAGGTCCCAGGTCAGGTAAAAGAGAGCTGGCAAAGGAGACTAAGGAGTGTTTAAAGAAAGAATGATGGGGTACACAGAACTCATACACGTGGTTCCACCTAGAGAGTACTAGACAGATGAGGGACAGAGGGGAGCAAGATTTTTCATTTTTTTTTAATTTTATATTTTAGAGCAGGCGGAAGTCTTTGTTTATTCAGAATTCTCTTAAGAAATGGTCGGGTCTTTCAGATGCCGCTCTCTGGTCTATATGAGGACAGAATAAAGTCCAGTAAGGTTGAATTGGTTGATCTGACTAGCTACTTCTAACCTCATCATTTGAGTCTGGTTCCTTCCAGAAACTTTCAGGTCACCACATTTGAAAAGCGTTCAATCAAGCGAATATACAAGATTCTTCTGCTCCTTATAAGTTTTTTTTTTTTTTTTTTTTTTCAGTACACGGGCCTCTCACTGTTGTGGCCTCTCCCGTTGCGGAGCACAGGCTCCGGACGCACAGGCCCAGTATCCATGACTCACGGGCCCAGCCGCTCCGCGGCATGTGGGATCTTCCCCAGACCGGGGCACGAACCCGTGTCCCCTGCATCGGCAGGCAGACTCTCAACCACTGTGCCACCAGGGAAGCCCTCCTTATAAGTTTTTAAGATCTATTTAGAGGAGATTTTATTTTTTATTTTTTTATACATATTTTTCAATTTTTGCTTTAAAGTAATTATAGGAAGTTGCAGAGATAGTACAGAGTATGATTGGTAGGTGTATGATAATTGCATGTTTAGTTTTTAGTTTTTAGTTTTTTTGAGGGAGGCCCCGCGCCACGTGGAATGCGGATGTGGAATCTTAGTTCCCCAACCAGGGATCGAACCTGGGCCCTTGGCAGTGAGAACATGGAGTCCTAACCACTGGACTGCCAGGGGATTCCCTAGAGGAGCTTTTAGTACTGCTTCTATGGGGCAGAGAAATTTTCTTTAATTTTTAAAAACAATCAGAGAGTATCTATAGTATTTCTATATCTATGAAGCTGTAAGTTTTAGAAACTTGTGTTTGAATTTATCAGTAACCTTAATAACTATTGGTAAGTGGAACATGCCAGACAGACTCCTGCCTCAAAGTCTTTGCACTTCTTTTTTTTCTTTCCCTACAGTGCCCTTCCCCATATTTTTCCATGGTCCTTTTCTAATGTCAGATTCTCAGATAAAGCTTCTCTATCCACCCTGTTAAATATTGTGCACAAACACATACATATGCACACATACCAAATTTCTTTATTTTTCATTTGTAGTACTTACTCCTATCTGATAATATGTTTGAATATTTGTCTGTTTACTGCTGTGTCTCTAGCATCTCACACTGTGCCTGGCACATAGTATGTACTCAGTAAATATTTGTTAAATGAGTAAATGAAAAAATTTATTTTCACAGCTGTGTAATATTTCATTGTACCTTAATTTATTTATCTGTTCTCCTGACAGTGGACATTTGAGTAGTTTATAGCTTTTGCTATTAAGACCAGTGTTGCTAAAAATATTATTGTACATATTGGCTCTTCACATGTGCAAGAGGTTCTTTTGGCTATATACCTAGGCATAGAATTCTAACAAGGGTATGCCAGGATTCAGCTTTACAAGTTGTTTCCCAAACTCTGCTATTGTTGTCCTTCCTAATTCTTGCCAAAGAATGCATGTAAAGAGTGATGTAGTGGATTATAGATTCTTCTCGTCATCGTATGCATACCCCTCTGCAATGATTTTACTTCTAGAGTCTCTTATTCCATCCCTTGACTCTGTACTTGGCTGTGAGACTTGCTCTGGCCAAAAGGACATCAGCAATTGTGACACAAGGAGAGGCTTAAAAAGCACTTGCACATTGGGTCCTGTCTTCTCTTACTGCCCTTTTGAACCCGTAGCCCACCATGTGGAAAAAGCCCAGGCTAACGTACTGGGGCATAGAGGACTAGCTGGATCAAAACAAGGCATCTCAGCTTAGACCTGCCTAGCTTAAGAGCCAAGCTAGCCCAGAGCAGAACTGCCCAACCTAATTCACAGAATCATGAAAAATACTAAATGATTTTTTAAGTTGCTAAGTTTTGGAGCTACGTTGTTAAACATAGCAAAAGATAATGGATATACAACACTGTAAATTAACTATACTCCAATAAAAATTTAGAAAAAAAAGATAATGGATACAAATGATACCTCATTGTGATCTTGGTTTATATTTTTAGGATGTCAGTGAGGTCAAGTAGATCCTCTGACACATCTTCATTATTTATTACTCTAACATGTGTACAGAGAGATAGATATACTCTGGATTCGAGAACTTTGTCAGATACATGTATTGCAAGTATTTTCTGTCATTCTGTGGCTTACCTTTTTTTTTTTAACAATGTTTCAAAGAGCAAAAGTTTTTAAATTTGTTAAAGTCCAGTTTATACATTTTTTTCTCTTATGGTGCATGCTTTTTAAATCCTAAGAAATATTTGTCTACCCCAAGATCACCAAGATTTTTCCTGTGTTGTTGTTGTTTTTTTCTGGAAGCTTTATGGTTTTAGTTCTTGCATTTAGATCTATGATCCACTTCAAATCAGGTGTTACATATGAGAGAGGGTCAATGTTCACTTGTTTCATAAGAATGTTCAGTTGAAGTAGACATTCCTTTCACCATTAAATTGCCTTATACTTTTGTAGAAAAGTAATTGACCCTATGTATGTGGGTCTGTTTCTGTATTATCTGTTCTGTTCCATTGATCTATATCTATCCTTTTGCCAAAGCCACACTGTCATGATTACTGTAGCTTTATAGTAAAGCAAGACTTGAAATCAATTAGTGCAAGTCTTCCACCTCTCTTCTTTATCCAAATTGTTTTAGCTATTCTAAATTCTTTGCATTTCCATATAATTTTGAATCCATTTGTCACTTAAAATTTTTTTTAAAGGCCTGCTTGAGTTTTGGTTGAGATTGCATTAAAGCTGTACATTAGTTTGAGGGAAATTGACATAGTAACAGTATTGAGACTTCCAAATGATGAACATATGTATTTTCCTATTTATTTAGGCCCTCTGTGATTTCTTTAAAAACTTTTTTTAGAATAGGTCTTGTATGTATTTTGTCAAACTTACCTCTAAGTCCCTCTAAGTACATGAACTTTTTTTTTTAGACCCACAGAATATTTTTATTGAATTTTTTTCTTTTTAACTGTATATCCTCACCTTGGTATAGGTGAAAATCTAAATATAAATCTCATAAAAACAGTAGTTGAAAACAGAATTATACACACACACACACACACACACACATATTTATATACCTCAGAGATTGAGTTGACAGCAAGCATAATTTTTCCTTAGAACCAAATGGATATATAAATCCTATATAAATACCTAAGGATCATCTAAAACTGAGATATTCATGAATATTTCTAGGCCACATGCAGAACAAGTATATACATTGCGACATCAAGAAATACTTTCTGAATTAATGAAAACAAAAGATCTCAGGAGGTTTGTGAGTCTTACAACACGTTGTCTTCAATATTTCTTTCATTGTTTGCTAAGTGGACACTCTAAAAGGCATAGCAATTATTTAGTCTATCCTTGTTCATGTGACAGTCACCCCCCAAATTACAAAATTAATCTGTATTCCTTCTGCTTTCATAGAAATCTATTTAACATTATGTCCTTAGACTTCTGCCAAAAGCCTGTGTTGAAATGACCATGGAAGGAATATTTTGGCATCTTTCATAAAACTGCAATTTGGGGACTACATGAACTTTTAAAAAATTCAACTTTCGGTGTATTCCAAGTATATAATAGAGTATTGATTTTGACCTTTAACCTCTGACCTTGCTGAAGTTCACTTATTAGTTCTAGTAGTTCTGAGCATTTTTCAATTTTCTCTTATTCTGACCCGAGTTATTTAGAACTGTGTGCATTAACTTCTAATTGTGTACAAATCTTATATTTTTGTTGCTAAAGTTTGACCTAATTTCTGGGTTGAGAATTGTGGTCTGTGATGCCCATTGTTTGGAATTTGTGTGACTTATTTCTTGGCTTAATTGTGATGAGTGGCTTATGAAAAAATATGTATTCGCTAATTGTCAGATGCTGAATTTTATACATATCCCCCCTATATTTTATTTCTTAATTTTATTGTTAAAATCTTCTATCTTATTGAATGTCTTGTTTTTGTTTTTTGTTTGCTTGAAATATCAGTTATGAACAGTTGCTTTGAAATCTCCCAATATAATGTTGGATTTATTCACATATCTGTGTATCTTTATCTATTTTTATGTTGTAAATTTTGATGCTATATTCTATTAGGTGAATTCAAATTTACAGTTGTTGTATCTTCCTGGTGAGTTGAACCTTTTATCATTGTTCTCTTTCCCTAATAATGACTCTTGTCTTTTGTTTTATTTTCAACCTTTAAAAAATTATTTATTTATTTATTTTTGACTGCACTGGGTCTTTGTTGCGAGTGGGCTTTCTCTGGTTACGGTGAGTGGGGGCTACTCCGTTGAGGTGCATGGGCTTCTCACTGCAGTGACTTCTCTTGTTGTGGAGCACAGGCTCTAGGCTCACAAGCTTCAGTAGTTGCAGCACGCAGGCTCAGTAGTTGTGGCTCACGGGCTTAGTTGCTCTGCGGCATGTGGGATCTTCCCGGACCAGGGCTCGAACCCGTGTCCCCTGCATTGGCAGGTGGATTCTTAACTACTGCACCACCAGGGAAGTCCTCAACCTTTTTTTATCCTTATTTTTAAACGGGTGGAATTTTAAAAAATATAATTTGCAGTCTTTTTCAAGTGATGAGTTTAATCTGTTCATGTTTATTTTGATTATTTACATATTTGACCTGTTTGGACTTGTTTCTATCAAGTACTGTTTCAATGCTCCCCAACTTTAGAACAGTTTAGCTCTGGTCTTTCGCTTTCTGATTTATATACCTTTGTCCAAATTTCAAAATCTGTTTTGTAAATCGTAAATTTTAGAATTATCTGGATTAAATATTTTATTTTGATATAAGTAATCTGAAGCATGTACATTTGTCATTTGAAAATATTCTGTGACTTAACTTTTCATATTAATGACATGCATAGACCAGTTTATATTCCTCAGGTATTTAGGGGCAATAAAATAGTGAGGTCTATTAAGCAATCTGAATGTAAAATTTTGTCAGAGAAATATACAAACAGTAATAACCTACAAATGAGTCAGTTTGAGTAATGAGAAGCTATGGAGATGAGTGTTCTCTTAATTCTAGTAATGGGGAACATTTGTAAATACTAGGACAAGCTAAACCTTTAGGACTATTTTTTTTTTCTTTTTTTTTTTTCTGTGACTCCAGAATTACTTGGTGAGCATTGAAAATACTATCATCAGACTGTTTTGTGTAGTAGAAGAAACATTGAATTTGGACTTGGGAAAGTGAAGTTGAACTCCTACTTTGCCGTTGATGTGCTGCTGAGTTGCTATTTGGGGCCCTTTGAGCCCTCAATTTCTCATTTGTAGAAGGCAGGAGTAAAAATAACGGTTTCCTACAAAGTGTTGTTAGCATCATATTAGCTAATCTATATGCAACCTATAACTCACTATACAGAAGTAGTTGTTATTACAGAAATCCAAAACCCTGGCCTTGGGCTGGGTAGGATTCATAGACTACTAGAAGAGAAAGACAATTATGGCAGTCTTTTACTCTATGTGCCTGATAATTGGATGAGGAAAGGGAGAATAGGGGTGTGAAATGACATTCCGAAGTTCTTTCAGTTAGCTGAATGTCCCAAATCTAGACTGTTATTCCTTTTTCTACCTTAATTCTTTTTTCAAATTTATTTATTTATTTATTTATTTATTTATTTATTTTTGGCTGCGTTGGGTCTTCATTGCGGAGCGCTGGCTTTTCTCTAGTTGTGGAGAGTGGGGGCTACTTTTCGTTGCAGTGCGCGGGCTTCTCACTGAGGTGGCTTCTCTTGTTGCAGAGCACGGGCTCTAGGCACTCGGACTTCAGTAGTTGTGGCTCGTGGGCTCTAGAGCGCAGGCTCAGTAGTTGTGGTGCACGGGCTTAGTTGCTCCACGGCATGTGGGATCTTCCCTGACCAGGGCTCGAACCCGTGTCCCCCTGCATTGGCAGCTGGATTTTTTTTTTTTTTTTTTTTTCTTTTTGCGGTATGCGGGCCTCTCACTGCTGTGGCCCCCCCCGTTGCGGAGCACAGGCTCCGGACGCGCAGGCCCAGAGGCCATGGCTCACGGGCCCAGCCGCTCCGCGGCACATGGGATCCTCCCAGACCGGGGCACGAACCCGTATCCCCTGCATCGGCAGGCGGACTCCTCAACCACTGCGCCACCAGGGAGGCCCTGGCAGCTGGATTTTTAACCACCGCGCCACTAGGGAAGCCCACTACCTTAATTCTTGACTTTACTCTTACTCGCCCATCTTTTTGGTGAAAATGTTTTGCTAAAATTGCACTGGTTATGAAGAACTGAATGAACATTTAAGAAGTAGATTGAGAGAAAATGAAAAATGGGATTTTTCAAGTTGTAATTTTACAAGTTATGCATTTTCCCTGTGAAAATAAAATCATGTTTTTACGCATAGGAACAGAAGATATTTTTACATATTGGAAAGTGAGAGATGAAGAAACCTTCCCCAAAGCCTATCAGACTCGCAAAAAGGGAGTCCCTAAAGTGTCTTCCAGGTTATATATATATATTTTTTGCAGTACGCGGGCCTCTCACTGTTGTGGCCTCTCCCGTTGTGGAGCATAGGCTCCAGATGCACAGGCTCAGTGGCCATGGCTCATGGGCCCAGCCGCTCTGTGACATGTGGGATCCTCCCGGACCGGGGCACGAACCCGTGTCCCCTGCATCGGCAGGCGGACTCTCAACCACTGCGCCACCAGGGAAGCCCTAAAATTTGGGTTTTTACCTAAAATTTTATCTAATTAAGAATTAGATCTGGAGCAGTGGCCTTTTTCAACAGTTAGACTATGATGAGTTGAGTATACTTTATACTTCACTTAATTAAGTTGAGGGACATTTTAGGCCAGAAAAATATACACTTATAACCTGCTAACCCATTATTAGGAGATTTATGGAGATTTTGAAGTCTTTTAATTGTTACCTAACTTGGGATTTTAGCTTTTTAATTTCCCAAAGCTTTAGAAAGTTCAGAAAGATTCAAGGAATGTTTTTCATATATTCTCATTCAAATAATGACTTTTCAGAGAACACATTGTTAAACTGTCCGCTGCCATGTGATAGATACTCTCTGGCTCTCAAAGCCAGATGATCTGATAATCACTCTGATACTGTGCATGGTGTTGGAATTATCTTTGTCTTTATACTCCTGCACAAGCAGAAAACTATATCAAAACCTCACTGGTCAAGACATATTACTCTTCGCTTACAGTATTTATTTATTAAGTTTCCAAGAATAAATTGCAGTTTCTTAACGGTTTTAGGGAAATCTACAGCTATTTTGGAACAGTCTGTGACTGAATGTACTAAATAATCCAACCAAGGACACACACTCTGAAAGCAAGAAAGATTAGTGAAAGATATAATATTCTCAAGTTGGATATCTTTATATGCCTTGTATGATTGAGAAAGCTGACTTGATATTTTTGCAAGAAAGTAGAATCATTTGGATAGATGATTTTCTTTTTTTTTTTAACATCTTTATTGGAGTATAATTGCTTTACAATGGTGTGTTAGTTTCTGCTTTATAACAAAGTGAATCAGCTATACATATACATATATCCCCATATCTCCTTCCACTTGCGTCTCCCGCCCACCCTCCCTATCCCACCCCTGTAGGTGGTCACAAAGCACCAAGCTGATCTCCCTGTGCCATGCAGCTGCTTCCCACTAGCTATCTGTTTTACATTTGGTAGTGTATATATGTCCATGCCTCTCTCTCACTTCATCCCAGCTTACCCTTCCCCCTCCCCATGTCCTCGAGTCGATTCTCTACATCTGCGTCCTTATTCCTGTCCTGCCCCTTGGTTCATCAGAACCTTTTTTTTTAGGTTCCATACATGATTTTCTTAAAAGGAAGTGTGTTCATTTTATTTTGGAATTCAGTGATGAAGAAAATTAGAATCAGTGGCTTCACTATATTTTCTTTTTATTTTCATCTTGGTAAATTCTCCATTAACTCTTATATTACTCAGTGAATTGCCATTTTCATGTCATCCTTAAATGTTTTTTGTGTCGCTTTGGGGAACTCACAGTAATTTAGTTTTACATTGTTTTTGCATTACAAGGGTAGCTAATGTTTAAAATGAATGAAGTATTATAGTCTTAGCACACTGGATATACAGCCTACAAAGAACCTTTGTGAACTGATTTTAGCAGTATTTTCTGAGCACTTCTGCCAGAAACAAACAAAAGAACCCCACATGTTTTAATATCAACCTTAGATTTTAAGTGCTTCAGCTGTATTTAAAATCTGCTAGTTACAGCCTTTTAAAGCATTTCTTGCATCTACAATGAAAATAATTTGATGTTTGAGTTATGCTTCTTTTCTGTTTCTGTCTTCTCATCCCATCCACAGACCTATAGAGTTTATTTCAACAATTTTATTCTTAGAAACAAAACTAACTTAGATGCATTCTGTTCAAATTGATATTACAACAGTCTCACTACAAGGCTGCATTGAATGTCAAAATATGTCATGTGCTAGATTCCTTTTTGAGGAGATTTCAGTCTTTTAAACAGGCTAGTAATACTTTGGATTCACTCCCACATCCAGGAATCTGACTGACACCGTTTAGTAACAAATTTCCAAAATTTATGCTACCTCATTGAACTGTGAAAAGTGGTTCTCCTTAAAAATGATTATTTCCTCTTACCCTACCTACATTGGCTAGAGCTTTTTTACCCTGTAATAATTTTTTTAATATAAATTTATTTATTTATTTTTGGCTGTGTTGGGTCTTCCTTGCTGCGCGTGGGCTTTCTCTAGTTGCAGCGAGCGGGGGCTACTCTTCGTTGCAGTGCGCAGGCTTCTCATTGCGGTGGCTTCTCTTGTTGCAGAGCACGGGCTCTAGGCCTGTGGGCTTCAGTAGTTGTGGCACACGGGCTCTAGAGCGCAGGCTCAGTAGTTGTGGCACACGGGCTTAGTTGCTCCGCGGCATGTGGGATCTTCCCGGACCAGGGATCGCCCCTGGGTCCCCTGCCTTGGCAGGCGGATTCTTAACCACTGTGCCACCAGGGAAGTCCCTACCCTGTAATAATTTTTAACAGATTGTCCTTTTGGTACTTCTTAAACTGTTTGCATTGATGAAAAGTAACTTATTTTTGTTATCCAACATAAACTAAGATTTTTCTGTGGATGCTTCTGTAGAAATCAGTTGTGCAGTCTCTTCTATAGTATAGAAATACGGAAAACAAGTGTCTGTAAGTGAACACTTGGGTAGTATTGACTATGATTATTTTGGAAAATTGAGACATTCATGGAAAGGGTGTGGAGAAGCTAACATTAAGTGCCTGCTATGTGCCAGACTCTGTGCAGGACAATTATATATAATTGTTTTTTGATGTAGAGAAAATAAATAACCGAGAGTCCCCCAAAGCAACACAAAAGACATTTAAGGATGGCATGAAAATAGGAATGGGGATATTTTACAAATAAACTCAAATGCAGAGGCTTAAATTACTTACCCAAGGCTATGCAACTAGTAAGTGATGTTGGTAGGATTCTTTTAGCTCCAGAGAAGTTAAACTACTTTCAGGTGGGAAGGTGAACAGAATTAGAATAGCGTGGATGCATTCAGTCTTGGAGTGTGGAGTACCGGTGAAATGCTGCTTGCCCTGATTTGGCCCTCAAATAGACATATTGGCAGCTTTAGGGCACTGAATTTATGTTGTCAGTTCTGGATGCTGGAAGTCCAAAATTAAGGTGCTAGCTCTCTTCCTGGCTTGTACATGGCTGCCTTCTTGCTGTGTCCTCACATGACCTTTCCTTTGTGTGCATGCAGAGTATCTCTTTTCTCCTCTTATAAGGACACCAGTTCTATCTGACTAGGGCCCCACCCTTAGAACCTCATTTAACCTTAATTACCTGCTTAAAGGCCCCAACTATAAATACAGTCACATTGGGGATTAGAGCTTCAGCATATGAATGGGGGAGGGATACAATTCAGCCCATAACTAGCATATTCTCTCCTGACAGAGTAATTGTGGCATAAGAAATCTATATTTGTTCTTTGTCCCAGTTCCTGGCACAAAGCTCCTAAATCCTTTGTAGTTTTCCTGGGTAATGTGAGTGATAAGAACATCTTCTTTTCTAATGAGGCAACTTTTGTCCTGCCCCTAGTTACCTCCAGGATGGGGACTAGTCACCAAAAAAAACCAAAGCATGATTAGAGGGTTAGAACTTTCAGCCTCAACCCCCAACCTCTTTGTAGGGGAGTGGGGCTAGAAATTGGCAAAAGTTTTTCAAAAATTGTTTTTTATTTTTATTTACTTTAAAAGTTATTTTATTTTATTTTATTATTTTTTGCAACTCTGGATACTTTATTGTATCAAAGAGGAAATTGAAAGCAGTTACATATTATCTAGGAAATAACATAATGAGATCAATGTATATTCATGTCTATGGGAGGTGGCCAAAGCCAAATTTATGAGAAAACATCCTGAATAACTGAAAAAGAATAAAAATTAAATACTTTACTTAAGAGTATTAAAAGGAAACAATGAGGGCTTCCCTGGTGGCGCAGTGGTTGAGAGTCCGCCTGCCGATGCAGGGGATATGGGTTCGTGCCCCGGTCCTGGAAGATCCCACATGCCGCGGAGCAGCTGGGCCCGTGAGCCATGGCCGCTGAGCCTGCGTGTCCGGAGCCTGCGCGTCCAGAGCCTGGGCTCCGCAACGGGAGAGGCCACAGCAGGGAGAGGCCCGCGTACCACAAAAAAAAAAAAAAAAAAAAAGACTGATTTTGTAGAAATGTAGTCAATATTGGGAAATCTGTTAGTAAACAGTAAAGGAATTAAAAAGACACCTCTAATAAAATTCGACATCCATTCTTTTTTTTCTTTTTAATATTTTTTTATTCAAACAGAAAGTCACAAAAATTATAATCATCCTCATCAGTTCATTCAGTCCCATGTAATTAATTTTTTTTTCATCTTGATCTTTTGTTAGCGCTTTTATGAATTCATCAGTTTTCTGTTAGAGTTCTGAAAATGCTTACTCATTCAGCTCAGCAGTATAGTCAGTTACCAGAAACCTGTACTTGTCAGAGTCTTTTCCATGAATTCCTTGAAGATGAAACCCTTTTATAAGAACATATTTGCAAAAGCATCAGAGTACACCCAGAACTGTCTGTAAATGACAAAAGACTTAAAAATGACCACGTTAAAGATTTGATGAAAGTTCATAATAATGCAATTGACAAGGGAATTTAGTTATTTCTGAGATATACATTTTATTTATTTATTTTAATTACTTTTTTTTTTAACGTTGGGGGTAGGAGTTTATTAATTAATTAATTAATTTTTGCTGTGTTGGGTCTTCGTTTCTGTGCGAGGGCTTTCTCTAGTTGTGGCAAGCAGGGGCCACTCTTCATCGCGGTGCGCGGGCCTCTCACTATCGCGGCCTCTCTTGCTGCGGAGCACAGGCTCCAGACGTGCAGGCTCAGTACTTGTGGCTCATGGGCCTAGTTGCTCCGCGGCATGTGGGATCCTCCCAGACCAGGGCTCAAACCCGTGTCCCCTGCATTAGCAGGCATATTCTCAACCACTGCACCACCAGGGAAGCCCCTGAGATATACATTTTAAAGTAATAATTAGAATTGTGGCTTATAACATTATACCAGAACATATAAGATTTTTAGGAATTTCATGTAATGTCTGAGACATTTATATTAACATATTTCCATACAAATAACCCAAAGAACGTTTAGTATTAGTTTTTTTATTTTTTATACAGCAGGTTCTTATTAGTCATCAGTTTTATAGACATCAGTGTATACATGTCAATCCCAATCGCCCAATTCAGCACACCACCATCCACACCCCACTGTGGTTTTCCCCCCTTGGTGTCCATACATTTGTTCTCTACATCTGTGTCTCAACTTCTGCCCTGCAAACCGGTTCATCTGTACCATTTTTCTAGTTCCACATACATGCGTTAATATACGATATTTCTTTTTCTCTTTCTGACTTACTTCACTCTGTATGACACTCTCTAGATCCATCCACGTCTCAACGAATGACTCAATTTCATTCCTTTTTATGGCTGAGTAATATTCCATTGTATATATGTATCACAACTTCTTTATACATTTGTCTGTTGGTGGTCATTTAGGGTACATCCATGACCTGACTATTGTAAATAGTGCTGCAGTGAACATTGGGGTGCATGTGTCTTTTTGAATTACGGTTTTCTCTGGGTATATGCCCAGAGTAGTGGGATTGCTGGGTCATATGGTAATTCTATTTTTAGTTTTTTAAGGAACTTCCATACTGTTCTCCATAGTGGCTGTATCAATTTACATTCCCACCAACAGTGCAAGAGGGTTCCCTTTTCTCCACACCCTCTCCAGCATTTGTTGTTTGTAGATTTTCTGATGATGCCCATTCTAACGGGTGTGAGGTGATACCTCATTGAAGTTTTGATTTGCATTTCTCTAATAATTAGTGATGTTGAGCAGCTTTTCTTGTGCTTCTTGGCCATCTGTATGTCTTCTTTGGAGAAATGTCTATGTAGGTCTTCTGCCCATTTTTGGATTGTGTTGTTTGTTTTTTTAATATTGAGCTGCATGAGCTGTTTATATGTTTTGGAGATTAATCCTTTGTCTGTTGATTCGTTTGCAAATATTTTCTCCCATTCTGAGGGTTGTCTTTTCATCTTGTTTATGGTTTCCTTTGCTGTGCAAAAGCTTTGAAGTTTCATTAAGTCCCATTTGTTTATTTTTATTTTTATTTCCATTACTCTAGGAGGTGGATCAAAAAAGATCTTGCTGTGATTTATGTCAGAGAGTGTTTTTCCTATGTTTTCCTCTAAGAGTTTTATAGTGTCCGGTCCTACATTTAGGTCTCGAATCCATTTTGAGTTTATTTTTGTGTATGGTGTTAGGGAGTGTTCTAATTTCATTCTTTTACATGTAGCTGTCCAGTTTTCCCAGCACCACTTATTGAAGAGACTGTCTTTTCTCCATTGTATATCTTTGCCTCCTTTGTCATAGATTAGTTAACCGTAGGTGCATGGGTTTATCTCTGGGCTTTCTATCTTGTTCCATTGATCTATGTTTCTGTTTTTGTGCCAGTACCATATTGTCTTGATTACTGTAGCTTGGTAGTATAGTCTGAAGTCAGGGAGTCTGATTTCTCCAGCTCCATTTTTTTCCCTCAAGACTGCTTTGGCTATTTGGGTCTTTTGTGTCTCCATACAAATTTTAAGATGATTTGTTCTACTTCTGTAAAAAATGCCATTGGTAATTTGATAGGGATTGCATTGAACCTGTCGATTGCTTTGGGTAGTATAGTCATTTTCACAATGTTGATTCTTCCAATCCAAGAACATGGTATATCTCTCCATCTGTTGGTATCATCTTTAATTTCTTTCATCAGTGTCTTATAGTTTTCTGCATACAGATCTTTTGTCTCCCTAGGTAGGTTTATTCCTAGGTATTTTATTCTTTGTGTTGCAGTGGTAAATGGGAGTGTTTCCTTAATTTCTCTTTCAGATTTTTCATCATTAGTGTATAAGAATGCAAGAGATTTCTGTGCATTAATTTTATATCCTGCAACTTTAGCAAATTCATTGATTAGCTCTAGTAGTTTTCTGGTGGCATTCTTAGGATTCTCTATGTATAGTATCATGTCATCTGCAAACAGTGACAGTTTTACTTCTTCTTTTCCAATCTTTATTCATTTTATTTCTTTTCCTCCTCTGATTGCCGTGGCTAGGACTTCCCAAACTATGTTGAATAATAGTGGTGAGAGTGGACATCCTTGTCTCGTTCCTGATCTTAGAGGAAATGCTTTCAGTTTTTCACCATTGAGAATGATGTTTGCTGTGGGTTTGTCGTATATGGCCTTTATTATGTTGAGGTAGGTTCCTTCTATGCCCACTTTCTGGAGAGGTTTTATCATAAATCGATGTTGAATTTTGTCAAAAGCTCTTTCTGCATCTATTGAGATGATTATACGGTTTTTATTCTTCAATTTGTTAATATGGTGTATCACATTGATTGATTTGCGTATATTGAAGAATCCTTTCATCCCTGGGATAAATTCCACCTGATCATGGTGTATGATCCTTTTAATGTGTTGTTGGATTCTGTTTGCTATATTTTGTTGAGGATTTTTGCATCTATATTCATCAGTGATACTGGTCTGTAATTTTCTTTTTTGGTAGTATCTTTGTCTGGTTTTGGTATCGGGGTGATGGTGGCCTCATAGAATGAGTTTGGGAGAGTGTTCCTTCCTCTGCAATTTTTTTGGAAGAGTTTGAGAAGGATGGGTGTTAGCTCTTCTCTAAATGTTTGATAGAATTCAACTGTGAAGCCATCTGGTCCTGGACTTTTGTTTGTTGGAAGATTTTTAATCACAGTTTCAATTTCACTACTTGTGATTGGTCTCTTCATATTTTCTGTTTCTTCCTGGTTCAGTCTTGGAAGGTTATACCTTTCTAAGAATTTGTCCATTTCTTCCAGGTTGTCCATTTTATTGGCATAGAGTTGCTTGTAGTAGTCTCTTAGGATGCTTTGTATTTCTGTGGTGTCTGTTGTAACTTCTCCTTTTTCATTTCTAATTTTATTGATTTGAGTCCTCTCCCTCTTTTTCTTGATGAGTCTGGCTAATGGTTTATCAATTTTGTTTATCTTCTCAAAGAACCAGCTTTTAGTTTTATTGATCTTTGCTATTGATTTCTTTGTTTGTATTTCATTTATTAATGCTCTGATCTTTATGATTTCTTTCCTTCTGCTAACTTTGGGTTTTGTTTGTTCTTCTTTCTCTGGTTCCTTTAGGTGTAAGTTTAGATTGTTTATTTGAGATTTTTCTTGTTTCTTGAGGTAGGCTTGTATAGCCATAAACATCCCTCTTAGAACTGCTTTTGCTGCATCCCATAGGTTTTGGATCGTCGTGTTTTCATTGTCATTTGTCTCTAAGTATTTTTTGACTTCCTCTTTGATTTCTTCAGTTATCTCTTAGTTATTTAGGAAAGTATTGTTTAGCCTCCATGTGTTTGTGTTTTTTACGTTTTTTTCCCTGTAATTGATTTCTAATCTCATAGTGTTGTGGTCAGAAAAGATGCTTGATGTGATTTCAGTTTTCTTAAATTTACTGAGGCTTGATTTGTGACCCAAGATGTGATCTTTTCTGGAGAATGTTCCATGTGCACTTGAGAAGAAAGTGGAATCTGCTGTTTTGGGATGGAATGTCCTATAAATATCAATTAAATCTATCTGGTCTGTTGTGTCATTTAAAGCTTCTGTTTCCTTGTTTATTTTCATTTTGGATGATCTGTCCATTGTTGTAAGTGAGGTGTTAAAGTCCCCCACTATTATTGTGTTACTGTCGATTTCCTCTTTTATGGCTGTTAGCAGATGTCTTATGTATTGAGGTGCTCCTGTGTTGGGTGCATATATATTTATAATTGTTATATCTTCTTCTTGAATTGATCCCTTGATCATTATGTAGTGTCCTTCCTTGTCTCTTGTAACATTCTTTATTTTAAAGTCTATTTTATCTGATAGGAGTATAGCTACTCCAGATTTCTTTTGATTTCCATTTGCATGGAATATTTTTTTCCATCCCCTCACTTTCAGTCTGTATGTGTCCCTAGGTCTGAAGTGGGTCTCTTGTAGACAGCATATATATGGGTCTTGTTTTTGTATCCATTCAGCCAGTCTGTGTCTTTAGGTTGGAGCATTTAATCCATTCACGTTTAAGGTAATTATCAATATGTATATTCCTATGACCATTTTCTTAATTGTTTTGGGTTTGTTTTTGTAGGTTCTTTTCTTCTCTTGTGTTTCCCACTTAGAGACGTTCCTGTAGCATTTGTTGTAGAGCTGGTTTGGTGGTGCTGAATTCTCTTAGCTTTTCCTTGTCTGTAAAGCTTTTGATTTCTCTATGGAATCTGAATGAGATCCTAGCTGGGTAGAGTAATCTTGGTTGTAGGTTCTTCCCTTTCATCACTTTAAGTATATCATGCCACTCCCTTCTGGCTTGTAGAGTTTCTGCTGAGAAATCAGCTGTTAACGTTATGGGAGTTCCATTGTATGTTATTTTTCATTTTTCCCTTGCTGCTTTCAGTAATTTTTCTTTGTCTTTAATTTTTGCCAATTTGATTACTATGTGTCTCGGCGTGTTTCTCCTTGGGTTTATCCTGTATGGGACTCTCTGCACTTCCTGGACTTGGGTGGCTATTTCCTTTCCCATGTTAGGGAAGTTTTTGACTATTATCTCATCAAGTATTTTCTCGGGTCCTTTCTCTCCTTCTCTCCTTCTGGGACCCCTATAATGCGAGTGTTTTTGTGTTTAATGTTGTCCCAGAGGTCTCTTAGGCTGTCTTCATTTCTTTTCATTCTTTTTTCTCTATTGTGTTCCGCAGCAGTGAATTCCACCATCTGTCTTCCTCATCACTTACGCGTTCTTCTGCCTCAGTTATCCTGCTATTGATTCCTTCTAGTGTAGTTTTCATTTCAGTTATTGTATTGTTCATCGCTGTTTGTTTGTTCTTTAATTCTTCTAGATCTTTGTTAAACATTTGTTTCATCTTCTCAATCTTTGCCTCCATTCTTTTTCTGAGGTCCTGGATCATCTTCACTCTCATTATTCTGAATTCTTTTTCTGGAAGGTTGCCTATCTCCACTTCATTTAGTTGCTTTTCTGGGGTTTTATCATGTTCCTTCATCTGGTACATAGTCCTCTGCCTTTTCATCTTGTCTGTCTTTCTGTGAATGTGGTTTTTGTTCCACAGGCTGCAGGATTGTAGTTCTTCTTGCTTCTGCTGTATGCCCTCTGGTGGATGAGGCTATCTAAGAGGCTTGTGGAAGTTTCCTGATGGGAGGGACTGGTGGTGGGTAGAGCTGACTGTTGCTCTGGTGGGCAGAGCTCAGTAAAACTTTAATCCGCTTGATTGTTGATGGGTGGTGCTGGGTTCCGTCCCTGATGGTTGTTTGGCCTGAGGCAACCCAACATTGGAGCATACCTGGGCTCTTTGGTGGGGCTAATGACAGACTCTGGGAGGGCTCTTGCCAAGGAGTACTTCCCAGAACTTCTGCTGCCAGTGTCCTTGTCCCCACAGTGAGCCACAGCCACCCCCCGCCTCTTCAGGAGACCCTCCAACACTAGCAGGTAGGTCTGGTTCAGTCACCCCTGGGGTCACTACTCCTTCCCCTGGGTCCCGATGCACACACTACTTTGTGTGTGCCCTCCAAGAGTGGAGTCTCTGTTTCCCCCAGTCCTGTCAAAGTCCTGCAATCAAATCCCTCTAGCCTTCAAAGTCTGATTCTCTAGGAATTCCTCCTCCCATCACCAGACCCCCAGGTTCGGAATCCTGACGTGGGGCTCAGAACCTTTACTCCAGTGCGTGGACTTCTGTGGTATAAGTGTTCTCCAGTCTGTGAGTCACCCACCCAGCAGTTATGGGATTTGATTTTATTGTGATTGTGCCCCTCCAACCGTCTCATTGTGGCTTCTCCTTTGTCTTTGGATGTGGGGTATCTTTTTTGGTGAGTTCCAGTGTCTTCCTGTCAATGACTGTCCAGCAGCTAGTTGTGTTTTTGGTGTTCTCGCAAGAGGGAGTGAGAGCACGTCCTTCTACTCCGCCATCTTGGTTCCTCCTCTATTTTATTTTATTTTTATTTTTGGCTGTGTTGGGTCTTGGTTGCTGCGTGCAGGCTTTCTCTAGTTGCATTGAGCGGGGGCTACTCTTTGTTGCGGTGCTTGGGCTTCTCATTGTGGTGGCTTCTCGTTGCAGAGCACAGGCACTAGGCGCACGGGCTTCAGTAGTTGTGGCACATGGGCTCAGTAGTTGTGGCTCACGGGCTCTAGAGTGCAGGCTCCATAGTTGTGGTGCATGGGCTTAGTTGCTCCACGGCATGTGGGATCTTCCCTGACCAGGGATCGAACCGATGTCCCCTGCATTGGCAGGCAGATTCTTAACCATTGCAGGGAAGCCCCCCAAAATTGTTTTTTAAACTGTGAATTTATTTTGTTTTTAAAGAAATAGACGGATTAAAAGAAAATAACTTAGCCTCCTATGCTATTTCTTACAAAACAAAATTCCAGACTATTTTTTTCTAGAGAATTTTTTGAGTAGGAAATGTCTGTAGACTGTTTTCTTTTTTAGCATATTGTGTAAGAACACATTATTTGCTCAAATAAAAATTCCTGTTGAAATGTCTTTAAAAACATCTTTGAATAATTGCATAATACCATTGTTATTAAGTAAGAACTTAAATGGACCCAAGTTGTTTTGGATAAAACTCTTTCTGTCAGGGCTTCCCTGGTGGCGCAGTGGTTGAGAGTCCGCCTGCCGATGCAGGGGACACGGGTTCGTGCCCCGGTCCGGGAGGATCCCACATGCTGCGGAGCAGCTGGGCCCGTGAGCCATGGCCGCTGAGCCTGCGCATCTGGAGCCTGTGCTCCGCAACGGGAGAGGCCGTGACAGTGAGAGGCCCATGTACCGCAAAAAAAAAAAAAAAAACCTCTTTCTGTCTCTTAAAGATGATACTATGGGAAGGAGTATAAAACTGGGGCAGTGAGCTCAATTATCAGTGTTTTGCAGGGGAAAGGTTTTAGAGTGTTTTCTTCATAACACATAAGCTCTTTTGTGCCTTCTTATATCTTTTCATCACAAATTAATTAAGTGTTATTTATTGTGATGTAGGTGAAGGGCTGTTCATCTCTAAAATGAATTGCCTATAGAATTTGGCTGAATATGAGTTCACACAGTTTTAAGTATTTACAGAAGTTAAGTATGGCTTCAAGTTGAATGATTGGAAGATGGAAAATCTTTAATTCCTTTATTATATGGTCCATTTTAAATATATTCAATTAATTTTATTAATAAAACCAGAAAGCGGGCTTCCCTGGTGGCGCAGTGGTTAAGAATCTGCCTGCCAATGCAGGGGACACAGGTTCGAGCCCTGGTCTGGGAAGATCCCACATGCCGCGGAGCAACTAAGCCCGTGAGCCACAACTACTGAGCCTGCGCATCTGGAGCCTGTGCTCCACAACGGGAGAGGCCGTGACAGTGAGAGGCCCGTGCACCGCGATGAAGAGTGGCCTCCGCTCGCTGCAACTGGAGAAAGCCCTCGCACAGAAACGAAGACCCAACACAGCCAAAAATAAATAAATATATTTAAAAAAAAAGAGAGAGAACTTAAAAAAAAAAAAAAAACCCAGGAAGCATGATTTGTGGAATAGATTTACATTTTGCGAACTTATTGTGATGCTTTGATCTTATAGATTTTCACAACTTATCTTCATCTTTCTTTTTTTGTAATTGCTTGTCTTTTGAAAACATCTTCACAGAACTCTGACTTAAATTTGCAGAGTCAAATTTCATCTTCTAGTACTACTCTGAATGTATTGACCTCTGAGCTCCCATACTTTTTCCTGTACTTTCTTTCTCCTTATCATCATTATAAACCAGTATATATTGAGTTCTTATAAAAGGTGGGAAAATATACTAGTATTTTACGTACATTACGTTATTTAATCCTCAGAGTAACCCTTTGTGTGTCGTGTTATCTCTATTTTACAAATTAAAGAAACTGATATTTAGAGAGATTTAGAAACTTGCCAAAGCCCAAAATAGATACTTGTGAAGTTTGAGTTTAAATCCAGTTCTGTTAGATTCTAAAACCTGTTTTCTTCCCACTAAGTTATTTGCTGTTTATCTGTTTCATTGTTTTATATTATAATTGGAGTCTTGTGCTCATCTGGCTTCCCTACCAGATTATGACCTGCTGGAGGAGAAGGATCTTGTCTTACTCACATTTATATCTTCAGTGCCCATTACTGACCCCAGAACTTCTATAATGAGTGTTGAATGAAAGGCACTGACATCACTGATACGGTAGCATGTGCTATGAAGTAGTTTCTCTAGTATAGACAGTTTCTAGGTTTACTGCGTCAGATACCTCCTACCCTTTCCATGTATTGCCATTTATAGTTATACACACCCTTGCATGCCCAGACACACACTCTTTCATCCTCATTAATCCTGTGAAAGTGAGAATTTTTGTCCTCCTTTTGTAGATCCAGAGAATCAAGATCTAGAAAAAATGAGACTTGCTTAAGGTCACACAACTAGTTAGTGGCAAATCTGGTATGCACATCCAGATTTTAGACTTATAATCATCTGCGCCAGGCTACCCAGCTGTGCTAATGGAAACCTATACTTTATTTCCTAATATGTTTATTTGTTTATTGAGAAATGAAGGCAGCAAAACAGAGGTGTCCACAAATGGATTGTGTCTAAAAGAAGAAACCTTCTGTTGGAGTGATGAATGTATGCTCTCTGTTCTGTCTTTATAGTCTTTCACTTATTTTCCTTTATGAGGCCTAAATTATGGTTAGAATTTTAGTCAAGGGATAAAATAGCTCCAGCTAACAAACCATAGGAAGATTGAACCCATGACCATGTCATATTCTAATCAGCTGAGTATAAGAGTAGCAGGACTCATGGCACATGCAGAGGACTCAGCATTGAGATTTGAAGTGATACGCTTTTTGAGTAGAAAGATTTGCTTTACCAGCACCTGAAAAAATGATACCTGCACAGGTAATCTGGTGTTTTCATGTAGAATAATTATGTCAGCACAATTTATATGTTGTAATACAGGGACTTAACGTAAAAATGTATATCATACCTATAACTGTAGTATGAATCATGCTATAAAAAGTACATTTAACTTATCTTAAACTTTAAAAATTTTCACCTTCTGTGCCCATATCATTTTTTTTTTCAGTAGAATTGTTTCCTAAATAAAATTGATCTTGGATCTGTGTGTCAGCATTTTTGACATGTTTGATAATATAATCATTTTTTTAAAGTAATGCTAAAAGGACTGAAAGATTGGTAAAATTTGTGTAGATAGTATGTATGATATTCAGTTTTGAATTAGAAAGACTTTAGACCTTATAGGTTATCAGTACTTGAAGGTGCTAGTATTTTATATCCTTCTGTGGACAAATTGCCTCCAAATTTTAATCTGGAAAATCACTGGGATAACTGTTTGGAAAAGGATTACAGCAACATGGCTTTTATATTTTTAATACTTCTACTACAGTTTCTATACAAATTATTAAATCTTGATTATAAAAGAGAAAATTAAGGTGTAAACACATTATTGAGATAGCATGTGGGGATACTCCCATGTTGTTTCTGTATTCAGTTTCATTCAGCCACAGATGCAAAGCAGAAGTATGTAACATATCACTGGATTTTATTTTGTTTTATTAGCTCCTCAAGAGTTATTGATCTATGAAATGGCAGAGAATGGAAAAAATTGTGACCAGAGACGTGTAGCAATGAACAAGGAACAATATAATGGAAACTTCACAGGTGAAGTATGGTGGTTTGGAGGGAGAAGATCTGTGGGTTTAAATGATATCCTTTTCATTGGAATAAATTAGAAATATATTATATCTAATATTTATTATCTTTTGTTAACAAAATAATATCTTATATAATAATATAGGATACATAAAATTCTTATAAATCTTGTAAAAGTTTGATTATCTTTTGTTTCATCTTCATAGTAAATTAGATTATGGGTATATAAGGGCCTATGAGGTGATTTTTCACAGTGATAGCAGAAGCAGCCTGGCCATAGTCACATCAGCAGTGTTCTAGGTACAAGATTATTATTTTTTAATCTTGTGGTGTGGTAAATATTTATTTGGCTTTGTTTGGCACTTAGTTTTATCACGCTATTTTGTAACTTTAGAAGTAGATTATAAATTTACTTATTATGCTAATCCTAATTTTATAATTATCCAAAAAGTCAGAATGTGATTGTTGTGGATTTATTTTTAAATTTTAGTTTGAAACAAATAAATTTATATTTTAACCAAACTAGGAATTTGTGGTAAATTTCAGTATATTTGACTCTTACTCACACATTTACCCTGAAAATTACAGCTATTACTTATATAGATGATTTAAGTAGGAACTTTCCTTTTCGTGTTTAAAAGAAAATGAAAGGTTTTCCTTTTCTGTTCATTGTAATGGTTTTCTTTTTAACTTCTAAATCGTTTGGCATCTCAAACACATTGCAAATAATACTTCAGCATGGTAATATTATATCATAGAAATTTTCTTCTATTGGAAGAATTGCAAGCTATCTGAAGTAGCAGTTTCCATTTGTTTGTTTTGATCACTGCATTGCCTTGCAGAACGTATTTTGCAGCACTTACTGGCTTTTGGGTTACTTTGGTTGTCAGTAAGTTTTGCACCGTTTCACCAGGAGTTTTCAGGATTCGGAAATAGACATTGCATGTATCATAGTCTCATCCCATTAGGAGCTTTTGCATGTTATTTTTTCTTTCCTTTCTTTCAACAAGCACATACATTTATGTATTCTTCCACTACTGCCCACCCCTTTGGAATTTAAACTTAATGTTAGAATGACACACTTTCTCTTCTGTACCATGGTGTGTGTTGTTTGGGGTTTCTTACTTAATATTTCCTAGAGATTGAACGTGAAGAACGTATTCTTTGTTACGGATGCTTCGTATTCCACTGTTCAAGTCTATCGTATTTTAATAGCTCCTCTTTTCTCTGTTGGTTACATTTGTTTATAACCTTTTGCTAGAACCAATAACACTGTATTGAGTAAACTTGTACAAAAGTCATTTCTCCTTACAGCTAATCATTCTTAGAAATGGAATTATTAGGTGACAGGGTATATGCATGTATAATTTCGAGAGATGATGCTGAGAGAGTTACTATTATTACCAATAATAACTAACCTTAATTGCACGTATACATACATGTATTAACTCATTTAATCTTTACAAGACACTAAAAAATAAGTACTATTTTTATCTTCATTTTAGAGAAGAGAAAACTGAGGCATAGAAAGGTTAATTAACTTGCCCAAGATCACATGACTAGTAGACGACAGTGCCAGGATTTGGAACCAAGTAGCTTGCCTTCACGTTTTGAGCTCTAAACCACATTGTCCTATGATATGGTGCTAAATTGCCCTTCATAGAAAGTGGGCTAACTTAGCATTCCAGTAACGTATAAGAAAAGAAACTTGTGTCCTGACAATAAAATAATTCCAAAAATAATGGTAAGAGTAGAACAGCAGGACATAGCCTAGACTTGTCACAATGGGAACCAGATTGTTTTTTGAGGTTTATATGCAGTCCTTCAAATGTGGGATGGGAAGGTAGGTGAATTTTGAAAGTGACTGGAAAAAGTGAGCATCCTGTTTTAACTTCTACACTAATGTTTTTCAGATCCCTCTTCAGTGAATGAAAAGAAGAGGAGGGATCGGGAAGAAAGGCAGAATATTGTCCTGTGGAGACAGCCACTCGTTACCTTGCAGTATTTTTCTCTGGAACTCCTAGTAATCTTGAAGGAATGGACCTCAAGGTAAAGAGTCTTCCGTTTCCTTTTATATAAACCATATTTACTAATTTCAGAAATCTTCAACAGTCTCCCTGCCACCTGCTCTATCAAAATGGATTAATTAAATTTAGAATGTTATAGGAACATACTTATTTTCCTTTTTATGTGTAGTTTGAAGAAAAATAGATTAGGGAAACTTGTTGCTATTTGTTCACTGGATTGTTACAGTTGACCATTGTCTCATGTTGAACCTTTTATGCAGAGGAGAGCACTGAAAACAAGAAGTTTTTTCTTCTGGCTTTACCTTCAGGAGAAATCAGGCCTGTGTACATTAAGTACACTGATTCTTTAGTAGGTCAAGGTTCAGGATACGTGGCACTACTGATAGTTTGAGCCAATAAAAAAGGACTCTGCCATGGAAATTGTGTTCTATCTTTAAATTTAGTGCTTGTAAGCCCTGTTTCTGATATCATAAAGAACAAGTTGAACTTTTACTTGCCTTAATCATTTTCTGGTTTACTTTTCCAAGTTATCTGTAATAATATCTTACCTTTTTATGTGCTTACAGTTTATAAAGCATTTTGTAACACTTTTTAAGTTCATTTGATCCTTATAGCAATTCCATGAAGAAGGTAAAATAAGTATACGATCATCATGATTTTAAAAACAAGAAACAGAATCAGATTGGTTGAGTGTCTTACTCAAAGTACAGTACTTAAGGGACTCTGATCCAAGTCCTCCGACAAAAGGCCAGTGCCCTTTCCATTATATCATAATGCCTGTCCCAATTAGAAGTTGGGGTGTATATAAAAGATTAGTTATGGGATATGGGAAAGGCTATGATGGAATTTCTTTTTCTTTTTTTTTATAAAGTTGTTTATGTTTGTTTGTTTGTTTGTTTATTTATGGCTGCATTGGGTCCTCACTGCTGCGCAGGCTTTCTTTAGTTGCGGCAAGTGGCAGCCACTCTTCGCTGCCGTGCGTGGGCCTCTCATCGTGGTGGCTTCTCTTGTTGCGGAGCACGGGCTCTAGGTGCGGGGGCTTCAGTAGTTGTGGCGCACGGGCTTAGTTGCTCCGTGGCATGTGGGATCCTTCTGAACCAGGGCTCGAACCCATGTTCCCCACACTGGCAGGCGGATTCTTAACCACTGCGCCACCAGGGAAGCCCCTACAATGGGGTTTCTAATAAGAAATTCGATTCTATACCCAAGTATCTGGTCTTGACCCCCTTCTGTACCCCAAGAGACCATAGCGTTTAAGAACAAAAGAGCTCAATCCAGCAAGAACAACTTCTAAAGCTGAGCTAAGTAATCTAATTCCTTCAGTAAGAAATGTTTTGAGAGTGATGAATCCTGAAAATGAGACTGTGACATATTTCATTTTTTTTAAATTTGTTTTTAAGATTATGGCATCGTCAAAGCGTTGTGGTGTCTTTTTTACTGCTGCTTGCTGTGCTTATAGCTATGTATTATGTTGAAGGAGCACATCAACAGGTAAGAGGTTCAGTACCTCTGTTTCTATTCTTATACCTTCCCTAATCCCAAACAGTTTCAAAATGGAGCTTTTGTGGATTTCATTGATTTTTTAAAAAATTTATCTCATAACTGTTATCTTAATGTCTTACTTTTAAGGCCAAATATTAAAAATATTCTTGTGGTAGTTCATGGCTGCTCAGCATTTATATTGGATATATATCATTCCTTTTTACCTTTAAGGATTTAAATGTAACTTTCCTAACAGTGTTTAGTCAAAGCAGCATGAATCCTTTAATCACTACCAAAGTCTTCATATTTTTTATAACACACTCCTGTGATCCATCCAAGCTGATATCCTCATCCTAGATTGAAGGTTAGGTTTTATATGTATAAAGTCGGGGGAAGTTCACTTGCCTATCATCTGTACAGCATAAATGAAGGGAAAATAGGACATTTTGTTAATAACTTTTGATAAAATTGCAAAACGTTAATGTATTCTATTAGGAAATAGTTCTAAAATGGTATCATTTCATATTTTAGAGCAGTTTACCTCTAAATGCATCAAAATGCTGATGGTGATTATCTCTGGGGGGGTGGAGATTATGGGTAATTGTTTTTTACTTTACGCTTTTATGTGTTTCTAGTTGTCTGTAATAAACATATATTGCCTGTAAAATTAGAACAACAAATGGCATTAAAAATGGGGAGGAGCAGCAGTTTACCTCTAATCAGAGAAGTTTTTATACTTATAAATGCAGTAGTTGTGGCTCACGGGCTTAGTTGCTCCGCGGCAGGTGGGATCCTCCCGGATCAGGGCTCGAACCCGTATCCCCTGCATTGGCAGGCGGATTCTTAACCACTGCGCCACCAGGGAAGTCCCTATCACGCTTTCTTAAACAAAATTTTTATAACTTTTAAGTACCTTTAAATTTTTATTCTCATAGTTATCAATAATTTTCATTTATTGTATAAATGTCATTGTAATAACAGGACTTTTAAAATGTAGAAAGGAGCTTTATTGTAGTTACATGATTTTTTTTGCCATCTCTGCTACCACATATTAGAGGAATTTGGACTCTGCAAGGAGCTTTTAATCTTAATACTTTCTTCCTATTGGAAAATTAGTTGGTTTGTTTTATTTTTATTATAGTTGATAAATACCATATTTCTGCTTAAGAATTCTGATTTTGTTTTCACCTCATCCCTTTTGTTTTTCAGTATGTGCAACGTATAGAGAAACAGTTTCTTTTGTATGCCTACTGGATAGGCTTAGGAATTTTGTCTTCTGTTGGACTTGGAACAGGGCTGCACACCTTTCTGCTTTATCTGGTAAGAATAATTTTAGTAAGCAAGATTGAAAGAGATTATGTTTTAATTGGTGCTTTTACTATAGAAGTTAAACTTCTAGGATTTTTACTTAATTACCTTTGTGTTTTATATGTATTCTGATCCTCAAGGCAGTGATTTGGAATTCTGTTTTGTTTTTCCTTTTGGGTTGAGAATTTAAAAAGAGAAGGGAGGAAGAACCCTTAGGCAAATGATATTGTTTACTTATATTAATGCAGCCAGGAAATGTTTTTTCCTTCCAGATTTTGGACTAATGGTTCTCTTGCTTATGCAATTGTCTTTGTAGTAGTTGAATTTATTTAATTGTACAGAATTCCATGTAAGACTTAGAATTAATTTGGTCAGTTATTTTCTCTGTTAATCTGCAAATGAGAAATGGTATCTTCCCTTACGTCCTCAAACACCATGTACATACTGGATAGTTATTTTGGTAATCTTACTGAGTGCAGTTAAAGAAGTATTACATGCATACAGCTAATGCTTTCTCAAACTCTTTTAAATCAAAGTATAAAATGTACCCCTCCTGAAAAAAATTTTTTTTTACTTAGTTGAAATGAGAGAGATAAAAGATAGGTTTTCTTTTGGATATTTGCAAATATACTGAAATAATGGCAGGGCTAGGACTAGGGGGTGACAAGCAAGACATCTAGGGCACAGAATTTACACTGGCACTTTTAGGGTCATGTGAATGTGGGGTTGATGAGTGAATGTCTCATTAAATTTTGTGCCCTGGATGCCTCTCTTGTTTCACTCTATTCCTGTCTCTGAATAATATATTGAAAACAATTTCATATTTGAAGACAGCTTGATCTTGATGGAGAAAACAGGTGAAAAGTTGTCACAGCTGTACTGATCCTGAATATAGTTCAACAGTGCAAACACTTCCAATCTCTGTGCTTCAGTGAAGTCATTTCTGAAGCAGGTATGATAAATATTAAGAAATGATTATTCAGAAGGCTGCTGAATTAATGGTCTGAAGAATAATTTAAGAATTAATCTATAATACATAACTTCTGTAAGTTTATGGGACTTTAAAACATGGAATTTTAGAATTCCATTCATGATTGCTTGCTGATTTTATCCCAGATAGAAACATAAATCCTAGATAAGTAAGCCATATCAGTGTTTCTTTAATAACCACATTCTAGGGCTTCCCTGGTGGCGCAGTGGTTGAGAGTCCGCCTGCCGATGCAGGGGACACGGGTTCGTGCCCCGGTCCGGGAAGATACCACGTGCCGCGGAGTGGCTGGGCCCGTGAGCCATGGCCGCTGAGCCTGCGCGTCCGGAGCCTGTGCTCCGCAACGGGAGAGGCCACAACAGTGAGAGGCCCGCGTACCGCAAAAAAAAAAAAAAAAAAAAAACTACATTCTAGAAGTATACTGCTATACTAGAGGTTGAGGCAGAGGGAAAAAAAGGAATTACAGGTTACAGGTTACCTTTCTGTTCTTTTCTAGACCTGTCCTCTTAGATTCCTTAGGAAAACCAGACTAAAGAACTCATTTGTAGCATTTGATTTATTTGGAAGTATTTGAAAAGCAACCCAGAGAGCAGATTCTGCTGAATTCTAATGAACCTTATAATTCCCATAATAAGTAAGAATAAAGAAATTTGAAACATGGAAGTTTCATGTTTCCTGTTTCTTTTTATATCCTTGAGAAACCTTTATAAAATGTGTTGATGTGAAAACATTATTATTTTAATTCCATTGATCCATGTATGCAGCAGAGAATTTAAAACATATAAATAAGAATTTATTACAAAATTCATTTGAGGCAAAAGTCAAGTCTTTGCTTCCATAAACTAAGTAGTTATTTCTGCCCTTGATCAGAGTGCAGGTTTAAAGGAATGTAGTTAGATTTTTCACAAGTTTAGAAGGAATTCTTCAAGAGCTATTTTTTTTTTTTTTTGCGGTACGCGGGCCTCTCACTGTCGTGGCCTCTCCCGTTGCGGAGCACAGGCTCCGGACTCACAGGCTCAGCGGCCATGGCTCACGGGCCCAGCCGCTCCGCGGCATGTGGGATCCTCCTGGATCGGGGCACGAACCCATGTCCCCTGCCTCGGCAGGCGGACTCCCAACCACTGCGCCACCAGGAAAGCCCTTCAAGAGCTATTTGAAGGAAAGTATCACTCTCTCATTATACTCAGGGCCATATGTATTATACTAGTTAAGCAAGTGTGGAGATAAAATCAAGGAACATCTGAAGCTGTGTTGCATTATACATAAAAGCCATATAAAAACATTGTGGGATTATCATTACTAATAATAAACTGGGGTCCAGCGTGGATCAGGCCATGTTTTTCAGCATTAGGTTAATTTGATTTCTGTTTGTGCGTAGCGATTAGAATTATTTTAAATGCCCTAAAATTAAATAGAAGCAAAATAACCAGATCTGTGTTTTATGAATATATAATTCTGGCTATAGTGTGGGTGATAGATTGAAGGTGGAAGAGAAAATGGTCAGTTAATGGTAATCCTTCTGAGGACACAGGCTTCCATGGAGGTAGCAAGAAGTATGGAGAGGAAGAGGTATTTACTAAAAAAAGAATATGCAGAGAAACTAAGCAGAATGAAGGCAAAAGGCGACATAAACCCTTAATATTTCAAGAGAGTGGTTGGAGTGGCAGTGGCACTGGATGAAACAGGGCAAATCTTAGGGAAATTTTATTTGTTTAGTGTGGAGGAAGAAGGAGCCAAAGATTACTGTTGGTTTTTGACTTAAATGAGAAGATGTTGATACCATTAACTGAATAGAAACCTGTCATGTGGTCACTTGTTCATTCAGTACATAGTGTAACTTCTGAAAAGAGAAATTTAAAGGGATTTGTAATTATGTTGCAAGGTAGATGAGATCTTCACCTGATCCCAGTGGGTTGCTGGTGCCAGTGGTTGGATGGAAAGGAAATTTGTAAAGGACTAAGAACACTTTCTTTTCCTTTCTCTTTTTAACTAATAGGCTTTATTTTTCAGACCAGTTTTAGGTTTATACAAAAATTGAGCAGAAAGGATAGAGTTCCCATATACCTTTACACATACACAGACACACACACAGAGCATTTCCCTATTTTTTTTTTAACCTGAGGTATAATTGACATATAACATTATATTACTTTCAGGTGTACAACATAATGATAGTTTCCCCTATTATTAGTATTATTAATCTTATATTTTTCACAAGTCTAATGATTAATTAGTGTTATTTCCCCTATTATCTTGCTTTACTGTGGTACATTTGTTACAACTGAGGAACCAATACTGATACATTACTAACTAAAGCCCACTGTTTACACTAGAGTTCACTCTGTGTTTTATAGTTCTGTGGGTTTTGACAAGGGCTTAATGTTATGCATTCTCCATTACAGTGTCACAGAATAGTTTCACTTCCCTAAAAATACCCTGTGCTACACCTGTTTGTTCCTACCCTTCTCCTTCCCCCTATCCACAAACCCTTAGAAACCACTGATCTTTTACTATCTGTATAAGTTTTGGCTTTGTCCAGAATGTCATATAGTTGGGATTATGCAGTATGTGTCTTTTTCTGCCTGGCTTCTTTCACTTAGCAATATGGTTTTAAAGTTCCTCTGTGGTCATACAGAGTGAAGTGAGTCAGAAAGAGAAAGACAAATACCGTATGCTAACACATATATATGGAATCTAAGAAAAAAAAATGTCATGAAGAGCCTAGGGGTAAGACAGGAATAAAGACACAGACCTACTAGAGAATGGACTTCAGCATATGGGGAGGGGGAAGGGTAAGCTGTGACAAAGTGAGAGAGTGGCATGGACATATATACACTACCAAACGTAAAATAGATAGCTAGTGGGAAGCAGCCACATAGCACTGGGAGATCAGCTCGGTGGTTTGTGACCACCTAGAGGGGTGGGATAGGGAGGGTGGGAGGGAGGGAGATGCAAGAGGGAAGAGATATGGGAACATATGTATATGTATAACTGATTCACTTTGTTATAAAGCAGAAGCTAACACACCATTGTAAAGCAATTATACTCCAATAAAGATGTTTTAAAAATAAATAAATAAAGTTCTTCTGTGTCTTCATGGCTTGATACCTCATTTCTTTTATTGCTGAATAATATTCCATTTTCTGGATGTACCACCACAGTTTGTTTATCCATTCATTTATTGAAGGATATCATTGTTGTTTCCAAGTTATGACAATTAGGAATAAAGATGCTGTAAACATTCATGTGCAAGTTTTGGGGGGTATATAAGAATTCAACTCATTTGGGTAAATACCTAGGGGCATGATTTGTGGATCGTGTATGTTAATTGGTGATATATAGGAAAGCAATTGACTTTTGTGTATTTACCTTGTATTCCATAACCTTGCTGTAATCACTTAATAGTTTCAGGACTTCGTTGTCAATTCTTTAGGATTTTCTATATAGATAATCATGTTGTCTGCAAATACAGTTTTACTTCTTCTCAGTCTGTATACCCTTTCATTTTTTTTTTTTTTCCCCTGTCTTATTGCACTAGCTAGGTCTTCCAGTCTGATGTTGAATTGAAGTGGTGAGAGGGACATTCTCCCTTGTTCCCAGCCTTAATGGGGAAGCCTTTACTTTCTCACCATTAAGTGTCATGTTAGCTGTAGGTTTTTGTAGATGTTCTTTATCAAGTTGATAAAGCTCACTTCTATTCCTAGTTTGCTGCGAGTTGTGTTTGTTTGGGGTTTTTTTTTTTTTTTGAGAGTTTTTATCATGAATGAGCGTTGATTTTGTCAAAAGAACACTTTTTTAGACAATAGTGATCAAAAATGGATAAAAAGGCCAATATAGCAAACAAATTCAGTATGTAAAGGCTTGAAGAGCAATATGTTAATGTTAAAAAGAAATATAAAGAAATACCCAGCATATGCCATTTCCATTTGAGCAGATTATCTTTAGTTCTTAGATCTGTTAGTTCTTGGACACAGGATTCCTTCCAGGATTCCCTAGGTATGTAACAGGGAAAATGAAGGAAAACAAGCATTTGCAAAAAATAATTTTCAGGGAAGTCAAGCAAAAGAAAGATAAAAGATGTCACTGGTTTTTGTTTATTTTCAATTACCTGGTTGGGATGGAAGTCAGATTACAAGAAGTTAACTATAGCTACTACTACTACTAATACTGAAAATGGCAAACCTTATCATCATCATTGTCATCAGAGTAATACTAGTTGAAATCAGTTCTATTTTTTTTTAATTTATTAATTTATTTATTTTTGGCTGCATTGGGTCTTCATTGCTGTGCATGGGCTTTCTCTAGTTGCGGCGAGTGAGGGCTACTCTTCATTGTGGTGAGCAGGCTTCTCATTGTGGTGGCTTCTCTTGTTGTGGAACACGGGCTCTAGGCGCGTGGGCTTTAGTAGCTGTGGCACGCGGGATCAGTAGTTGTGCCTCGCGGGCCCTAGAGTGCAGGTTCAGTAGTTGTGGCACACAGGCTTAGTTGTTCCGCAGCATTTGAGATCTTCCTGGACCAGGGATCGAACCTGTGTCCCCTGCATTGGCAGGCAGATTCTTAACCACTGCGCCACCAGGGAAGCCCCAATTTATTATTTTTTATCCATATTTGGTATTCATTTTTGTGGGGAGATGTTGCATCCCCGTCCTGTTGAACTCCAGCCATATGTTTTGCTTTGAAATGTGAGCATAAGTGATAGGTGTTGCTTCCTGGCAGATGCTTCAAGGTTTGTCAAACTGTCTTTCACCTGGAGCCTGAGTCTCTGACTGTGATGAACAGATTCCCTTTGCTAGTCTCTGATGGATATGTAGAGTAAGGGAGAAATAAACTTTGTTATCTTAAGCTACTGAGATTTTGGGGCTGTTTGTTGTTAAAACCTATCCTGACTGATAGACTAACTAACACTTATTGAATGTTTTCCACATGCTAGGCTTTTTGCTCAGCACTTTACATGAATGATCTCATGTAGTCCTCCCAAGAGCCACGGTAGTCAATAACCAATAGTGTAGCAAATGTATAGTAAAAAAATTTAATGAGTAAGTATAGACTGTGCATTTGTGAACTTTGGCAATTATGGAGAAAAATAGCCAGGAAACCAAAGGCAAAGCAGAATCAAATAAAGGTTTAAGAATTTGATCTCTGTTATTATTTAAGAAGCTATTCAAAATAATCTCTGGTTAGATTTTTAAAACGTAACATTTTCTTGGTGATAGATGGTTGACAGAGTTTTATCCTTATAGATCAGCATTCCTTTTATTTTATATTTGTCAAATGTGATTGTATCTGGAAAGTCCTAATTACATTTCCTTTCATTTATGAGCCCTTACATAATCACGTAGGGAGATGTGACGTTAACATTCTCATGTCATACATTTTTGTGCTGATGAATTAGGCACTCTTTACATATACCCATATAACTCCTCAGTCAAGAAAGCAATTAACTATGTTAGAAGTCTGGTCAGAAAAATGATTCTTCTTTTGACAATAATTTACAGCAAAACAGGTGAAAAAGAAACTGAGTTTAACAAAGGGAAAAGATTTAATTCATTCTTGATCATGGTTCTCTTTACTGGAAATTATGGCTTTAAAGTGAAATAGGAAAATTTTTCCTGCATAGACAGACTTTCTCAATTACATTCTTCCCAGCATGGAAGTTAACCTCTTTTGGAAGTAATCATTTAGTTAATTTTAACTCATTGTGCAACTAAATGGTGATCTACAAATGTTAACTATATTTCCTAAAATACTATATACCTATATATGTGCCTTTAAAATGGAAAAGTTATCTTGATTTTTAAGTTTATCAATCAACAATTTCATTTATATTTTTAGATATAATTGAAAAGTTTTAACTTAATTCAGATGTCCTGAAAATTGTCATCACTTCTTTAAACATTAGATGTAAAAATAGTTGTTTGATTAAATTTAAAAATTAAATTTTGTGAAAATCAACAGGGAAAAATGACTACTATCAAATTTTGTAAATTGATTTGGGAACAGTAGAAATCTAGTAGTTTGCCGAGAACAAATATGTAGCCACAAAGGAAGAGTTAGATACTGTTTATGCAGGAATAGTGATTGCTAACCAGAGAGGAAGAGATGAAGGGAAAAGTGAATGGATTCCTTCTCAAGGCTCAAGGGGTGTTGGTTGGGCCTCTAGGTTAGTTGGTTTGTTCCATTAATTCTAACAGTCAACACATGGGCTTCAGGAGGTCTGTTAATTCCCTGAGCACTGTACCTGTTATGTGTCTTCGCAAATATTCATCTTTCTGGCAGAAAGGGCCTATAGTATTAGATTCTCCAGATTCTGTAACCCATAAAATGTTAAGAACCACTCTTATAGGACTTTTTTTCCTAACTATGGCTATATTAGTTTGCCACTAGGTGGCATTGCTAATACAACGAATATACTATACTATATTTGCAGGTTCTATTCTGGATAAATATGAAACCCTCAAATAAATTAGAGGCATATTCCATTATTTATCTGTATTTATGACTATATAATGCCAGTTAATGCATGTGAATGAAAATAAGTTTTCTTAATAGTTTTGCACATTCATTAATTAGTTTCACAGTTATTAGACTTTCCATTGTGATATATATTTACATGCAGGACATACTCCCATGGCATGCATAGTTTCAGATGTAATGCCATAATTCTATCTTTTTCTTTAATATTTAAGAATATGCAATTGATGGAGGGTGATTTTGTTATGGGATTAAAATCTTTTATTCCTATCATGGGAGATACTTAATAGGGCATATTCAGAGCTGGATTTGAATGCATAATCAGATATTACTAACTCTGTGATATTTGGCAAATATCTTAACTTTTTAAGCCTCAGTTTATTCAACTGTAAATGGAAAAGATAATAATAGTACCTATCTCATAAGGCTGTTTGGAGGATTAAATGAAATAAAACACGTACACTTTTCATTCAGTGGCTAGTATATATAAGGTGCTCAGTACATGTTAAGCGACTATTATAATTATTATTGTCATTTTTCTTGCTCTGATTTTATTTTTAAAACAATCATTTTCAATTTTCATGCTTTAGCTATTATTCTTAAGAAACTATAAGCAAAATTTCCCACAATTGATTTTAATGTAGCAGAATGTAATACCATAATTGAAAACCACAGATTACTGTTCCATTTTCAGTGACAATAGATTAGGCAGTTTGGATCAACTCGCTTGTGAAAGTATCTTAAAAAGGTTGATAAAAATTTAAAACATCTGTTTAAAGGCACCATAGAGATAAAAAGATAGCAAAGAATTACAAGGCCAACATCTAGATTAAAGGGGAAACCTAGAGAGGTGAAACCAGTCAAGTATATGGCCTAATAAACCCGCAGGCTTTGGATTGGAACCTGATGGGCCACACTTTAAACATAAGGATGAACTAGATACAAATCAGCCCATACAGGGACTGAAGCTCAGGCTAAATCTTAAGTCTGGAGGAAAATAAAATAATCCTAGGCATCACATTATATTTAAAAAAAAAAGTCTAGCACTCAATCAAAAGTAATCAGATATCTGAAGCAACATGATAATTTGGTCGAAACAAGAAATAAGAGAAATAGATCCATAGGGAATCTATTTAATGAAGTTATTAGATGTGTACTTTAATCCAAAATCAATGTGTTTCAAGGAAGTAAAAAACAAGTTTGAGTATTTTTGCAGAGATTGAAAACTACAGAGGAGAGCAAGTGAAAATTTTGAATTAAAAAAACATTATCTGAAATTAAGAACTCAGTTAATGGACTTCAGTAGACAGCAGCTAAGACAGGACTAATAAACTGCAAAATCGGCCAGAGAAAAACATCCAGAACAAAAAAGGAGAGATGGAGAAAAAGACATACTATCTTCAGAGGAACTTCAATAAGACTGATTTGCTGTCATTGATTTTTTTGGTTTGTTTCAGAGATGAAGGACAATTTATTTTTCACAGCAATAGCAGTAGCAAGTGCATCAGCTTTTTTTTTTTAATTGGGGTATAGTTGCTTTACAATGTTGTGTTAGTTTCTGCTGTACAGCGAAGTGAATCAGCAATATGTATGCATATATCCCCTCTTTTTTGGATTTCCTTGCCATTTAGGTCACCACAGAACATTGAGTAGAGTAAAAGTCAGCTGACAGTGGAATGTCTTTAAAGGGCTAAAAGAAAATAACTACCAACAGAAGATACTCAGTGTGTCCCCTGAACAGTATAAAATAAAGATACTTTCAGAAAAACAGAGCAGTTTGCCACCAGCAAACATGCTCTAAAGGAAATACTAAAAAGTGTTCTTTGAATGGAAGGAAAGTGATTCTAGATTGAAGCTCAGATTCAGGAACAGGTATATATATGGGTAAATTTAAATTAAGATTGACATTATGGTCTTTTTTCTTTTTTTGTTTTGTCTTTCTGTTTTTTTGACATTATGTTTTTTAAATGTATTTATTTTATTTATTTATTTTTGGCTGCGTTGGGTCTTCGTTGCTGCGTGCGAGCTTTCTCTAGTTGTGGTGAGCAGGGGCTTCTCATTGTGGTGGCTTCTCTTGTTGTGGAGCACGGGCTCTAGGCGCACAGGCTTCAGTAGTTGTGGCTCACGGGCTCTAGAACGCAGGCTCAGTGGTTGCAGCACATGGGCTTAGTTGCTCCGCGGCATGTGGGATCTTCCCTGACCAGGGCTCGAACCCGTGTCCCCTGCATTGGCAGGTGGATTCTTAACCACTGTGCCACCAGGGAAGCCCGACATTATGTTTTTAATGATAAAGTAGTGATAATGTTTTGAGAGATTTAAAGTATTTAGGGGGAATTAAAATACATCATCTGCAAATCACGTGTGGAGTAATTGAAATTAAATTATTCTAAAGTCTTTGCATTGCCCTAGAAAAGGTAAGATATTAATTTATATGACATTAATTAATAAAGATCTATATTATAATCTTTAGGGTAAGCAGTACAAGAATATATAACTATCAAGGTAATAGGCACAAGTAAAAACCAAGTAATTTTAAAAAAGCCAAGCCAGAAGAGGGAAAGAAAGCAGACAAAAGGAACATAGAACGGCATAAGTAGTAAGCATTCAGTGGTATATTTAAATCCAAATATATCAATAAATGGAATAAATGTTTCTTCCAGTTATCCAAATAAATATTTTAAAATATTCAGCTATTTGCTAAATCCAGCCTTCATACCTAAAATATACACAGAAAGAATACACAGAAAGATTAACGGTAAAGGATGGAAAAAGATGAGCCATTTGATGCCAACCAAGAAGAAGCTCATGTAGTTATATTGAAATCAAAGTAAAGTATGGGGCAAGAAGTGTTAATAGATAGAATGTGTTTGATGGTAATAATAAAAGACTCAGTTCACCAGGAAGATATAACAGGTCTAAATTTGTATTTAATAATATATACTTAACTTACGGAAAGCAGAACTTGGCAGAAATTTAGAGAAGGCGATAACTTCCACAAACTTGGAGAATAAGGAAGTGTAACACAGTTACTGGCTATACGGTCAACGTGTATGTAACAATTGTGTTTCTGTATACCACAATAAACATTTAGGGAGTGAAAATTTTGGAAGGCATCATTTATAATAGCATTGTTTTGAAAAGCAAATACCTAGGAATAAATCTAACAAAAGATGTGCTTGGCCTCTATATAAAATTATAAAATATTGTTGGAAGCAAAAAGATCTAGGTAACAGAAGGTATATATTATTTTCATGGATTAGAAAACACAATATTGTAGCTGTTCTTCCCAATTTTGTTTACATAATCAGTGTAATAGCAGTCAAAACTTGAGTAGGTATTTTTGTAGAAATTGACAATGTAATTGAAAAAAGATTTTCATCCTAGCAGCTTTGTAGTAAATCTTGACAACCAGTAGCATATGTCCCTCCTGTGTGTTTCTAATATTTCTTGGTCTGGATAGAGGATACCTGTGTCTGAAATAATTCATTAAGATGCTTGCATTATGCACTTTTCTATATTTACTATACTTAAATAAATATTCTGTTTTAGTACATCTGCTCTTTTGTTTTAGAATTTTGAAGTCATTTTGCATAAATACACCTGTAATAGATGTCTAATTCATGAGCTAATTTTGCCTGGCAAGTAGTGCAAGTTTACTGATTTCATTCATTTACTTTACTCATGTTTTTTGTAAGTAGATCAGATGCAAAAAAAGTTTCTGTGGCTGGTAGTTTTTTCTAAGATCATACCTTCTGAGCCCTCTTCTCTTGGATACTAATTTCCAGAAATCCATTAATGAATTTATTTTAGTCTTAGCATTTATGTAGCAGGTTTCCATTCCAGGCCATCCAGGAATGCTTATTTACCTATGGAAATAATGCCCAGAGTGAAAACAAGTTAATGAAGAGAACATGGCTGCTGTTAACCTCTTTGATGTATCTCTGTGGTTGACTGTGTCAAAATTTTCACCTTAATAATGATTTGACCCAAGGGGAGGCAGCCCAGGGGCAGCACTTTTGCTGAAAATGGACCGTAAAGGGATAGTAAATATTTTAGGCTTTGCGGGCTATGCAATCTCTTTTGTAACTCCTCAGATCTGCCATGGTAATAAGAAAGCATCCAGGGACAGTGTGTAGGAATGAATGTGACTGTTTTCCAGTCAACCTTTATTCACAAAGAGAGATAGCAGACTGGATTTGATCTGCCGGCTGTAGTTTGCTGACCGTTGCTCTAACTCATGGGATGACAGGAGTACACCAGAAGAAGCATATTGAGCTTGGGAGCCTTAGTGAGCTAGCCACCCCCTAAGGATTTTTACGTGACATGTTATGCATTTGATTCCTCCATTTACCAAAAAAGGATGATCACTTCTCCCAGGTCATGATATTACACTTAACATGATGTTTTAGAAGAGAATATAGTTGTGTGAGTGCTTGAGTGGTCTGTAAGACCATCAAGGGGAAAAAAAACAACTTCTCATGAAGAGAAAAGTAAAAGAATTTCTTCCAAATGAGCTGCCTGATGACAGCAAAATTTAGTTCTAATCTCATGTTTTAAACCATTGATGTGTGCAATTATTAAATACCGGTCTTCACAACACAGCACTTATTTAGAGAAATAAATAATTTGTGGATTACATTTAGATTAATACAAACAATTAGGAGAAGTGATAGGGTCATTTCAGTAGCCACCTTAAAATTATTTCCCATTACTAGAATATATGATTCATAATATATTCATAATAATAACCTGGTAAAAAAACAGTTTAACAAAAACAAGAACTTTGGTACTTCATAATGAGAAATATATCTCAGACATGCTCCTTATATGCATTCACATTATTATTCCTCAAGTTATAAGACAAGCAGATGATTTAAGAGCCATTTGTAAACTGCGTGCCATTAATGATTATAAAGTCTGTTCTATTTAACAGTAACAAAGGAAATGAGTCCTTCGGCAGGAATTTACAAATAATGTGATACATGAACAGTTTTTGACACTAGGTGGAGGAGTTTCCCGGAGAAAGGCTTCCCAAGCCCTATATTCCTTTCAGAATAAGCCCAGCTCTTAGACAAAGAACTCTGAGAACAAAAACTATCAACAATCATTAAAAAATGTTAAAGGCACTCAAATATTGAGCTATAAATAGAAGGCTGAATATATTTTGCAGATAATTTTTCTCTTTGTCATGTATTTTAACCACTGAATTCTCTCACCTTTGGGGATCAAAATGGTAGGGGTTTTCTTTTTTTTTTTTAATTTTGATTTATTTATTTATTTTTGGCTCTTCGTTTCTGTGCAAGGGCTTTCTCTAGTTGCAGCAAGCGGGGGCCACTCTTCATTGTGGTACACGGGCCTCTCATTATCATGGCCTCTCTTGTTGCGGAGCACAGGCTCCAGACGCACAGGCTCAGTAGTTGTGGTTCACGGGCCCAGTTGCTCTGCGGAATGTGGGATCCTCCCAGACCAGGGCTCAAACCCGTGTCCCCTGCGTTAGCAGGCAGATTCTCAACCACTGCACCACCAGGGAAGCCCTGGTAGGGATTTTCACATTAGAACTGCCCTATCTAGATGGCAGTTGGTATGTAGAAAAGTTGAGGAACAATTCAGTTACATTGTAGAGTAGATCAAGGTTTATAAGAAGATATAACATCAAGACATTATTATCTGAATGGTATTTATGAGTCATTTGTTTACTATGACGATTTTAAATTAAGAATATAGTTTTATAGATAAAAATTGGTAGTTTAAATTCACTGGAATTAAGTTAGTAGATGTCAAGAGTGTTTTAAGTACCATGAGAAACCATGGCCATAAAACTGTAAGTTCAGAATGCAGTTATCAGGTGTAAAAATAAGATATAAATGAATAAAGAATTCTACTTAAAAATAAAAACAAAAAAATGACCTTTTTAAAATATTTTATTTATTTATTTTTGGCTGTGTTGGGTCTTTGTTCCTGCACGCAGGCTTTCTCTAGTGGCGGAGAGAGGGGGCTAGTCTTCGTTGCAGTGCGCGGGCTTCTCACTGCAGTGGCTTCTCTTGTTGCAGAGCACAGGCTCTAGGCATGTGGGCTTCAGTAGTTGTGGCACACGGGCTCAGTAGTTGTGGCTCGCGGGCTCAGTGGTTGTGGTGCACCAGCTTAGTTGCTCCGCAGCATGTGGGATCTTCCTGGATCAGGGATCGAACCCATGTCCCCTGCATTGGCAGGAGGATTCTTCACCATTGCGCCACCAGGGAAGTCCCCAAAAATGACCATTTTAATAGAAAAAAACTTTGGAAAAAAAATGTTTGGCTCTTTGTTATAAAATAAGTACAGGGAAAGTTAATTGTGAGATATTTGCCCCTGTGTAAGACTCAGAGGTCTGTTTCTGCCTTAACGTTTAGGATCATTTCATCACTAAAATGGGTAAAAATTGTACATTAAAAAAAATCCAACATCTTGATTACTATCAAATGTTTATAGAACATCTCTGTCTATAGCACCCTGTTTCCTTTAGTAAACAAGTACTTTATAGTATGTATATAATATTTTATAGTACTGTTTTATATATATAAAGCTGTTTCTTACACTTTTTGACTCTTGACTATTTATTGCCTAAAGTAAGTGTTATTTGGAAAACTGCATGGACATAGGTTGAAGTGAAATAGCGAAGCAGTTTCAGTAAGAGAACTACTGTAGTAATTGTTTAATGCCATGAGGTGGAATAATTCTTTTAAAAATTGTTAGCCAACCTGTTCACTATTTTTCCTGCTTGACTTCTGATTGTTGCTCCATAGCTTACGTGTCTACCCCTCGATAAGACAAAAAAAGAGAAGAAATTGCCAAAAGTAAGCTTCTAGTGTGACTTAATATTGCTCTGTATAGGTATAATGACTCTGGCTATAAGCATGCAGTGACTCAGGGTTCTTGCGGGAAGACCAACAGGCCCTTCTTAGAAAAGAACTGTTTGCCTGTTTTTGATGAGGGCATGATCAGCTATTCTCCCTGTCTTTCCCCAAGGAATGACTCATGTATTAACTCTTAAGAGCATCACCACATCAAAAGTAGAAACCAGGGTCTCCAGGACATAGGGCTGGGTTTTCACCAAAGAGAAGGGTATGCACAGACTGACTGACTTCCTGCCCTTAAGTCACTATTTATTAATGTGTGTTTAAATGAAAACTAAGAAGATTCAGTTTTGCTGAAATCTGTTCTGTTGGGTATATATTTTAAACAATTTATAACCTTTTTAAAAGCTCTCTTTATAAATATGTGGTCCATTCCTCCTAAACACTTAAACCAACTTTATGATCAAAATTGCTCAGGTTTAGAGAAGAAAAGTGAAATATGTCTTTATTTATGGATTCATTGAATATAATAAAAATGACTTTAAAAATAGGTCCTTATAACCTGAAGCATGGACTATAGAGTTTACACATTTTTTGTTTTGGTTATTTTATGCTTATCGTAACACTTTTACTACATAATCTCATACATTGCCGTGTTACCTAGGTTGTGCAGGCATTATTATCATTATTATTTCCAGGCTTTTCATCAAATGAGGAATGTGAGATAGAAGTCTGATTACATCTAGTAAGTTACTAACAGGTTTAGAAAACTAAACTCCACATTAACTAATGGCCAAATTCCTGCTTTTTTACATATTATACTGCATTTTATAGGGAGGGACCAGGGGCTTAAATCTGTGAACTCGGGACCTTCTTCACAAAAAGAATATAAACACTAGTTAAACTTCTCAGTGCCCATTTGGAATCAACAGTTTTATCCTCTAGCCTTCTAGAATTATTTATTGTATACCATAACCTTAGGTAAGTTGTTTTCTGACTGCGATGAGAAGAGCAATGATTAAAAGAATTTGAAGCGTACAATTCCTGTTCGTAAAAGCATTTCTAAACTCCCCTAAAAGTTGGACTTAAAGGAAACAAAGGTTTTGCAAGTCATACAGACAACCATCTGTCATCTCCTTTCATTTATTTATCACCCAGATATTCCTAATGAATCACATTCCAGACTAGCCACTGACTCCTTTTGTTCCTCAGTGAAGGAGTGTGGCAAACAAATGTTTTCCCAGTGACTCAGCAGAGGATTCTTGATTTTATTACCTTTGTCCTGAACTTTCCAGACAAAACTAATTGGGAATTTTGCCTTTGGGATCTCAGTTGACTTCTGTGTGTGGATGATGAATTAGGCTATGAACTGACATTACAGACGTGCAAACAACTCCAGTCTTTAGGAATGTTTTATCGGTTCTGAGGGAGCTGCCTAGAGTGGAAGAATGTCTGTCTGTCTGTCTGCTCATCTTCCTTAAAAACCTCATGCAGGGACTTCCCTGGCGGTCCAGTGGTTAAGATTCTGCACTTCCAATGCAGGGGACACAGATTCGATCCCTGGTCAGGGAACTAAGATCCCACATGCTGCAGGGCGCTGCCAAAAAAAAAAAAAAACAAACCCTCATACGTACACATACTGCGCTCTTAATGTGACATCATATTCTGCATCTTGGTTGGTAAAAAGGCTTGGCTAAATTAGGCTCATAATTAACTAATATGATCATTTTAGGTTTTCACTTTTTAAAAAATGTCTCTGGAAGAAAGGGCCCCCAAATGAACTGAACAATAAAGTTAAAAATCCAGAAAACACTTTTCCTTAAATGAAGTAGCAATACATAGACTAGTTTGTCATTTACTAATATGATTTTTTTCAGGTTTTAAGGTGTGACTGTCCCACACCTTTCTTACAAAGACCCTAATTTGTATTTGTGGCACCAGGACTGCTTTCTCAGGGCTTACATAGGTAGTACATTATTATCAGGGCACGACTTAGAACTTCTCTTCTCTACCGGATTAAGATATTTTTGTGTGTTATAATTTCAGGAATGATAATTTTACCTCTAGGATAATTTTTTTAAATTCTAAATTTCTCTTAATTTGACAGAGCTAGTAGGATATTTACTATTCCTGAATGAATGTAAATTTTAGAAGTGTAACGTTTAAAATTTATCTTAAAAGAATGTCTTAAGTTAAAATACTTTTCCACAAATACCTATATCTGCTCTTATTAGAAATCCTACCCCCGGATCTAACTATGGTTTTGCTCTCACCCAGACATCTTCTTGCCTGGCCAAGCACTACATCTTTTATCCTGGACAAAGCAAAATTATTCCATTATCAAAACTTTGGAAAATATAGTGTAATGCAGCTCATGAGACTAAGATATATGAGGCTTTGAACTGAAGCAAAACCAGATGTTTGATATGTCACAAATAGCTGAACTATCTTGTTGAGTTGACTTCACTTAGCATGAGTATACTGAAGTCCCCACCCACCCCAAAAAAGGACCCTAAAAACCTGTCACTGATGAGAGTGTAACTTTTCATCACAGTCATAAAATTTGACCTTCGTATCATTAAAGGGAACTTCCACTGGCCGTAATTAGGAACTCTCAGGGGCAGTTAGTGAATGTTACTTATGACCTGGTTGGTAACTAGGAAATTTATAGAGCTTCCTGTGCTGGGGAATAACAACCTGGGCTGTATATAGCTGTTTAACTTCCTTTGATTACCACTATATAGATTAAAGGACACTGTCCTTAAATAGAAGAATTAACCTTAGAGGACTATCATTTGCTACTTTTCCTTAAGAAGTACTCCTCGTATTGATCTTTACTTACCTTGCCACATGGCACATTCTTTTCAATGTGCTGAGATTTGTTTTACACCACAGTATATGGTCTATCTTGGTGATTGGATTTCATGTATACTTGAAAAGAATATGTATTTGGCTATTTTGGGGTGTAGTGTTCCATACTGTTCAAGTGTTCTATATCCATACTGGTTTTCAGCCTACTTATTCTATCAACTAAAAAGAGAAGTGTGTTGAAATTTCAACTCTAATTGTGGATTTGTTTATTTCTCCTTTTAGTTCTATTAGTTTTTGCTTTATGTATTTTGACATTCTATTATTAGGTGCCTGCACATTTAGGATTATTCTGTCTTCCTGAGAATTAGCCCTTTTATCATTATGAAATGTCCTTTTTCATCTCTAGTAATATGCCCTCTCCTGAAATCTACTTAATCTGGTATTAATGTAGAATACTCTGTCTTTTGTATGATTATGTTTACATGGTTTATCTTTTTTCATCCCTTTACCTTTACTTTTGGATCTGGATATTTAAAATGGGCGTTTTATGGACAGCATGTACTGAGGTCTTGCTCTTTAATTCAGTGTGACACTCTCTGCCTTTTCATTTGTATGTTTGGCCCATTTGCAATTAATGTCGTTGTCAGTATGGTTGGGTTTAAGTCTGTCCTCAAACTGTTGGTCCCCCCTATTTTTTATTCTTTTCCTGCCTTCTTTCGAATTGAACTTTTTTTTTTTTTTTGGTATATATAATGCAACCACATTACAGTATTATACTCCATTTTCTCCCTCCCATACTTTATGCTGTTGTTGTCATGTATTTTACTTCTACATATGTCATAGCTTTTGCTTTAAGCAACTAGTTATTTCTTTAAGAGATTTTAAAATGAGGAAAAAAGGTATTCTCTATTTCCAGTGCTCTTCAGTCTTTTATGTACATTAAAGTTTCCATCTGGTATCACTTTTCTTCTATCTGAGAACTTCCTTTAACATTTATCTCCTGGAACAAATTCTTTTGGCTTTTGTTTGTCTGAAAATGTTATTATTTCATCTTTATTTTTGGAATATATTTTCCCCGAATTCTAGATACACAGATTTTGTTTTTTCCTTTCAGCACTTTAGAGAAGTAATTCTATTGTCTTTTGGTCTGTTTCTGATGAGAAGTCCTATCTGTATTTCCCTGTAGATGACTCAGTCATAACTTGGAAATATTGTGGGTTTGGTTCTAGACCACTGCAATAAAACGAATATGGTGATATATAGCAAGTCACACGAATTTTTTGGTTTCCCAGTGCATCTAAAAGTTATGTTTATAATATCATGTACTCTATTAAGTGTCTAAAAAACAATATATGTACCTTAATTTAAAAATAATGCTGTTGGAAAAATGGTGCCAATAGACTTGCTTGATGGGGGATTGCCAAAACTTTTAATGTGTAAAAATCACAATGTCTGCAAAGTGCATTAAAGTGAGGTATGCCTGTAATGTGTTTTTATCCCCTCGGATTGCTTTTAAGACTTTCTTGATATTGCTGAATTATAGAATTTGATTATGATGTGATTATGGTGATTCTCAACAATTTGATTATGTGTTTTATTTTCTTTATGTTGATCTTGACTTAGGTTTGTTGAATTTCTTAAATCTGTGAGTTGATGGATTGATATTTTACATCAAATCTTGAAAATACTTGGCCATCCCTTCCCCAATGTGTGTGTGTGCGCACACACACACACACACACTTCACCCTTTCTTTCTGGGGTTCCAGTTACATGTATATTAGACTGTTTGGTATTATTCCACAGGTTACTGAGGTTCATTTCTTCCATAGCCTTTACTCTCTGTGTCCTTTAGTTCAAATACTTTCTATTGCCTTGTCTTCAAGTTCTCTAATATTTTCTGCTGTGGCATTTAATCTGTTGATTATCCAATGAATTTTCCTATTCGTATATTATATTTTCAGCTCTATAAGTTCCATTTTGTTTTTTTTATACTTTATATATATATATATATATATATATATATATTTTTTTTTAAACTAGCTTTATTCAGTGGACTGAATCCAATACACCCTCTACATCCGCTGTTCTTTTTTTTTTTTTTTTTTTTTAATTTTATTTTTGGCTGTTTTGGGTCTTCGTTGCTGCGCATGGGCTTTCTCTAGTTGTGACGAGCAGGGGCCACTCTTTCTTGTGGTGCACGGGCTTGTCATTGCGGTGGCCTCTCCTGTCGCAGAGCATGGGCTCTAGGCACACGGGCTTCTGTAGTTGTGGCTCGTGAGCTCTAGAGCGCACACTCAGCAGTTGTGGCACACAGGCCTAGTTGATCTGCGGCATGTGGGATCTTCCCAGACCAGGGCTCCAACCTGTGTCCCTTGAATTGGCAGGTGGATTCTTAACCACTGCACCACCAGGGAAGCCCATTTTGTTTTCTTTTTATACTTTATATTTCTTCCCTCATTGTGTTTATCTTTTCCTTTAAATCAGGGATCAGCAAACTATTTTGTAAAGGGCCATATAATAAGTGTTTTAGACTTCATAGGCCATAGAGTCTCTGTCAGAGCTACTCAGTTTTGCCATTATAGCACAGAATTAGCCAGAGATGATATGTAAATGAATATACGTGGCTGCATCCTTTGAAACTTTATTTATAAAACTGGTGGTGGGGGCTTCCCTGGTGGTGCAGTGGTTGAGAGTCCGCCTGCCGATGCAGGGGACTCGGGTTCGTGCCCTGGTCTGGGAGGATCCCACGTGCCGCGGAGCGGCTGGGCCCGTGAGCCGTGGCTGCTGGGCCTGCGCGTCTGGAGCTTGTGCTCCGCAACGGGAGAGGCCACAACAGTGAGAGGCCCGTGTACTGTAAAAAAAAAAAAAAAAAAAAAAAAGCAAAAAAAAACTGGTGGTGGGATGAATTTGGCCCCTGGGCTGAAGTTTGGCAATTGTTACTTTAAATCTTTGAACATATTTATATTCACTGTTTTTAAGTCCTTGTCTGCTAATTCCATAATCTCTGACATTTCTGAGTCTGTTTCTATTGATTAATGTTTCTTCAGGTTATGTGTCATATTTTCCAAACTGCTTCACATCATATCTAGTTATTTCTTATTGGATGCTGAATGTGGTATTAAGTTGTTGATTGTATGGATTTTGTTACCTTCTTTTACAGAGTGTCAATTTTTTGTTTTGGGGGCGGTACCAGTGGATCAACTTGATCTATTTAAGGCTTTTTAAGAAACCCTATTATGGTCTGTCTAGAGTAGCTTTTACTGTAGGCTCTTTCCAAGGTCTTCCCTGAATGTTGAGTCTCTCCACTCTAGCTAGATGAAGTTCAGGTGTTTCCCAGCGCCGTGTGAAGTCTAGGAATTGTTCAGCTTACAACCCCCTATTGTTCTTTTCTCACTAATTGTACTTTGCCTGGCCTTATGAAATCTCATCATAGCATGCAGTGGAGCTTTGTGTGCCACAGTCTCAAGGGGACCCCCATGCACACATGTAGAGTCCTTTCTCTGCATAGATTTCTCTTCACTAGTATTCTACGCCACAGATTTCAACCACTCAGCCCCCCTGAACTCAGATTTTCTTCTCAATGCAGCAAGACCACCATGCTTTGCTTAGGGTCTTTGTCTTTGGACTATGGGTTTTACTGCAGACACAGAATGTCTACAAGTGGAAAGCCAGAGTCATCACAAGGCTTCTCATTTGTATCCCTTCTCTCAGCAGTCAGAAGTATTATACTGCCTGTGGTACAGTGTCTGAAAAAAATTGTTCCACGTATTCTGTTTAGTTTTCCAGTTGTTTAGTGTAGGAGTGTACATCTACCAGTCACTTCATGATATGAGGCAGAAAGCCCTCAGCCACAGGCCAGACTCTCTAGCCCATACATATCAATACTTGCATACTCCCATGAGAGCTGGAACGGCCTGCTCAGTACACTGTGTTCTTTTTATGTTTTATAGTGGATCTTTCCAGGTAGACTTTGCAGCTTATACTGTAGCTGTTTGTCTTTATCCCTCATTTCTTCATTTACTATGGTTTAAATGTGATTCTTTCATATTTGATACATTGTAGTAGGAATTGTAGGTTTTAGAAAACAGAGGTAAAGGTAGTTTAAAAGGTAGTTTGAATATGTGTAACTTTTAAAATTCTCTTAATCAAAATGATTGTTTTTTAGTTTTTGTGTTTGGATTTTTCATGTAAACTAATATTTATCTCAGTCAATTCTGTTATATTTAGGAACCATTAACCTATAATGTTGAAAAGAACTTGTGAGGTTTCCTATCAGTTAACACAGTCTAAACTAAAATGTCAAGGTACAGGTTAAATGGGCTCTTGAGAATGAACAAAGGACAAGAAGCTGAGTTATTCATGTTCATTTTGTCTGGGAACCACCACATCTGCCTCTAAGGCTAAGTAATCATGACCTATTAGTGTGGTTATGGAAAGTATATATCAGTTTAACTTTGTGAACCATCCTTTCTGTAGGGAAAATATTCTCATCAGATTGCTGAAATTTTCCCTTTTTAGAACATTTAAAATTTAAACTATGAATCAGTCTTTTATCTTGTTGGATAACCTGTTTAATCTGTTGGGGTGCATATTTTATTTTTGTTTCTGGAATAGAAATGTAGGTTTTTCCTTCCTATATAATCCCAGAAATCTTATTTTAGTGTCTAGGATGGTTCAATTTTTGTTCACCTAGGGTTCATTTCTAGAGGACAGTTGTAGGGATATCATGGACAGACTCTTGAATTTCTTTTGTTTTGCCTAGTAGTATCACATTTCTCTTTTGTGTTTTCAAACAGTAAATGTGGAAGTTACAGGGGTTTATTTAAAAAATTTGTTTATTTTCTTTATTTTTTTTGGTTGTGATGGGTCTTAGTTGTGGCATGCAGGATCTTCGTTGAGGCACACGGGATCTTTCGTTGCGGCATGTGGGCTTCTCTCTAGTTGTGGCACACGGGCTCCAGGGCATGTGGGCTCTGTAGTTGTGGCGCGCAGGCTTCAGAGCACATGGGCGCTGTAATTTTGTGGCAGGTGGACTCTCTCATTGAGGCACACAAGCTCAGTAGTTGTGGTGTGTGGGCTTAGTTGCTCCGCAGCATGTGGGATCTTAGTTCCCTGACCAGAGATCGAACCCGTATCCCCTGCATTGGAAGGCAGATTCTTTACCACTGGCTGCCAGGGAAGTCCCCCCCTCCTTTTTTTTAATTGCATCTGATGTTAGCTATAAGTAGGTGTACAGTGAGAAATTTTCCACTAATTATTTAGTTACTCTGAATTCTACAAACTTTAAACTTGGTTTGTGTGTGTGTGTGTGTGTGTGTGTGCAGGATCACAAAATAATTCTTTTTTCTTTAACTGAAATCTCTTGTGCACATAATATTCAAAGAAACAGTTGTAGATTTCATGGTTAATCACAACTTTTCAAAAAAAGAAGGTCCTTTTTTAGAGATTCTATAATCATTTTTTAAACTTATTATCACTATTTATTGATTTCTGTGAATTAAAATTCAAGCAAAAGATGAACAGACTAAAAATTCACATAGTTTTTTTTTGTTTTTTTTTTTTTTTTTGGTCCAGAAGAAAACGTTATAGTTAATTGAGTCAGTGCTAGGGGAAGGATTTCATTTTTTAGATTTTTATTTGAACACAAAATGCAACTGTATTTACGGAGAAATGTAGCTTAGATTTATGAATGTCTTTCTTTTTCGTATTAACATGCAACAGAAAAATTTGTTTAATGTCACCTTTTATCTAGATAGCAGTAGGAGTTCTTTAATGTTTTATTTCCATCACTACATCTTATGCACTTTGTCTCTGAGCCACAAATTCTTTCACCATGTGGTTTAAAAAGACCTTCTTATGGGCTTCCCTGGTGGCGCAGTCGTTGAGAGTCCGCCTGCCAATGCAGGGGACACGGGTTCGTGCCCCAGTCCGGGAAGATCCCACAGATCCCACATGCCGCGGAGCGGCTGGGCCCGTGAGCCGTGGCCACTGAGCCTGCACGTCCGGAGCCTGTGCTCCGCAACGGGAGAGACCACAACAGTGAGAGGCCCGCATACCGCAAAAAAAAAAAAAAAAAAGACTTTCTTATATCCAAAGATCACTTACTGTATGTGTATCTGTATATACATACATATGTATGTGTGTGTGTATATAATTTTATTCTACAGATACAGTACTTTTGTTCATAACAGCTAATGGCTAATACTTTTTGAGGGCTTATTATATGCCCAGCACTGTTCTAAGCCTACTACTTTATATGTGTGTTACAGTAACATGTTAAGAATATCCAACTTCTAGAGCTTACACTTCATGAGAACTTTGGAAATTAGCAATAGATTTTATTGACATCTTGATTATGTTAGGGGTTTTTGAATTTTGGAGCTAGATAAAAACCTAAGATGAATCTAATTCTTTAGCCTTACAGAAGAGTAGCTTGAGGTCCAGAAAGGTTAAGTGACTTGCCTGAGTTCGCTTATTTTCTGACACCTAATAGCCTATTAGAACCTAACCTATTTGAAACTCTAAAGGAGCTTGTTTAAAACATACAGGTTGGGGGGCTTCCCTGGTGGCACAGTGGTTAAGAATCTGTCTGCCAATGCAGGGGACACAGGTTCGAGCCCTGGTCTGGGAAGATCCCACGTGCTGCAGAGCAACTAAGCCCATGTGCCACAACTACTGAGCCTGTGCTCTAGAGCCCACAAGCCCACGTGCTGCAACTACTGAAGCCTGCGTGCCTAGAGCCCATGCTCCACAACAAGACAAGCCACCTCAATGAGAAGTCCGCACTCCACAACGAAGAGTAGCCCCTGCTCGCCGCTACTAGAGAAAGCCTGCACTCAGCAACAAAGACCCAATGCAACCAAAAATAAAAATAAATAAATTTTTTAAAAAATCAATTAGTTAAAATAAATAAATACATAAAACATACAGGTTGGGAATTCCCTGGTGGTCCAGTGGTAAAGAATCTGCCTTAAAATGCAGGGATGCAAGTTTGATTCCTGGTCGGGGAACTGGGCTTCCACATGCTTCAGGGCAACTAAGTCTGCACGCCACAACTACTAAAGCTCGCATGCCTCAACTAGAGAGCCTGTGTGCCCGCAAACTACAGAGCCCACATGCTCTGGAGCCCGCGTGCCACAACTACAGAGCCCAGGCACCCTGAAGCCTGCGCGCCACAACTAGAGAAGCCTGCGTGCCACAACGAAAGATCCTGAAAGATCCTGCATGCCTCAACGAAGATCCTGCGTGCTGCAACTAAGACTCGATGCAGCCTAAAATAAAACAAATAATAAATAAATCTTAAAAAAAAAATAAAGTAAAATAAAACATACAGGTTCCCGTGTCCACCTATTGAATCAACTTATGCTTAGGGGACCCTGAAATTTATATTTTTAACAAAGTCCATAGTTGATTCTTATGCAGACACCTCGTCTTGGCATACATGTTAATTTGGGAACAACTGTGTTTAAACCTTTATCACACATCTAAATGTTAATTCATTTTAATCTATATGATTATTATTAATTTGTAATATTTCAAAATAAAGGTACAAAGCAGCCCAAAAGCTTCCGTAGAAAAAATTAATTTAAAAGAAAAACTAACTGATACTCGTTCCACAGTTTTATTTTTGTTTTAGGATGTCAGTGGGAAAGATAAGTGAGGTAATTACTTCATCAACTATTTTTTTGGAAGTATAGTTAATTTACAATGTTGTGTTAGTTTCAAGTGTATAGCAAAATGATTCAGTTATATATGTATGTGTGTATATATATATATATATATATATATATACTTTTTCAGGTTCTCTTCCATTTTAGGTCATTGCAAGATACTTAGTAGAGTTCCCTGTGCAATACAGTAGGTCCTTGGTTACCAGTTTTATATGTAGTAGTGTGTATCTGCTAATCCCAAACTTCTAATTTCCCACCCCCACCCCCACTGTCCCCTTTGGTAACCATAAGTTTGTTTTCTATGTCTGCATCAACTGTTTTTTAAGTAAGGACAAAATATAGTATTCTCAAATTATGCCTAAAGGAATAGGGGCACAGGAGGTTTTTATCACAGGGGATGGCATTCTTACAGATGAGATATGTGGATAAATAAAATAAGAATCAAGACAGAAATCATATGGTTTCCAGGGTCTAGTGTTGGGGGAAGGAGACTGACTACAAAAGGACACAAGGGAACTTTTTGCAGTGACAGGACTATTCTGTATCTCTATCTTGATAGGTTATGGTTATACGACTGAATATAATTGTCAAAGCTTATTGAACTAGTGACCTAAAAAAATGGCTCTTACTATATGTAAATTATACCTCAGTAAATTTGAAATTGGTTTTTAAGAAAGCAAACCATGAAGAGATTCTGGAAAGGATTATTTTTTCAAATTATCAGTTGCATCTTGAAATATTTAGTTAGGTAGATTCTTGTTCTTTAAAAGCTAACATTTTTCTATTAACGTAGAGTGATTAAGGTACCATTAAAATAACATGTCTATTAATAATTGCTTTCTCTTTAATATTTCTCATCAGAGATTTCTCATATTTTTTTGTAGGGTCCACATATAGCTTCAGTTACATTAGCTGCTTATGAATGCAATTCAGTTAATTTCCCTGAACCACCCTATCCTGATCAGATTATTTGTCCAGATGAAGAGGGCACTGAAGGAACCATTTCTTTATGGAGCATCATCTCAAAAGTTAGGATTGAGGCCTGCATGTGGGTAAGATGTCCGTTTTCATATTTGTCCAAAATTAACCTCACTGTCTTGATTCTTTGTACCTTATTGAAATTGAAGCCAGACATATACCAAGTCAGTAGATAATTAATTCATAAAGTTACCAGCTACCTAGCTTCCATGTAAAAGAAACCTTTAGAGCTTCTCCTGTTCATGAATAACATTCAGAAGGAAGACAGGAAACCTTAGGTACCAGGAAACATTGACACCAAGTAGACAATAGCAGGGAAAAGGAGTATAGATGGTGCAACTATACTACTTTGTAAAGTTTTACTAACGTTTATAAAACTTGATAAACACATAGCAAATGGTTATATTATCAGTCCAAATTAGGTAAGTATTATATGTCTCTCTCCTAGATTTAAATACTCTCTGTGTTTATTCTTAGAAGACTCATTTCATTTTCTGAGTTGTTGTAATACTAAAGTAAGGTCAGACATTTCTTAATAAACTAAGCTTTACTGTACTGGAGGTATCAGACTATATGGTGACCTTACTTTCAGAAGTTCCAATTATTCTTTTTATGGCTTGCTTAATATATTTTGGGACATTTTGGACTACATGATCAATGGTAGATGTATTTTAATCTGCATATCCACACAAAGCATTTTTTATATGCTTAAATTCATTCACATGTATATCATTGAAGAATAGTTCATTTGCTAAAGACTTCCGACTACCATTTGAATTCTTTTTTAATTCATCATTTGGAATCATTAAGTTTTCTGTTCCCTGTAACTTTTTTTCCCCTAGCAGTTTCTTATAAAATGAAAAATGTGGAGCACATCACTTAAAACTCTTAATTAAAATGAACGTGGGTAGAATGCCCACAGAAGAGGCAGAGTTTTCAAGCACATTCAAGCGTTTATGTCGTGTTTTAAAAGAATTAAAAGGGAAATGCCATATATTGAATTGGTTGGATATGAAAGACAGGAAAAATTGTCATATTTCCTGTTACTCTTTTATAAATGCTGGAAACAAATTCATTATACTAGTTGCATATGTATTATAAATTTTACCACATTAGTCTTTTTTTGTTTAACATCTTTTTTTTTTTTTTTTTTTTTTTTTTTGCGGTATGCGGGCCTCTCACTGTTGTGGCCTCTCCCGTTGCGGAGCACAGGCTCCGGACGCGCAGGCTCAGCAGCCATGGCTCACGGGCCCAGCCGCTCCGCGGCATATGGGATCCTCCCGGACCGGGGCACGAACCCGTATCCCCTGCATCGGCAGGCGGACTCTCAACCACTGCGCCACCAGGGAGGCCCTGTTTAACATCTTTATTGGAGTATAATTGCTTTACAATGGTGTGTTAGTTTCTGCTTTACACATTTGTCTTTTGATGAAAAGCTATTCATAAGATAACTAGATACTCAGAACATGCTAGAAAAGGAGTATGTATATAGGCTTCAATTTTCTGTTGTTCTTTTGTTCTTTCAAAAATGATTTACGTGGCTAGATTAACACTAATGCCAACAAAGAAAAATTTTCATCCCAGCTGGCAGTGATAACTGCCTCTTCCGAAGTGCATACTGTCTGAAGCACTCATTTGGCCTGGCTCCATGCATGCCTCAAATTAGTTAAATTGGCTGGTGTAGTGGCTTACTTCCCCAAACAAATTTTAAGCTCCTCAAAAAATTCAGACTGTACCTTAAATTTATTACTCACAGCAATCAGCATTAGGCTTTGCTCATAGTTCAGGAATACCAATAAATACTGATTGTCTGAATGTTTGTTCTTCATATTCCCTTCTTTGAAACTGTCTTTTGTTATGTAAAAAAGGTAGCACATATCAAGTTATGCTTATATTGGTTCCTTTTGTTTTCACCATTTACAATGACAGTCCTTTCATCAGAGGGTGCTAGGAAAACTGAATATCCACATGCAAAAGAGAGAGGTTGGATCCTTACCTTACACCATATGTAAAAATTAACTCAAAATTCATCAAAGACCTAAACTTAAGAGTTAAAAACTATAAGACACTTAGAAGAAAATATAGAAACAAATCTGCCTGGTGATTTGGCAGTGGTTCTTAAATAAGACATCTAAAGCAGAGGCAACAAAAGAAAAAAATAGATAAATTGAACTTAGCTAAAATTAAAACTTCTTGTACATCAAAGGACACACTATCAAGAGAGTTAAAAGACAACCCACAAAAAGGGAGAAAATGTTTAAAAGTCATATATCAGATAAGGGTTTAATATTCAGTATGTTTAAAGAACTACACAACTCAACAACAAAAAGACAAACAACCCAGTTTAAAAATGGGCAAAGGATTGGAATAAACATTTCTCCAAGGAAGACATACAAATGGCCAATAAGTGCACAGAAAGATTCTCAATATCATTAGTCATTGGAGAAATGCAAATCCAAACCAGAAGGAAATACCTCTTCACACAGATTAGGATGGCTATTATTTTTTTAGAAAATGAAAAATAATAAGTGTTGGTGAAGATGTGGAGAAATTGGAACCCTCATAGATTGCTGGTGGGAATGTAAAGTGATTTAGCTGCTGTGGAAAAGAGTTTGGTGGTTTCTCAAAAATGTAACCATAGATTTACTATGTGACCCTCCTCTAATTCCATTCCTACATAAATACCCAAAAGAACTGAAAACTGGGACTCTAATATGTACCGAAACTTGTAGTTCATTGTTCAGCAACATTATTCACATTATCAGAAAGGTGGAAACAATCCAAGTGTCTCTTAACAGATAAATGGATAAACAAAGAGTAGTATACACACATAATAGAATACTATTCAGCCATAAAAAGGAATGAAGTTCTTATACATGCTGCAATATAGATGAACCTAGAAAACATTACGGTAAATGAAATAAGCCAGACATAGAAAGACAGATATTGTATGATTCCACTTATGTGAGCTATCTAGACAATTCAAATTCATAGAGACAAAAAGTAGGTTTGAGGTTACCAGGGTTGTGGGGAATGAGAAGTTAATGCTTAATGCGTATACAGTTTCCATTTGGGTGAAGAAAAATATTGAAAATATAATGATGATGGTTGCACAACATTGTGAATACAATTAATGCCACTAAGTCTTATATTTAAAAATGGTTAACTGGGGGCTTCCCTGGTGGCGCAGTGGTTGAGAGTCTGCCTGCCGATGCATGGGACACGGGTTCGTGCCATGGTCCAGGAAGATCCCGCATGCCGCGGAGCAGCTAGGACCGTGAGCCATGGCCACTGAGCCTGCGCGTCTGGAGCCTGTGCTCCGCAACAGGAGAGGCCACAGCAGTGAGAGGCCCGCGTACTGCAAAAAATAAATAAATAAATAAATGGTTAACTGGGATACACTCATAAAAAGTCAATACTGGGACTTCCCTGGTGGTCCAGCAGTTAAGACTCCACTGCGTTCCCAATGCAGGGAGCTCGGGTTCGATCCCTGGTCTGGGAACTAGATCCCGCACACCACAGCTAAAGACCCGACGCAGCCAAATAAATAAATAAATGTTAAAAAAAAAAAAAAGTCAATACTACTAAAGTTGAGAAATGTTGATTTAGAGTGTATTGGCCTTGATTCTTATATTTTACCCTTTCATAAAATTGATCCCATTTGTGTTCACATCCATTTTTTTTTTCAGGGGAATGTCTTGCTTGATTAAAAACTGTTATGTTATTTAAAATTTTTACCTAATTTGTACTTTGCAAAGTAAAATATCTTTACAGACTTCACTATCATTATAAATATAGTAAATCAGTAAAATCAGTAAAATGCATAGTACCTCCAATTATAAGATAAAGATCAGGGTCAACCTCAGTTTCAACTTGTTCACGTAAGTCTTTGGAGCCCATTAAAATGAATTGTTTGGTGTTGCTGATAAGTAGATTACCTTTTTTCAGTTTGTATCTTTTTCATCTTTCACAATTTGACTATATCACTAGTGAGTGTAAGGCTTCACAAATTTTCTTTTCAGTTATAAATTCCAATAATAGTTATTAAGCCTCCAAGCATTGGAGATTCAGACTGAGCAAAACTTAACAGTCTCTACCCTCATGGAGCTTTACATTCTAGTGAGGGAAATAATTATGAAAAAATGTATATATAAGTATTGTCAAAAATTATATATATAAATATTTAAACAAATTGAGATAAGTGCTATGAAGGAGAAATTTATTGCATAACACAAAAATGTTTTCCTAGTCTGTGATTCAGGGAAGATTTCCTTGAAATAGCAGTGTTTCAATGGATATCTGAGGATAATAAGGAGTACAGTGAGGAGGCAGGATGGTGGCAGGACAGAGGAGAGGAAGCATGTATGATGACTTTCAGATAGAGAACATCACCTTTTTTTTTTTTAACATCTTTATTGGAGTATAATTGCTTTACAATGGTGTGTTAGTTTCTGCTTTATAACAAAGTGAATCAGTTATACATATACATCTGTCCCCATATCTCTTCCCTCTTGCATCTCCCTCCTTCCCACCCTCCCTATCCCACCCCTCTACATGGTTACAAAGCACTGAGCTGATCTACCTGTGCTATGCGGCTGCTTCCCACTAGCTATCTATTTTAATGTAGTGTATATATGTCCATGCCACTCTCTCACTTTGTCCCAGCTTCCCCTTCCCCTTCCTCGTATCCTCAAGTCCATTCTCTAGTAGGTCTGCATCTTTATTCCCATCTTGCCCCTAGGTTCTTCTGACCTTTTTTTTTTTTTAGATTCCATATATATGTGTTAGCATACGGTATTTGTTTTTCTCTTTCTGACTTACTTCACTCTGTATGACAGTCTGTAGGTCCATCCACCTCACTACAAATAACTCAGTTTCATTCCTTTTTATGGCTGAGTGATATTCCATTGTATATATGTACCACATCTTCTTTATCCATTCATCTGTCGATGGACACTTAGGTTGCTTCCATGTCCTAGCTATTGTAAATAGAGCTGCAATGAACATTGTGGCACATGACTCTTTTTGAATTATGGTTTTCTCAGGGTATATGCCCAGTAGTGGGATTGCTGGGTCGTATGATAGTTCTATGTTTAGTTTTCTAAGGAAACTCCATACTGTTCTCCATAGTGGCTGTATCAATTTACATTCCCACCAAGAGTGCAAGACGGTTCCCTTTTCTCCACACCCTCTCCAGCAATTATTGTTTGTAGATTTTTTGATGATGGCCATTCTGACCAGTGTGAGATGATACCTCATTGTAGTTTTGATTTGCATTTCTCTAATGATTAATGATGTTGAGCATTCTTTCATCTGTTTGTTGGCAATCTATATATCTTCTTTAGAAAAATGTCTCTTTAGGTCTTCTGCCCATTTTTGGACTGGGTTGTTTGTTTTTTTTGATATTGAGTTGCATGAGGTGCTTGTAAATTTTGGAGATTAATCCTTAGTCAGTTGCTTCATTTGCAAATATTTTCTCCCATTCTGAGGGTTGTCTTTTCGTCTTGCTTTTGCTTTCCCTTGCTGTGCAAAAGCTTTTAAGTTTCATTAGGTTCCATTTGTTTATTTTTGTTTTTATTTCCATTTCTCTAGGAGGTGGGTCAAAAAGGATCTTGCTGTGATTTATGTCACAGAGTGTTCTGCCTGTGTTTTCCTCTAAGAGTTTGATAGTGTCCGGTCTTACATTTAGGTCTTTAATCCATTTTGAGTTTATTTTTGTGTATGGTGTTAGGGAGTGATCTAATCTCATACTTTTACATGTCCCTGTCCAGTTTTCCGATCACCACTTATTGAAGAGGCTGTCCTTTCTCCACTGTACATTCCTGCCTCCTTTATCAAAGATAAGGTGACCATATGTGTGTGGGTTTATCTCTGGGCTTTCTATCCTGTTCCATTGATCTATCTTTCTGTTTTTTTGCCAGTACCATACTGTCTTGATTACTGTAGTTTTGTAGCATAGTCTGAAGTCAGGGAGTCTGATTCCTCCAGCTCCGCTTTTCGTTCTCAAGATTGCTTTGGCTATTCGGGGTCTTTTGTGTTTCCATACAAATTGTGAAATTTTTTGTTCTAGTTCTGTGAAAAATGCCATTGGTAGCTTGATAAGGATTGAATTGAATCTGTAGATTGCTTTGGGTAGTAGAGTCCTTTTCACAATGTTGATTCTCCAATCTAAGAACATGGTATATCTCTCTATCTATTTATATCATCTTTAATTTCTTTCATCAGTGTCTTATAATTTTCTGATACAGATCTTTTGTCTCCTTAGGTAGGTTTATTCCTAGATATTTTATTCTTTTTGTAGCAATGGTAAATGGAAGTGTTTTCTTAATTTCATTTCAGATTTTTCATCATTAGTGTATAGGAATGCAAGAGATTTCTGTGCATTAATTTTGTATCCTGCTACTTTACCAAATTCATTGATTAGCTCTGGTAGTTTTCTGGTAGTATCTTTAGGATTCTCTACATATAGTATCATGTCATCTGCAAACAGTGACAGCTTTACTTCCTCTTTTCCGATTTGGATTCCTTTTATTTCTTTTTCTTCTCTGATTGCTGTGGCTAAAACTTCTCAAACTATGTTGAATAATAGTGGTGAGAGTGGGCAACCTTGTCTTGTTCCTGATCTTAGTGGAAATGGTTTCAGTTTTTTACCATTGAGGACGATGTTGGCTGTGGGTTTGTCATATATAGCCTTTATTATGTTGAGGATTGTTCCCTCTATGCTTACTTTCTGGAGGGTTTTTATCATAAATAGGTGTTGAATTTTGTCAGAAGCTTTCTCTGCATCTATTGAGATGATCATATGATTTTTCTCCCTCAATTTGTTGATATGGTGTATCACATTGATTGATTTGCATGTATTGAAGAATCCTTGCATTCCTGGGATAAACCCCACTTGATCATAGTGTATGATCCTTTTAATGTGCTGTTGGATTCTGTTTGCTAGTATTTTGTTGAGGATTTTTGCATCTGTGTTCATCAGTGATATTGGCCTGTAGTTTTCTTTCTTTGTGACATCTTTGTCTGATTTTGGTATCAGAGTGATGGTGGCCTCGTAGAATGAGTTTGGGAGTGTTCCTCCCTCTGCTATATTTTGGAAGAGTTTGAGAAGGGTAGGTGCTAGCTGTTCTCTAAATGTTTGATAGAATTCGCCTGTGAAGCCATCTGGTCCTGGGCTTTTGTTTGTTGCAAGATTTTTAATCACAGTTTCAATTTCAGTGCTTGTGATTGGTCTCTTCATATTTTCTATTTCTTCCTGCTTCAGTCTCGGCAGGTTGTGCATTTCTAAGGATTTGTCCATTTCTTCCAGGTTGTCCATTTTATTGGCATATAGTTGCTTGTAGTAATCTCTCATGATCCTCTGTATTTCTGCAGTGTCAGTTGTTACTTCTCCTTTTTCATTTCTAATTCTATTGATTTGAGTCTTCTCCCTTTTTTTCTTCATGAGTCTGGCTAATGGTTTATCAATTTTGTTTATCTTCTCAAAGAACCAGCTTTTAGTTTTACTGATCTTTGCTATTGTTTCCTTCATTTCTTTTTCATTTCTGATCTGATCTTTGATTTCTTTCCTTCTGACTTTGGGGTTTTCTTTGTTCTTCTTTCTCTAATTGCTTTAGGTGTAAGGTTAGGTTGTTTATATGAGATGTTTCTTGTTTCTTTAGGTAGGATTGTATTGCTATAGACTTCCCTCTTAGAACTGCTTTTGCTGCATCCGTAGGTTTTGGATCATTGTGTTTTCATTGTCATTTGTTTCTAGGTATTTTTTGATTTCCTTTTTATTTCTTCAGTGATCTCTTGGTTATTAAGTAGTGTGTTGTTTAGCCTCTATGTGTTTTTGTATTTCTTACAGATTTTTTCCTGTAATTGACATCTAGTCTCATAGCGTGGTCGGAAAAGATACTTGATATGATTTCAATTTTCTTAAATTTACCAAGGTTTGATTTGTGACCCAAGATATGATCTCTCCTGGAGAATGTTCCATGAGCACTTGAGAAGAATGTGTATTCTGTTGTTTTTGGATGGAATGTCCTATAAATATCAATTAAGTCCATCTTGTTTAGTGTATCATTTAAAGCTTGTGTTTCCTTATTTATTTTCATTTTGGATGATCTGTCCATTGGTGGAAGGGGGGTGTTAAATTCCCCTACTATGATTGTGTTACTGTTGATTTCCCCTTTTATGGCTGTTAGTATTTGCCTTATGTATTGAGGTGCTCCTATGTTGGGTGCATAAATATTTACAATTGTTATATCTTCTTCTTGGATTGATCCCTTGATCATTATGTAGTGTCCTTCTTTGTCTCTTGTAATAGTCTTTGTTTTAAAGTCTATTTTGTCTGATATGAGAATTGCTCCTCCAGCTTTCTTTTGATTTCCGTTTGCATGGAATATCTTTTTCCATCCCCTCACTTTCAGTTTGTATGTGTCCCTAGGTCTTAAGTGAGTCTCTTATAGACAATATATATACAGGTCTTTTTTTTGTATCCATTCAGCCAATCTATGTCTTTTGGTTGGAGCATTTAATCCATTTACATTTAAGGTAATTATCAATATGTATGTTCCTATTCCCATTTTCTTAATTGTTTTGGGTTTATTATTGTAGGTCTTTTCCTTCTCTTGTGTTTCCTGCCCAGAGAAGTTCCTTTAGCATTTGTTGTAAAGCTGGTTTGGTGGTGCTGAGTTCCCTTAGCTTTTGCTTGTCTGTAAAGGTTTTAATTTCTCTGTTAAATCTGAATGAGATCCTTGCTGGGCAGAGTAATCTTGGTTGTAGGTTTTTCCCTTTCATCACTTTAAATATGTCCTGCTACTCCCTTCAGCTTGCAGAGTTTCTGCTGAAAGATCAGCTGTTAACCTTATGGGGATTTCCTTATGTGTTATTTGTTGTTTTTCCCTTGCTGCTTTTAATATTTGTTCTTTGTATTTGATTTGTGATAGTTTGATTAATATGTGTCTTGGCCTGTTTCTCCTTGGATTTATCCTGTATGGGACTCTCTGCACTTCCTGGACTTGATTAACTACTTCCTTTCCCATATTAGGGAAATTTTCAACTATAGTCTCTTCAGATATTTTCTCAGTCCCTTTCGTTTTCTCTTCTTCTTCTGGGACCCCTGTAATTCGAATGTTGGTGCGTTTAATGTTGTCCCAGAGGTCTCTGAGACTGTCCTCAATTCTTTTCATTCTTTTTTCTTTATTCTGCTCTGCAGTAGTTATTTCCACTGTTTTATCTTCCAGGTCATTTATCCATTCTTCTGCCTCGGTTATTCCGATATTGATCCCTTGTAGAGAATTTTTAATTTCATTTATTGTGTTGTTAATCACTGTTTGTTTGCTCTTTAGTTCTTCTAGTTCCTTGTTAAATGTTTCTTGTATTTTCTCCATTCTATTTCCAAGATTTTGCATTTTTACTACCATTATTCTGAATTGTTTTTCAGGTAGACTGCCTATTTCCTCTTCATTTGTTAGGTCTCGTGGGTTTTTAGAACATCACCTTTTAAGCTCATTTCTTTTCTTTTTTTTTTTTAAGACTTATTTTATTATTTATTTATTTTATTTATTTTTGGCTGTGTTCGTTCTTAGTTGCGGCATGCGGGATCTTTTGTTGAGGTATGCAGGCTCTTCGTTGCGGTACATGGACTTCTCTCTAGTTGTGGCATGTGGGTTTTCTCTTTTCTGGTTGTGGCATGCACGCTCCAGGGCATGTGGGATCTGCAGTTGTGGCTTGTTGGTTCCTGAGCACATGGGCTGTGTAGTTGAGGCTCGCGAGCTCATTAGTTGTGACGCACAGGCTTAGTTTCCCCTCAACATGTGGGATCTTAGTTCCCTGACCAGGGATCGAACCCGTGTCTCCTGCATTATAAGGCGGATTCTTTTCCACTGGACTACCAGGGAAGTCCCTAAACTCAATTATTTGTTAAGTTCATGGTTTTGTTTTTTGGGAGTTTTTTTCCTATTGTGGTAAAATGTACATAACATAGTTTACCGTTTAACCATTTTTAAGTGCACAATTTACTGGCATTAAGTACATTCACAGTGTTGTATAACCATCACCAATATCTACTTCCAGAACTTTTCTGTCATCCACAAACAGAAACTCTGTACGCATTAAACAGTAACTCCTCATTCCCTCCTTTCCCCAGCCCCTGGGGAGAGAGTAACCTCTCGACTTTCTGCCTCTATGAATTTGCCTATTCTTGATAACCAGTATAAATGGAATCATACAGTATCTGTCTGTTTGTGTCTGGCTTATTTCACCTAGCATAATGTTTTCAAGTTTCATCCATGTTGTAGCATGTATCAGAACATCATTCCTTCCTGAAGTCATTTTAAAACTGACCTTAAGGGAAACTGGAAGCACATTTTCTCTCTTTTTTCGTTTGTAAAACAATCTGCTAATTTTACTAAAATTGGTATAATTGTTTTTTAAACATTGCTGTAAAAGCCTTGAATTTCACAGTGGTTCCAAGTTACCCTCCAAACTTTGGCTTTTAGCCTCTGTTTCATGTTTGCAGTTGGAATATTTAATAGAAAATGGTTTTGTTTTTAAAGATTATTAACACACTGATAATACCAAACTACTGTAATTTCTGAGTAGTCAGCATATGTAAAATTTTCTACTCCCCAGATTTTTACCATTAAACTTATAATTCCTAACATAGAAAAGCAGGATGCTGGTGATTTACCTGTGAATCCAGTTGACAAAACTTTTGAAAGCACAAAAATTTAGGATTTTTGTCCTCCCCAAAATCTTTTAATAAAATTGACACTCCAGTAAGATATTGTGTTTCTCTATTGGTTTTGCATATTTTGTGCATATTAAACTCTTCTCTAATTCAAGAAGCAAGGACTTCAGGGTAATAAATTGATATGCAGTGGACAGTTTTTAGAAGAGCTTTCTGAATTATTGCTTGACTAAATACCACTTGTCTTTCTTTTGCAATAAGGAAGCCAGTCATTTCTTCCCCTTAATTAAACTTGGGCTGACAGCTTTTAGTGTTCCACAATTTAGTTTTGTTTTTTTATGTTGATTTTGCAAGAATTATAAAATTGTTTTGAAAGAATCATGAAATTATGGGACTTCAGTATCTAATTGGAGATAACTGACTAAACACACTTCTGTGTCTGGAGTATAATTTGTCTTAAGGGGACCTGTCTGGATGACTATATTTCCTTTTTATTTATATGCATAAAAAATAGAACACTGGCTCATGATCACCATTCTTACTCCTTGCTAATATGGGAAAACACGAACAGAATTAAAATATAACAGTGAATATGGTCAGCTAAGTATAAGACAGTATGTAGCTCTTGATTTCATTTCAATCCATTATTACTTCCTTTTTAACTTTAGGGAAACTTGTCATGAGTTTGAATCATATGATTGCTTTCAGAACTATTGAAATTTGACTTAACATGTTTTAAGAGAAGTTTATGTTTTGAATAAAATGTTGCAATTAACTTTTCTTCCTACTTTTTGTCATGAAAATTTTTTTTTTGAGTACAGGGAATTATATAATTAATTCAATATATTATCACCCAACTTCCGCTAATATTAACTCCTGGCTAATACTTTCATCTAGACCCCTCCTCACACTGCTCACAATTATCTTGAAGCATATTCCAGGTAACATATCATATTTTGTCTGTAAATATATCAACCTTAGGACTAAAAAACATTGTCACGCCTAACAGAATTTAGGAATAGTCTCTTCAAATCAGTTACCCAGTTAGTGTTCAGATTTTTCTGATTGTGTTTATTTCTTTGTTTTTCTTTTCAAATATATTTGTTGATGAAACTGGATTGTTTGTCAAGTATAGTTTTCCACGGTCTGAATTTTACTGATTGTATTCCAGTTGGTGTAATTTAAATATGTTCCTCTGTCTCCTGTGAATTGATAGCCGGGTTGAGAGGCTTGAAAAAAAAATTTTTTTTTTACAAGAATACACTTTATAGTCTTACGTATTCTATCACAAAGTGCAATAATGTCTGGTTGTCTTTCTGTTTACGATATTAACACCATTATTATATAAGTCCATTATTTTACTAGGGTTTATAAAATGAGGGCATTCCAGTTGCATCATTTTTTTCTTTAGTTATTGACTGGAATACTTTTATAAAGAGAAACTTCTTATCACCAATTTGGTTACCCTGAGATATCTTCCATATAGGTAAGACAGGATAAATAATTGATTATTTCTCTTTATTTACCAGTTTTTAAAATAATTAGTTGGTTCTCTAACATCCTCCAAAAGTGACTAAATTAACTTCTCTTATTTAGCAAAATATGGTTTGTGTTTTCTTCCTATATCCTTCTTTGTATATATATATCTCTCTCCTCTCCCTCTTCTCTCTGTTCTTTAACTAAATATGGTCTTATTCTTTTGGCACTTAAGTATGTTCTTTTCATAACTCTTGGTTCACATGTGGATAATGCAGTTACACTTGGAGATGATTGATTTCACACACTGGAGTATAACACTGTGATTGTAAAATGTTTGAATTTCGTAATGTCCCTTGGGGATTCTTGTCAAGGCATTTGCAGGCAGAGCCATAGGACATAGCAAACATAAAGCCTAAAGTTGCTTCTGAAAACTACCAAAGCTTTTTCATTCACTATGACTCAAGGCAGAGAAGCATAGCTCAAAGTTAAGAATTCTCCCGGAGACTACAGGCCTCTTGCATTATTATCTATCCTGTATTTAAGCTGTATATGTCCAAACCAAGTTCCTGATTCTTTTACCTTTGTTTTCATCCTTATGTTCTAAGTTGATTAAAAAAAAAAATTCTCTTCAAAAACAAGAATCCACAAAGTGACTGAAACATGAGTCACTCAGTGTCCTGAGGAAATCAACATTTTTCCTGTGGTGAAAATTTATCCATCCTAATGTTGAGATTTCAAGGGGCTTCCTGACCACAGTGTGTTAAAAGCTTTAACTCTGAACAAAAAAGTTGTATTGGGATTAAAACAACATCCTCAATATCAGAAGATTTCCTATATATCAAACAGCTATACTAGTGAATGCTCATTAGCAAATCATTTGAATATTTGAAAAGAGGGGGAACTGACAAAAATAACAGTGTGTATATATATATATATATATATATATATATATATATTTACATATAAAATCTAAAAAACTAAAACAAATGAGTGGTTATAACAAAACAGAAACAGAATTTCAGATACAGAGAACAAACTAGTGGTTACCATTGGGGAGAGGGAAGTGGGGAGGAGGGGACAAGATAGCCATAGGGGATTAAGAGGTACAAACTACTGTGTATAAAATAAATAAGCTACAAGGAAAATAGGCCAACAGTTTATAATAACTTTAAATAGAGTATAGTCTATAAAAATTTTGAATAACTGTTTTATACCTGAAACTAATATTATATTATAAATCAGCTATACGTCAATAAAAAAAAAGGAAATAACATTTCAAAAGTCTAGAAAACCATGTGCTATTTCTTTTTTTTTTTTAATTTTTATTGGAGTATAGTTGCTTTACAATACTGTGTTAGTTTCTGCTGTTTCTTTAGCAAGTTCTTGTTTAAATTATCATTTATTTGACGAGTGAAGTTTTTAACTTGCTTTGCTGTGTGAAATTTTAAAAAGGGATGTTTTTCCAGGCTGAAACAATAAATGTTGCTGTGCAGCTAAAAAAAAAAAATGGTGTTTTTTTTTTCTTATTCTCTGACAGGTTTATTAGTTTTCAAATTAATGTAGGTTTTTAATCCCAACACAACAATATTGTGTTGTTTCAGCAAAGTGAATCAGCTGTACGTATACATATATCTCCTCTTTTTTGCATTTCCTTCACATTTCGGTCACCACAGAGCACTGAATAGAGTTCCCTGTGCAATACAGTAGGTTCTCATTAGTTATCTATTTTATACATAGTATCAATAGTGTATATATGTCAATCCCGATCTCCCAATTCATCCCACCCACCCCTGCTATTTCTAAACTTAATAAAATGAAAAGAGATGTAAAAAGTAAGAAAAGAGGATACAAGTAGAGATGCTAGAGAACTAACATTAATTTAGTGTCTGCAGCGTACCAGGGATTGTCTAAGAGTTTTATGTATGTTATCTGGCCTGGCATTGTGTAGGTCAGTATTAGGGTATGATTCAAATTCATGTCCTCCTGATTGTGTGATATATCTTTTCCTCCCTAATACATACATCTTAACATGCTTTTGGTGATATTGAAAAATAAAGATTTGATCTGCTTAGTTTCACTGTGTTGAGAAAATCTCATGTAAGTATTTTGGTTTTTTTACGTAGGGTATTGGTACAGCGATTGGAGAGCTGCCTCCATACTTCATGGCCAGGGCAGCTCGCCTCTCAGGTGCTGAACCAGATGATGAAGACTATCAGGAATTTGAAGAGATGCTGGAACATGCAGAGACTGCACAAGTAAGATCAGTGGGGAAAAAAGTAGAATACTTTATTTATCCCTTAAAGAGGTTATGATTAAGGTAAATTTTTTAATAGTTACTCTGAAGAAGAAAACTGCCAATGTAAACACATAGTTTAGTATAAAATATTTAGAAAAGCTGAAATATGAAAATGATTATACTCATGATCTTAGAATAGAGAAATACAGAAAGAGGCAACAAGACAACTCAGACTAAACCAGGGTAAATTCATGTGGCCAGGGAGGTTAAGGAACTGAAACATTATTTGTCCATTATATGTTTATAAGTATTATCAAGCAGACCAGTGAATAAGTAAGAGGGATAAATAGGTGGACCAGGCTGTGAGTCAAAAATAATAGAACTTCCTAATTAACTTTTTTAAAATAACACCAAAATACTTCACCATGTTTAGAGGAAACTTAACTCCCAATTAAGAAGGGGCAGTTAGGGCTTCCCTGGTGGCGCAGTGGTTGAGAGTCCGCCTGCTGATGCAGGGGACACAGGTTCGTGCCCCGGTCCGGGAAGATCCCACGTGCCGTGGAGCAGCTAGGCCTGTGAGTCATGGCCGCTGAGCCTGCACGTCCAGAGCCTGTGCTCCGCAACGGGAGAGGCCACAACAGTGAGAGGCCTGTGTACCACAAAAAATAAAATAAAAAGAAGGGGCAATTAAGATAAACTTATCCTTTGTTGGGGGGGGTGGGGGAGGCTGAGGCCTTTTACACCTGAGCACAAACTATATATCAACATGTATCTTAGTGTTACGAAATAGGTGTTGTTTCTTTGTAGGAAAATTCCTACGAACATTATTAACTGATTGAGTCTCCATCTTAGGGAGGATAGTAGAAATCAACATAGACATAAATAAAAAGGATATAAAAGAGATTCTTGAAAGTTTTCATATAAAATACATCTCACTCCCCAGATTTGATCTAAATTGTCTTATTATTGTGCGTCTGTAAGTGCATGTGCCCACGTAAGGACGCATAGATTTTTTTGTTCAATTAGTTCATAGTTTTCTTCTCAGTGGAATCTGAAACCCCAAACCCACTACCCTAGAGAGGGAAAAAAATATTTTTTTTAAATGACAGATGTCCTTTTTTTAAAAAAGCGTTATTAAATGGAAATCAACTATGGATAGTTATAGTTTTTAATTGAAAATAAACTTTCAAATATGAATGTAGAATAGCCAAACATAAAACAAAGCAGTCAAAGAGCTATGGCCATCTCCCTGCATGGAAAGAGGCAAATTGTCCTTGTATCTGCTTTGTTTTAACCAAATATTGTGCCTTTCTTCCTCACATCATAATGTTTATATTAATGCTAATAATTATTACTAATAATTACTAATAATACTTTTTAATTATTTTTAATGCTTTTTAAAGTCCACTATCTGATTTGACCCTAGTGTTAACTCTGAGGTAGTATGGAAAGGTACCATTTTTCTAATTTTATAGAAAACTGCAGATCTAGAAATTGTTACCTCCCAAGTTTTACATGCTTAGAAGTAGAGCTGGAACCAGAACTCAGCATGGCAGCATCAGTGGTAAATTCCATTTACTGGAACAATGTCCAGCTATAGACATAGGTGGTGGAGTATCCCGATTTGTGATAACTGATAACCTCTGTCATTTGTGGCACTAATTAATGCATGTCATTTAACATATCAAAACCTTTTATCATCTATATAAAATCAGCAAGTTGAAGTAGGATCAGTCTAAGATGGTGTGCGGCTTTAAATTTTCATGCTGTGGTTGGATCCCAAACAGGTATAAGTACTGTTCTCTGTTAAGCCAACTAATGTATTGTGATTATTTTCCTTAAAGTTTTTTTGTTTTGGAATTAATATTTTTTTTATTTGCATGGTTTCCTCAATCTCTTCTTTCTACCAGCTCTGTGAAACACTTCTCAAGATCACTTTCCACTTGGTAATGCACTTTTCTTGGAGTCATCACTCTGGATTCCCCCATGCTCCCACTCTAGTCTGTATGTGGTGTTTTCTTGGCCCTCTGCGCCATTGCTTCTCTCTTGATTTGGATCCCTTATCTTGCTCTTTCTTGATTTACTCCCTAATTTTAGTTGAACATATTCTGCGGTACCTTTCTGAGAAAGGATAAGTAGAAGGAAAATTCTTAAAATGCTGTATTCTTCATTCACACTCAGTCAGTTAGATGAATATAGGATTCTACGTTGAAATCATTTTTTAATTTAGGATTTGGAAGGCATTTCTCAATCATCTTCAGGCTTCTGGTGTTGATAGTGATATACCTAATGCCATGCTGAGCCCTCTTTATAGGTAGTCTTTTTGGTTGTTTTGGTTTTTTCTGTAGAAGCTTGTAGATTCATTATCTGAGGTATGGGTCTTTTTTAATATTTACTCTGCTAGGCACTCAGGAAACTTGTCAACCTAGAGTCCACTAGTTTGGGGAAACCTTTTTTTTTTTTTTAAATAAATTTATTTATTTTTGGCTGCCTTGGGTCTTTGTTGCTGCACATGGGCTTTCTCTAGTTGCGGTGAACAGGGACTACTCTTCGTCGCGGTGCGCGGGCTTCTCATTGCAGTGGCTTCTCTTGTTGCAGAGCATGGGCTCTAGGTGCGTGGGCTTCAGTAGTTGCAGCACACGGGCTCAGTAGTTGTGGCTCGCGGGCTCTAGAGCACAGGCTCAGTAGTTGTGGTGCACGGGCTTAGTTGCTCCGTGACATGTGGGATCTTCCCGGACCAGGGATCGAACCCGTGTCCCCTGCATTGGCAGGCAGATTCTCAACCACTGCTCCACCAGGGAAGCCCCATTCTTGTATTTTTTCTGTGTCAGTTCACCGTCTTTGGTCTCTACTCTTGCTTTCTGGAATTACCATTATTTTGATATTGGGACTCCAACACCCATCATTTTAATTTTTTTTATAATTTTCCTCCTAATATTTATCTCATTTTACTGTGTATGCAATTTCCTCAACTTTATCTTCTATAATCTAATATTAAAATGTTTTTCCACTGTCATATATTTATTTTCAAAAAGCAATTTGTATTATACTTCCCCAAAAATGGCTTATCCTATCTTTTTGAAGGTATTTAGTTTCTTCAAGTTTTCAATACTCCAGGCATTTGTTTTTTTTTTCCCCCTTTGTCTGTTCTGTTTCCTGTTGGAAGCTTTCCTCAAAGTCTGGTGATCCTTGTTTTTCTATTTATATGTAAGAATAAGGCACATAAAAGCCAAATGGAAACTATGTGTGTGGAGGCAAGGTATAGGAGTGGCAGGCCACCTGGTTTATTGGAAACTCTGTATATCAGTTTTTGTGCATCTTTCCTTTGGGGTAGTTCAGTTTCTTTAGTGATGGATCTTCCAGTTCCATACCTTGGGGATATAAATCTTGCTGCTGACATTCTAAAGCTAAGTTGTAGAAGGCGGGTTAGAGATCTTCATTTACTGAGTAGACTTTCACTTAACCTACTTTGTGGTAAGACCGTGGATGCCTGCACAAAGATATCCTGAGTCCAGAACCTTTGGTATACTTTCTAGAGACTATACTTGATGTCTTTTTTGGGACTAGGGGAGGAAGATGTCTGGCTATGCTAAGTACTTTGTATACAGTCTCCTTGTTTTCAGCCCTACCCCAGTTTCTTCTGCAGTTCTGCTGATGATCCTTTGTGGAGTTCTGTAGTGCAAATCACTTTGCTTCTCTTCTATATCTTCCACTGCAGCCTCTCTGGTATAATCTTTCCTTCCCATCTGCCCGTCTTCATTTATTAATACTAGTATCATCAAAGACAGAGTTCAGTGTTTCTATTTGGGGTTATTATTAAGATAAAGGGTGTTCCAGTTATCTATTGCTGAGTAATAACCCCCCCCATTATTTAGTGCTTTGAAACAAGAATAGTTTATATTGCTCACAGCTGTGCAATTTAGGCAAAATGGTTTGACTGTAAATCAGAGTATCTACTTCCAAGATGGTTTGCTTATATAACTGACAAGTTGATTCTGTCTGTTGGTTTGGAGTTCAGTTGGACTGTTGGTTTGGGACCTCAGGTTACTCTTCATGGGGCTTCTTGGGTTTCCTCATATCATGGCACCTGAGTTCTAACAAGTGTTCTGAAAGAACCTTGCTGGAAGATGCAAGGCTTCTTGTAACATAACCTAGAAATCCCAGTCACTTTGCCACACTGTGTTGGTGAAGTAGGTCACTAAAGCCAGCCCATGTTCAGAGAGGGGAATTAGACCCACCTCTCAATGAGAGGAATAAGTAAAGAATTTGTAGCCATCTTTAACCTGTCACAGGGGCAACAGTCTTATTTGGTCATCTTGAAATAGAACACTTACTATACAAACTAGAATTTCTCTAGGAGGGGGAATGGGATGGTAATTGATCTTGAAATCATATAATGTGAGAAACTGTTGAAAAGAATTTAGACATGTTTCCTTGAAAGGGGGAATTGATGAGCTTGTGAAATATTCAGAAGTTGTTATACTCATGAGTTATACTCATGCTGAGAAACAATAGAGGTAAACTTTGTCTTAGAATTAGCCAGTGAAAGTTTTCTGAGGCTCACATTGGCTCAATATTTTTAAAAAATTCCTATAAATTTTAATTGTGTTCAAATGGAATTGCTATTTCAAAAAAGAATGAGTTCCTTGTCTCCCTCTATGTGATACCTTTCATGGATCCATGCATAGCGACTCCCTGCATTGAGTAGAACATTAGCTGGATGACTCATTTCATTCTTCACAATTTTTTGATTCTTGGATTATAAATAATACATTCTGTAAATTTGTTACCATCTAAAAGCTCAACTTCCAAAAATTCAGGTCTCCTAGAATTTGTTGAAGAAGTAAATCACGCTTCATCTTATACGTGTAATTTGAGCTCTCGAAGACTTTTACATCTTGAAGACTCTAAATTTTTATCTACCATTAGGGTAATAATCTTTTTCCTTCATCCCTTATGGTCATTATTATTATTATTATCTTTTTTTTTTTTGGCTGCGTTGGGTCTTCGTTGCTGCATGTGGGCTTTCTCTAGTTGCGGCGAGCAGGGGCTACTCTTCGTTGCAGTGTGTGGGCTTCTCATTGTGGTGGCTTCTCTTGTTGTGGAGCACGGGCTCTAGGCGCACAGGCTTCAGTAGTTGCAGCACGCGGCCTCAGTAGCTGTGGCACGTGGGCCCTAGAGCACGTGGGCTTCAGTAGTTGCGGCACGTGGGCTCAGTAGTTGTGGCACACAGGCTTAGTTGCTCCACGGCATATGGGATCTTCCCGGACCAGGGATTGAACTTGTGTCCCCTGCATTGGCAGGCGGATTCTTAACCACTGTGCCACCAGCGAGGTCCCCACAATACTCTGATGGTCATGAGGTTTGACTGTTTTCATCCTATAAAGCCAATAATTACCATCACTGTTTTAGGATAAACTTTATATTTCTTATTCCCTAATTTCATATTTGCTTATATTAAAAAATCAAGTAAGCAAAACGTACACTTCTGTTTCATGTTCTTTAGTCAGAAATTATATACTCTTTATGAACATTTTATTTAAAATTTTTACCCCAAATTACAATTGTATGTACTGTCAATTGTTTATGTAAACTAGAAAACAATATAATAAAAGAGTAACTTATTCCTGACAATTTTGTCATCTTCCCTATTAATTTTCTTTGTCAATAAAAGAAGGTCAATAAAAATCTGTGTGTAAGGCACTTGAATGAAGTGCCTCAGTACAAACAATGAAGTAGAAGATATTTTGCCTGATTTGAATAGGAAAAACATTCAGGAGCACACAGCTGGTGAATCTCAGAGCCAACACCCAACCCAGTTTTCTGACTTTGAGATTAGTGCTTTGCTTACTGTAAGCCAGCATAGCAACATTTTCATCCAGGTTAATGCAACAAAAAATGAAGAACTGATTAAAAAAAATTTTTTTCTTTCTGTTACATTTGATTTGATTTTTCTTTTCTTTCTTTATTGCCTTTCATGCTTTTTTTTCACCAGTATCCATCAGTTTTGTGGCTTATTATAGATTTCAGTATATGTAGGTTTATTTATCCCTACATACTTTTTCCCAGGTGTAGACAAAGGGTTATGAGGTTTTTAACTTTTGTTTATTTATTTTGCAGGTTGGGGAGGGGGCTGTTGCCAGTTTTCCACATTTTAAATTAGCTGAGAGAGTACTAATGTTTTAATTCATTAGTCAAAGAAGAGTTTTGCAAAATAAATTTGTCAAATATAAGGTTTTTGTTTTTGTCTGTTCTTGCTTAACACTGTGTAGAATATTACTATATCTAAGTAAGATACCTCACCTGCTTTTTTTTTGTTTTTTTTGTTTGTGTGTTTTTTGTTTTTAATTTGGCTGAGTTGGGTCTTAATTGTGGCACGCAGGATCTTTCACTGCAGTGAGCGGGCTTCTCTCTAGTTGTGGCGTGTGGGCTCCATAGTTGTGGCAGATGGGCTCAGTTGCCCCATGGCATGTGGGATCTTAGTTCCCCGACCAGGGATCAAACCTGCGTCCCCTACATTGGAAGGCGGATTCTTAACCACTGGACCACCAGGGAAGTCCCTCCTCAGCTGTTCTGATACACTTTTGTGATGCATCCTTGTGTTTGTTTTTCATTTTCACTATGCAAATAAACTTACAACAGTTTTGTCATTTTATGTCTAGATCAGTGATATTGCAAACATTTTTTGTTTTTAGTAACAAATTTGTCTTAGGCTCTTTGCTTCTGTTACTTTTCCCAGGTTTGCATATCTTCAAATTATGTTAGTGCTTATAAATTGAAACATTCCAGAAGTATTAAAAGTAAAAAGTGAAAGCGCACACGCACCTACTCCCCAAAGTAGGATGATAACCACCATATTCTAGACTGTTTTCTGTGTATGGAACACTTTTTTTTAATAAAAGCTAAAGTCATACCATATATATTAGTCTTAGATTCCTTTTTCACATATATATCGTAGACATTTGATACTGATTTTTAAAATTGTGTTCTTATTACAAAGTGATTACGTACAGCTCATTGTAGAAAATTGGTATTTGTATACATAAAAAAAATCCCTTCATCCTTCATTCTTTTTCTCTGTAAATATTTGTGAGTGAATCGTATTCTATTTATTATTTCATGACTTGTTTTGAATATAAAAACATACAGTGAACATTTTTCAGTCATCAAATATTTTCCACATCTTTTTTTTTAGTAATTTTCTTTGTGACTATGAAGTATGTTTATTGTATAAAATGTTGAAACCACAGAAAAAGAAAAAAACCCTTTCGTCTAACTGGTTCGTTTACCCATTTTTTAATATTTAGTGTATTTTTCGTTTTCTTATTGACTGACATTTTTAAGGGGATTCCTTTTGTCATATGCTGGCAGTAATTTTTCCATATTGTTCACTGTGTGTTTTACTATGTTTTGCTTTTTGGATAAAGAAGTTCACATTTTTGTCTTTATTCCAATATCTTAGATGTTTCCTTTTGGAGTCCTGCCTAAAATTATCTTCCTGAACCCTTATGATTATGTAGTAGATATTGTGCTGCATTTCCTTTTAGTATTTTTATGGTTTTATTCTCTTACCTTTAAATCTTTTATCTGTTAAAATATTTTTGCCAATCATATAATGTAGGAATCTAAGTTTCCCTTTTTCAGGTCATTACCTATTTGTGTATTCTAACACTATTTTCCCAGTGATTTTAACATGTTAGTTTTCTCTTAGGTTTTTTTTTTTTTTTTTTTTTTTTGCGGTATGCGGGCCTCTCACTGTTGTGGCCTCTCCCGTTGTGGAGCACAGGCTCCGGACGCGCAGGCTCAGTGGCCATGGCTCACGGGCCCAGCCGCTCCGCTACGTGGCATGTGGGATCCTGCTGGACCGGGGCACGAACCCACATCCCCTGCATCGGCAGGCGGACTCTCAACCACTGGGCCACCAGGGAAGCCCCTCTCTTAGGTTTTATTGTTATAAGTTGGATATTATATTTTTGTAAATAGTTATTAATGGTATATAAAAAGATACTAGGTTTTTATTTGGTAATCTATAAGTTTCCTGACATCTTTTTAGTTATAGCTTATTGATTGTGATTGTGATTTAAAAGTTTTTATATTAATCAGTTCCATAAAAATCCAAAAGTTTATGTGACTTTGGTGCTGGAATTTCCTCATAGATGCATGTATTTTGTAAAACCCCCAGTTTGACAAGAGCAATAAAAAAGTTGGATCAACTGTAGCTAAAATAGCAAATTAAGTAAAATGAAATGGGGTGGGAAATGTGTTTTTTATTCTTGAAGGTAAAGGCCTTTGGTAAAATAAGTTTATCAGCAGGAAGAGTGAAAAAAACCTTGGCTCTCGTTGCTTTACCGTGTGCTCTCCAACTAGGTTAAAGGGTGTATATGCTTTTACTAGGAAACTGTTTCTAGGTAACAATTTTAAAGCTAAGTGTTTACTTAAATTCCAGTTTTGACTGATGGTTGGATTTTGTTCTGTAGGTATTTGGGGGAGAAAATAAGATTATTAATGCATTTATTTGATTTCTGATTCTTTATGGTACCTACTTTAGTTTTGTGACTACAATATTGAGATTGGGCAGTATTTTTCCACTAAGCTGACTTCCTTTTGCTCTTGGCTTTCTATCATGTTTTTACTAAATGTCTGTGGGAGGTAGACATGAATGAATGTAGCTTCCTATGACCTTGAACAATTCTAGCATCATTTATAAGAGTTACATCTAGAGAGCTGTTATGTACTTCGTGGACTGTTTCATGCAAGGTTTAATTATTCCCTTTATGATCTTTTTCTTCTTTGTTCCTGATTTCTGTTAATGATATCACTGTCCTCATAATCACTTGGAGTCAAAATTTGAATCATCTGACTCCCTCCTCACTTCGCATATCCAGTCATCCTTCAGGCCTGTTGATTCTACCTCCACGGTATCTTCAAATTCGTCCTCTCTTTTGACTTCCCACTGCTGGTTCATGCCTTTATCACTTCTCCACTGAACATTTATAGTGACTTCCTAATAGGTCTCCTCTTTACTAGCCTTTTTTCCTCCCAATCTATTTCCACAGAAAGCAACAAAAAACAATTTTCTGAAAAATACCTCTGGTCATGGAACTTTGATGCTCAAAAATCTTCCCAGTCCCTGGAAATTGTCTCTTGCTGTATCTTTCTTGTGTCACTTATCACTTTCTACCTTCTTTTAGAACTGTCTGTGGGCTTTTCTCATCTTACCCAGGAGTTTGTAAGCTCCTTGAGAGGAGGCCACAAAAATATTTGTATTTTTGGCTGCGCCTGCATGGTCTTGCACATACTACTCATGCAGTAGATACTTTGAATGAACTAAGAAATATCAGTTAAGAGAGAAAAGGTACCATTACATGAAACGTGTTCCCTTAATATTCATTCTTTTTTATTAACATCACAAATAAGATTTTTTATTTGTCACCCTTACAAGTCTGAATTTTAAACAGTTTTTTGGACTGGTGGCTCATATCCATCAGCTTGTTCAAGTTTAGCACCTGTCTCATCCCCAGTAGTTTTTCCAGAACTACTGCCTTCATCATGAAACATGAGTTTTCCCATTTCAAACTAGGGGTTTACTTTTCTAATAGAGACATCATAGAGCAGATAAATAGATTGGCAAGCCTTTTCCATGTCTTTTCCAATGCTGTCTGGAATCAGTTTTTTGACAATTTCTTTCAAGTCATCTTCTTCTGGTTTTGGCAGACCTGTTGGTGCTAACAGGGAAGTTTTCTGAATCTGATTGTTGCATTTTTCAGTAAAAACAGCACTGGATAGACGAAGTTAATAATCATCAGTAGTCTTGACATCAACAGGAGCTTCAGTCATGGGCTGCCATTTTTTGACCGTGGAACACATTTTGTCATAAGCAAGATCCATGCCACGGAAATTAGACAGTTTTTGCCCTGAACATCCTCAGCAATTAGCTTGAATTTTCTAAATGCAGCTTCATCATTCTGCAGATCAGCAAAGCTCACTTCAAAACATGACCCTTGAGGCCATCCAATGTGATGTTGGGTCCTTGAGTCTTTGTGACCAGTTTTTCCTGTATTTTTATGTTGAACGTATCTGGTGCTTCCATGTCATACCGATCTTTCTTAGAAAATGGATCAACCACTTTCCTCTAGGCTCCCTTTTTGCTGCCTTTTGTAAGGTTCTTATTCTTGCAGACTGCCGTGTTGCTGCTCAGCCAAAAGGGAATATTCAGTCTTACTCCACTGCAAAATAAAATATAAAATATGGTGAACACAGAAATCATCTGACATAAAAAAGATGGAACTGTTTTGCATCTTTGAGCTTAATAACCATCTGACTGTAAAGCACTGCAGAATTTACAGAATCTTTCATTCGAAAAAAATCATCTGAGAGCAAGGGTTGAAGATAATATAGTAGACATCATTAAGTTAAATGACTTATAATTTTGAAATCACATTAAGTAAAATAGTGCTTGTAAAGTTTTATACTTTAGAAAAAAATAAAGGTTATTGTGGTGACTTGTTTATTCTATAAGCTATATAACCAAAGAAAAAGGTAAAGTAAAGACATGAGGCATAAAAGAGTTTGAAAAAATAAAGTAACTTATTTGCTTGATGTACCCTAAAAGATTAGGGCAGCCACTGTTATTGAAGTAATGGGGAACTGGGAGCATGGGTGGTTGTACTTTTGTGTTTAAAACTTACACAATAGGGTAGGAATGTTGTGCATATTTACTTAGAAGAATATGGTTTGAATAAGTTTGCTTTCCTAAACAACATCTGTCCAAGTGACCTAGCTGCTTGGATTCTTTTTCATAAAATATTAGGTTGCTGACTGTGAAAGTTACTATCACTATAGAAAATTGAGAATTAAGTTAGAAATAAGAAATTTAAATTTCTTAGAACTTATCTTTTAAAATAATACAGTCTTTTCCTCCATATTTATAGTGGTTAGCTTTTCTTTCTATTGGGTATAATTCATGAGTCTGTACACCACCTTAGATTAACTAGTTCCTCAAAGCCTGTTTTATAATTTCTGGATTTAATTTTATTTTAAGGGAACGTTTCTTAGCTTCTGTTTAGGACAGCAGTATTTAAATTAATTAATACTTGCCTCTTACACTTAGTCTGATTTATTGAAACTAAGTCCCCAAGTTAAGTTTAAATACTAATATCTTTTACTAGCTTGTATTAAATATATTTAAGGCTGAAAATACCTTTTTTGGGGAGTTTAATAGGATCCATTTCCTATTCAGAAATTTCAGGTTATTTACATTATTTTATTAGTGAAAACATGTAAGTGATGAACCAAAAAAAGTTCATCAGTTGTAATGTAGTTTTTTTTTTAGAATACTGAATAATATATTTTTTTAATTGAAATATAGTTGATTTACAGTGTTTCAGATGTACAGCAAAGTTCTGTTCCATTGTAGGTCATTACAAGATATTGAATATAGTGTAGTTCTCATTCTTATGGCTATAGTGCATTTTCTTTGTGTGCAGAATAGATTACCCAGTGATCATCCCCCAAAGTACAAGGTGATAGCTAAATGGGGTTTTTTGGGGGGTTTTTTGACATTCTTTTGATAATGATAGAATATATGTTTGATCATTTGAGTTTAGAGACAATGGGAAAGCATTTAATAATGATTATTTATACATTCGCTAAAGTGCTTTAACCATCCTTTGATGCTCTATTTTGTTAAGCACATTTTCCTATGAAGTATTTGTAGTTGCACACACCATGTCAGTGCCTGCTGGTTTTTCCTCCTGTGAAGTATCTGTTCTTTTATATACAGAGATTTATGAAAGAGTTCATGGTGTGGATGATCAGAAACTCAACAGGACTCATTTTCATATAATTTAGTGCCAGTTGAACACTCTGGGTGCTGGTTGTTGCTGGGACCTGTTTTTGACTCTGTTGAACCTTTACTGGCTGTGGTTTGTCTGGCCATCACATGACTTCTCTGAAAATTCCCCCTCCCCTTCATTTCCAGTAAACTGTTTGAGTAGGAGTGAGTCAGAGTGAAACCAGCTTCCCTGTAACCACAGGGCTTGTTAAAGAATTTGTCAACGTGGACTCTAGAGGGTTTGCATTAAGCTTTGCAGTAACTGCTATGGTTTGTGTTGCGTCAGGAGTTCCACAGAAAAGCTTCCTGTTCTCAAGATTTCTTGCTTGTTTGCAAAGGGTTAAACTGATCAACTTCACCATAATGAACATTAGAGACACATGTTAAACACATTTATTTATCACTTAAAGGCTGTGTCAATGCTACCAAGGCTTATTGTAGTTTCTCTTTTCAGAATCAACCAACCACACCCAACAACGTTAAGTTTTTGAAAAGGCAGGCCTGCTAGATCTTCTTTCAGAGCTGGCTCATAATTTTACCACAAAGTACCATCAAGATTAAGCAATTTTAAGTGTCTCTTTTGAAGGATTCTGTTGCAAGATATTGCCACTACTAGCACAGTTAGCTTTTTGTACACAAAGGTCACTTACTTGCATTTGGTTCAACAAGAAAAGGTAGCACTTGAAATAGTTCTGTAGTTGTAGTTTCTAAGCACACTTAGCATGATTTATGGTGGAATTCTTAATACCTCATTTTATTTGCTTTCTCAGGAAGATTTCACTTTATTTTGAATTCTTCTCTTGCCCCTCCACTCCCAGACTTTTAATCTTTCTTCATTTTCTGACTCTTCTCATTTTCTTTAACCCATTCTTATAGTAGTATTAACAGGAAAGAGAGTTGCAATTTGATTCAAACTGCCAAATGAATGGCCACTGGGAAACTTGTCTGCTCATCGTGCACTCCTGAACCCGTTTATTTTTACACGTTCATTTCTGTATTTAACCACGTCATCTTGGCCAGACTTTTATTTTAAAAATAAATTTAAAGAATACATTTAAACTTAACCTCCTAAAAATCATTTTTATTCTGCTTACCTTTTTTGTAACAAAATAAATTTAGGGAAAAGAACATGGTAGAAAATTTTGAGCTAATTATTCCTCACAGGAAAGAATACTACAGAATAATGGAAGTTTAAAATAGTTTATATTCTAACAATGCTCACGAACTCTCAATGATCAAATTAAAATAGAAGAGAAACATTAGTTTTGATGAAGAAGCATTGTAATTGAAATTAGATGATTTAAAAATGAAAATAAGAGGTTAATACAGTCATTTACAAAGCGCAATAAGTAATAAATGTTTAAGATTTTTCTTGTTAGTTTGCTTTAGACATTGGAGAAAAATATAGTTTTGTTTTATGTCTGCTTCATTCTTCTCATTTGCACACCTGTTTACAGCTATGGGGTGGAGGGGATAAGCATTAGACAGGCATTAGGTTACCTTTGTTAAACTAATTTAAAGATTTTACTCAGGTTTGTGTTTCAAACACCTTTTGTAAAATGCCTTTAGAAAGGCCCCTTTCATTGAAACTTAGACCAACAGACTGTATGTATGCTATGCTTTTGCTCGAGTTTGCAAATCAGTAACACACTAAATACACATCCACCCTCTGTTGTAACTGCTGAATGCTCCTAGGGATCCTGGCCTAAGATCAGAGTTAGTGCAAGACATGGACAGCAGAGTAACTGTTATGCTCATTTCCTATTACAAAAGGTGTTTTTGTTTCTAATTCGTCAAGGTTCTTCGTTTGTCATAACAGATATATAGTTCTTTCTTGCTGAGTATTTAAGAAAATTTCTCTTGGTAGAGTGTTCTTCCCATTTTCCTGTCTTGGGCCTTACCATGTAATACACATGACTGTCGTGCTTTTAAACTAAAGGGCTATGTAGAGACACCAGGAAGTAGGCATGGTAATTAATACAGTGCTCCCCTCAAAAGCAGGCATGTACTCTAGACTTCCTTGTCCACTTTCCCTGATAAGGGTCTGCATCCATTAATTTATCAAAACTTGTAAAAATTTATTTTTACTACTTCTTGAGGTAAAGACTTCAGTAAGTTCATAGGCTGTTATTTAAAGTCATACTTCCATTTGTTTGTTTTAAATTTGCCTCTTTCACGTTATAAAGGGCGCTACCCTCATTCTAGTATTGTAAAAAAATTTTTAAACACTTTTCCTTTCCTCTTTCCATAACTTTATAGATTTTAGTCAGTTACCTTTTCAGCCTTTCTAAAAAAAATAATCATTTACTTTTTATATCTAATAACCCCAAACTCTTTGATCATTTTAATTCGTGCTCCCCCCATGGATCTTTATCTAATTCTTTTACATTTTTTCTGACATGAAGTTGTCAGAACTGCATATGATTTTTCAGGGACAAATACACTACTGTACCTGTGTTTTTTCAGATTTCTACAACCACAGTCCTGTTTGGCAATGCATTTTGCTGATGTTTTTAATAAATTGTTTACTTCATGTTTACTTCAATAAACTGTTTACTTGGGAGACCACTCCCAGTTCCCTTTCTTTTTTCATAACTGGAAACTTTTATAGCCCATCACGTTATCTATCTATCTATCTATCTATCTATTTTTAGCCACGTTGCATGGCTTGCAGGATCTTAGCTCCCTGACCAGGAATCGAACCCAGGTTCTCAGCAGTGAAAGCACAGTGTCCTAATCACTGGACTGCCAAGGAATTCCCCATCATTTTACATTTAAATAATTTTTCCCTAAATGTGTTATCTTACTATTATCCACTTTGAAACTTACCTTCCACGTTTCCTTTTTCTCTCTCAAGTTTACATGATCTTTAAATTTATTGCCATGATTTTGGCACTTTATAATTTTAATTTCAGCCATAGGTTTAGAACTTAAACTCTGTTCCTTTTTTCAGGACCATTTATAAACTTGTTAAGTGGGACGATTGGGTCTATCTTAGGAAAGAATCCCACTATTTACATTTCTCATCATAGAGATGATCCCATTTATCTTTATCCTTTGTTTTCGGTCTCAAGTTTCCTGTCCCTGACAATTTTGTAAATTCTGTACTGACCTAGTTTTCATAGCTTTGCATGTCTGAGTTCATCTCAAACCATTTTTACTTTTTTCCCCCTTTTTTTCATTCACAGTATTATTGTTCTTACGTACACAGTAGATTGTCATATGCTTTTTGTTTAAATTCCAGTTTTAATCTGGAAATAAAAGTTACTCATTAGTTACTTACAAGCAAAATGCAATCAATTATAAATGCTAAAAATGAAGGGTGATTTTTTCCCCCCCTAGCATCAACTAAGATTTGGTAAATACCCTTTCTGGTGAGACATGAGAAGATCACATGAGGAGATATTGGCTTCAGACAGGAAAAAGAGAGAGAAGAAAAGAAAAATGCATTACTTGTGTAATGTGTCATTTCTAATAAATCCTGCATACTCAGACATGTTCCCTGAGTGTCTAGAACACTGTTGTTCTTCTTGGGCTACGGTGTTCCGTTGTTATTTCGAGTAGAGGCCAGGCAGGCACTGATAGGAGTGGATGCCGGCCTGCCTGCCTTCCTAAGAATTACCATATGGTTTCTTTTCAACAGAAAGCTAAGCAGGGATAGAGAGAGGAAAAGGAAGCAGCAGATACTGGCTGGTTTTACTGCTGGTAACTTGGACTGTGAAAAGGAGGAAAAAACTCTGTGTAGTTATCTGGAACTTCCAAAAATACTGCTCTACTTTTTATCTGAAAATGTGAGCAAATGCTGATGGTCAGACCCTGAGAAAGTCTCCTAAAACCTTATTTCTTCATCTCTTCTTTGCTCCTAGACTACCCAAGAGATATTTCATGTCTAATAGATGATTTGTGAGTTTTACAATTAGTAATCATGGTGAGGTGACCAATACAGTTGTAAATAACTAAAGAATTTCCTCTTATTTTCTGGAGACAAGAATCTGTTGATTAAGAACTAGCATTCATGTGTAGTAAGCTCATCCATCATTACCCTCTTGTCATGGAGTGTTTGGTAAACTAATTGCTTGCACTGCAAGGCAGATTTGATAAATTTTCAGTTCTTAATGCATTTCCTTCCTTTCCAACTTCCTGCTTTAGAGCCCTCTTCCTTCCTTGACATTAACATGTTGCTCTTCTCTTTTTGAAATTAGAAACAAAACAAAACAAAAGCCTCTTATCCCCTTAATTTGTGATGTTGCCCTAGAACTGAGCTCACATAGTGTCTAAGAATTCTGACAAGATATTTTATTTCATTGGTTCTCAGGGTTTCTTTCTTGATAGCAATGTCAACTAATATCAGTCTAAACAATTTTGTCCCATAATCAGTTTTGTCTCTTAATTATCATGGTGAAAGATATTATCATCATTTTGCAGAAAAGATGAAGAAACTGTGGCTCAGGGAAGTTTGAAGACCACAGAGTTGGCGCTCTGTCATTCGATGTTGCAGTAAATCTGTAGGGTTGGTGTTTCTTATATTCTGTTTCTCTTTTTCACGCTTTCCTTTTCATTTCAGTTTCCTTTTCAAACTCAGTAGGTAGGTTTCCTGAGTCATCCCTTTCCCCATCTCTACCAATTGCAACCCACCCACCATCCACATATACACACTAGATTATTTATTTGTCTCTCAAGGGAAAAAACTTGCTGGAACAGTCTTCCTGTACATTCTTAGCCTGGCTTATTCCCTCACCTCCTTTAGGTTTTTAATCAAATGTCACCTTTTCTGTCAGGCCTTCTCCAACCATCCTATTTAAAATTACAACTTGCCTGCCACCCCATTTTGTAGTTGTTGTCTCCTCCCATTAAACTGTAAGCTCCATGAGGATCCAGATTATCAGTTTGATTAAGTGTTGTATCCGTTGCTCCTATAATAGCATTTGGCATGTAGTAAACACTTGCTAAACGTTTATAGAATTAATGGTCAAACCACAATGTCCTCATCTTTATATTCTTTATTACCATGCATGCATATACCATATATATATGGTAGTTACCAGCTTTTTTGAGTTGAATTTAATTGCTTTTAAATAAGAATTTTGGCTCTAATTTTGTCTTCTAAAATTCTGTATGGGTAAAAACTATATGTAGTTTTCCCAAAACTCAGCACTTAAAGCTTTTCTTTCCCTCCTCTTTTCATGGTTGAATTTATTCAGTCTTCATATGTTTGAGTTATCAAAGCTACTAATTACCACAGACAGACTCATTAGAACCATCTGTAGGAAAGTAAAAAGGTTTTGATTTTTTTTCAATTGAGATTTATTATCAACTGGCAACATGGAAGCAATATTAAGAGTAATTTATGTTACAACCACTTTTGAAAAGTGTTTGGCACTGTCTACATAAACATACCCTACGATCTAGCAGTTCCATTTTGTAGATTTATACCTAGAAGAAAGATGCTCCAGAAGACTTGACAAGAGTAGTCATAGCAGCATTATTTGTAATAGCCCCAAACTAGAAACAACCCTAATGTCCACCAACAGTAGAATAAGTAAGTTGTGGTATATTCATACAAAGGCAGCAAATTGATTATTGCCACGTGCAACAGCAGGAGTGAATCACATGGACATAATGTTGACCTACAGAAGCCAGAAATAAAAGAGGACCTACTGTATAATTCCATTTATATAAAGTTCAAAAATAGGCAAGCTACATTTATAGTAATAGAAGTCAATGATAGTGGTTATTTTGGGAGAAGAAGTAATTACTAGTAGTGCCACCAGTGGGGTTTCTGGAGTTCTGGTAATGTTCTGTATCTGGATCTTGGTGGTAGTTACATGGGTGTGTTCATTGTAAAATTTCACCTAAATGTATATTTTAGATTTATGTACATTACTGTATATCTGCTGTACAGCTAAAAAAAAAAAATAGTTTTACCACCCTCCCACCAAAGTAAATTTGGTAATAAATATATGAGTACATGTAGAAATTCATTTAATTATATAGCTGATATAGCTTGATACCTTTCTATTTTAGGCACAACTCTCTGAAATGTGTGTTACTCATGGACCTTTATTTTTTACCATACTCCATGTTACAGACTACATTGATTGTACTTAGGGCCTATGCGTGTGTAACTGAAATAATGTTTTGTGAAACAGTATTTACTTGTATCACATGTACTGATCTCACATTTTTATTCTGTTTATTAAAAAGATGCTATTTGTGACCAACTAAATTTTCACAATATGCAGTCTAATAAAACCATGCTAAATAATAGAAATGTATGAACATGAACAGGAGCAAAATCTGAATTTTCAGATTTCTAGATGGATCAGGTTTTTAGTACTTATTAAATTTAGCTAGTTGCCAAAATAAATGGTTCTTACTGTTTCAAAAAATACATAGATCTTCTTCATGTTCATTTTTAGACATGACTTCATAGATTTTGATTAATGTGTGATCTGACTTTTATATTTATATGTTTTATATAAAACATATAAATCCCCCCTTTTTCAAAGGGGAAAAGATGGTGTTTATGTTCTTCAGTTTTATTTTTAATGTGTCAGAGAGAAGGAAATCATATCCCATTTTTAGATAATGACAAAAGCAAGCAATAGATAATTCTAGCTAGAAAATACAATACTGTTTTATAATCATTATTTTTAACTTCCTAAAAAGTAGTGTACCAGATGGGATATGAAGACAATAAAACAAATGTTTACTCATTACACATTGGAGTACACAGATTTCTCATATCTGTTATTTACAGTTTTGATTTTTGCCCCATCTG